>NC_141905.1:83668500-83970500 GCF_057802395.1 Ceratotherium simum simum
CCTGCTCTTTTTGCTGAGGAAGACTGGCTCTGAGCTAACATCTATTGCCAATCCTCCTCCTTTTTTTCCCCAAAGCCCCAGCAGGTAGTTGTATGTCATAGTTGCACATCCTTCTAGCTGCTGTATGTGGGACGCGGCCTCAGCATGGCCGGAGAAGCGGTGCGTCGGTGCGCACCCAGGATCCGAACCCGGCCGCCAGCAGCGGAGCGTGCGCACTTAACCGCTAAGCCACGGGGCCGGCCCCCTCCGTGAACAGTCTTGCAGATACATATATTGTGTACAAGTGTAGAGAAATATCTGTATAATTTTACATAAATCATATGTTCTCTATTCTATTTTATTCCTTAAAACTCAGTGCACGGTCAGGGGCATCTTTCCGTGTTCATGAATACAGTATTTATCATTTGTCATTCTATGGGTCAAGGATTTTTATATGAGGATAAACTAGAATCACCTGAGGTTCTAGAACATGCCCTGGCCCACACTGCCCCTCTCAATTTCCCCTCAGGAAGGAGCCTCTTGGAGGAGGGGGACAGGAGGTGGCAGAGGACGGGGAGGAGAAAATTAGGCAGGGCCAGGTTCAGCTGCCCAGAATTTCTAACTGGTCGCGTCCAGAGAGCCTGAGGGAGGTGACTAAGGTCCCCAGGCTCTGTGAGCGCAGAGAGAGCTCAGAATTCCCGTGTCCAAGGTCCGGTAAGAAGAGCAAGCGTGCGAGTGTGTGGGGCTCTCCTTCAGTTCTTCATCATTCAGCAAATACTTGGTACCGTTCCAGGTACTGGAACACGGACATGAACATGATGAACCCATTCTCTGCCCTCGTGGAACTTATCTTCTAAGTGGGGGAGACAGACAATAAACAAAACAATGAATGAAAAATTCACATAGTGACGGGGCTAAGAATATAACTAGGGAAAGTGAGTGCCCTGAGCGGGTGGGGAGTCAATATGAAGGTGGACCGACAGACCTCTTGCAAAGATGCAATTCTGCAATGAAAGAAAAATAAGGACACAGTCACATGTGATTGGGAATTTGGGGGCGATGTAGGCAAAGGAAAGGACACAGGCAAAGGCCCTGAGGCAGGACCCCCTGGGAAGGCAGTGTGGCTGATGTCAGTGAAGGGGAGGGAGGTGGGAGGTGAGGATGGAAAAGAGGGGTGCATGGGCAGATGATGAAGAGCCTGTAGGTCAGATAATTTGGATTCTACCCTAAGTTCAGTGGGCATCTTTTGAGCAGGAGAGTGACTTTATTGATTCATGATTTAAAGAATCCTCCCAGCTGCTCTACTGAAGGTAAATTAAAAAGGGTGCAGCCCAGAGGCAGGTGCAGACTGCACCCTCTGGCCTGGCAACCCCTCCTGGGTGCCCCAGCACCCCTTCTGTGCTGGGTTGTCTGATGGCCCTGTAGCCTGAGACCCCTCACTGGGCTCTAGGACACTGGGGTTCCTGGGGCGGGCACAGTACTAGACTGTGAGCCCGGGGATCCATTCCAGGTTGGGTCCCTGGACCAGGAGTTTGGCCTGACGCTGGTGCTGCAGTGGCAAGGCCAGCTCCTGTGACTCCAGGAGGTACCTGGGGCACTCACCGAGGTGCCTGCACAGCTCCACTCAGCTCCTGCCAGCTCGGAGGCTTCTGGGGCCAGCCATGTGCCAGGTGGACACTGGGTGTCCTGCTGTGTGGGGGGCATGAGTATGATGTGGGGACCCTTCTGATTACTAAGGGCCACTCACTCCAGCTGTGTCCGCAGATCCTCACTCCTCCCACCCCCCGGGCTTCCTTACTGCACCCTCCCCCTCGCTCCTGTGGACATGATGTCCCAGCTCCCTGAACCATCACCACTGAGTGTGAGAGCGTCGTGGTCACTCCCCCGGGAGGGGGACCGGCAGCGGGGAGGGAACCCTGGGTTAGCAGTCAGGAGACCAGCGTGGTTCAGGGCTTGGAATTTCTCCTCGTTACCCTCGCCCCCACCTTGCACTTTCCATATTCAGAAGCAAACCCCAGGGATCAGATGTAATTTTATGTATTTCAGTGTGGATCTGTACAAGATAGACTATTTGGGAAAAAAAGGAGGGGGCTGGCCCCGTGGCTTAGCGGTTAAGTGCACGCACTCCACTACTGGTGGCCCGGGTTCGGATCCTAGTCACGCACCGACGCACCGCTTCTCCGGCCATGCTGAGGCCGCCTCCCACATACAGCAACTAGAAGGATGTGCAACTATGACATACCACTATCTACTGGGGCTTTGGGGAGAAAAAGGGAAAAAAAGGAGGAGGATTGGCATGGATGTTAGCTCAGGGCTGATCTTCCTCACACAAAAAAAAGAAAACAAAAGGAAAAGCACACTACCATTATCATGCCTTAAAACTTAGTACTAACCCTTTCATATTACCAGATTTACCCGGGCACCATCCACATTTTCAGCTGTGGGCCTCATTCTTTATTAAATTTTAAATTAGCTTTTGATTGGAAGGCACATCCTGAAAACTCTGTGTGAAACAAATACTAAGAAGATGAAAGGCAGAATGAAATTACTTGGAGTGGCACACAGGCATTTTGTCTGTCAATTATGTGTCAGTCATATGTTATATATATATCTAGCTAGTTATGTATATGTCAGTTATAGTTACCAGTTTGCTTAACCATATCAACATATGCCAGTGAACGTATATGTGAGTCATGATAAACGGCTACTGGTGTCCCTGTGTGGCTAAAACAGTGCATCACTCTCCAGTATAAGGCATCATTCACCTCCCCACTTGACTGGGCTTTTCTTCTATTTTTTTACTGAAATCTCAAACTATGTTTTGATTAGAAGACAAACGTTAACCTTTTTCTCTGGGGGAAACCAAAACCTGTAAAGGTGCAAGACTCAGAACAAAATTATTCAAAATATTATCTGGACATTCTGTCTTTCCTGGGAGGCTAACCTTCTGAACATGGAACGGAACGGAGAACTCTGTGACCGAGAGCTGGAGTCCTGAGGGCTGATGTCACACAGCCCGCGTCCCGACGGGTGTGAAAGGCCCAGCCGGGGCCTGTCCGTGCCGAGCTCTGGCCCCAGACTGGGCTTCTGCAAGTCAGGTCTGAAAAGCTGCATGACGGTGCTCCCTGACGCTGACGGCACGCTCCCTCTCAGGGGTCAGAGGTGTGAGGGGTGTATGACTGAGGGTCTTGTGCCTAAAATTATTATTTTTTCTAGTGTATCGTGCAGTTGGCCTCAGGCACTCAGGACGACTGGACTCAAAGAAGTGTGCGCACCGGTGGACCGTTTGCTTTTCCCCAGAGCCCTCTTCTCCTCACTTACTACTACACCTCTGAACAGACTGGCTTCTCAAGGCTCAGCGAGTTTGATTAACCCAGTTGCTTATTCCAGGTAAACTGGAATTTGAGGAAATCAGTTGGATTTAGGAGGAAAAAGGGCAGAGGAAGGCGTGTGACCTACAATGAAGAGCGAAGGAGGGACAAGGGCTCCTGGACAAGCTGGTTCTTGGTCTGTGCAGCACACTCCCCATCTCTGAGCCTGGGGAAGAGTTTGGCCGGAAGCTTCTAGAATCTCCTTAAATGCTGAGATGGCATGGCCCAGTTGTCAGTGGGAGGATTGAAAACTCGTTTTCCCTAAAACACATATCATTTACAAACTGGGTTTGCATATTCTCAGCATTGCACAACATAACGTTTTGAAAAATCGTCCCCTTAGTTATTCCCGCAGGAGATTTTTTAGGCTGATGTACTGCGAGGGGTCAACTCTGACTCCAAAAATGAATGTATTTCAGGAGGCCCCGGGGTTTGGGAGCAAAATCATTTGCTCAAGTGCAGGCCTGCTTGTTATCTGCAGCTGCACACGACTGCCTGTGCAAGGGAGGAACAGGCTCCTCCCGCCTTCTGTCCTTCTGATCGCCTGCTCTCTAGACTTTGCATTTCAGCCCCTTTTCATCCACAAATAAGCCCTTTACCCAGCCTGGGCAGCTTGGGATCCTAGGCCTCTCTGGGAAGATTCATTATGTTTTACACACACAGGGCCTGTGGTTTGGGGTTCATTCTTCCTCCACTAAAGGAAGCATATTGAGGGTGCTGGGTGGCTGTGTGGGGAGCGAAGCCACGTTGACTGCTTGCCTGCACTTCTCTGCCCAGGTGTGTGCTTCACTTCAACATAATGATTGAGATGATTGATTTAGAGATTATGATTGCCGTTGGTGGCGGCTTACTGATCGCCGCATTTCTGCTGACGTGCTGTGTCCTCTGTCTTTACTGCAAAGTGGCCGACACATTGAAGTGAGTGATGTGGGTAACAGTGAATAGCAGCCCCCGCCTCAGATGGGATTCCTGGGGCTCCTGCTTGAGCAGGGTCATTCCTTGGCCTGTGGCCACACCCTGGGTGAGGTCAGGAACAGCAGGCGGGTTTGAAAAGGCAAAGGCAGGTGAGTGTAGAATCTTGGCTTCTTCCTCTTCTGGCCTGGGGCTGTGAGCTCATAAGTAGAATGTTCTCAGCTGGCAGCAGTGTGTCAGCATTGCTTTGCTGTCACTTGACTTGGTTGAGTTTACCCTCAGCTGGTTACATCAGCATACTGGCTGGGCCCTCTCTCTGTCCCAGGCACTGCAGACTGAAGACTGCGGGGGAGGCTGTGTATGAGGCTCTGCCTCGCGTTCACTCAGAGGACGGGCTGAACTGCTCTCCCCTTGCCTGAGCTGGGGTGCTCTCAGGGTGCTCTCTCATTCATTGCCATGGCCTTGGGGACAGTGAGGGGGACCTACAGGACTATGGGGAAGCTGAGCTGTGAAGAGCCTGGGGGACTCCTGACAATGGGGTATAAGTCAGGATAATTAACTTGGAGCTCTTTTCACCATGTTTCTCACTTGATCTGGAGCAAAGGAGCAGTATTCTGGCAGTAAATGAATGTTTTAAGTTTGGGGCAGTTAAGCCTGTGAGCAGGACGGTGAAATCATAGGACGCAGCCTGACGCGGTGACTCAGGGACTAACCAGGTCAGACTGGCCACACCTGGGGCCTCGCCTGCGGCTGCGTCCTACGATGCATTTTGCCCTTATTTAACGTTTATAAAAATGTTTGGGGAGGAAAAGATTGGGTCAGAACCCGGGAGAGGGGCAGAGAGGTATAATCGAGGGCCGGGTCATATGGCGTGATGTGCCCAGCTGAACCTCCAGACAACTGTAAGAAAGGGGCTTAAAATAAAGAAATCTAATCGAATGCTTTTCATAAAACCTCTGAAGGAAAACATGACAATCAGTGGCATCGACACACAAGGCAGCGCCTCGGTTTGGAAGCAGGCCGTCCGGAGACTGCCCTCTCCTCGCCCTCCACTGCCAGGCGCCCAAGGACAACGCCTCAGAGAGCCGGGCCATGGCGACTGTCGCCCAGAGAGGGGGGACTCCCCTGCGACTCTCGGCCACTGTCCTCTCGTGGGAAGTATAGACCGTCCGCCCTGCTCAGCTGCCTCCTGACTTTGTTCTTTCGAGGTGTTTGCCGTCCCCTGAGGGCGGGAGCTGTGCTGGCTCTGACCCCCGGGCACCTAGAGGGCCTGGAACTCGTCAGGTGTCGGGCAGTGATGCCCGTCTCGGGCACTTTCCACCAGGTGACCCTCTGACCTCAGACACAGCAGGGAGGTTGTGTTTGTTTGCTTACTGATAGGAAGATGTTACACGGTACAGATTAATCGCAACATGAAGCTCTGGTCCTACCTCCAGGCTGTAGCAGCAGCGCTCTCCTGAGTTGCAGTGGAAACACCCAGGAGGCAGTAGTTGAAGCCTCTCCTGACAGATGGGGAACTGGAGTTCAGGGTCCAGGAGTGACTCTCCTGGTGTCCTGCAGCAAGTCGGTGACAGGGAGCCTGGGGCCTGGCTCTGAGCCTTTTACTTCCTGCCCCTCCTCCCGGGTGCCATGCGCCCCCCTTCCTGAGCTTCCTGAACCCTCTGGACTGTTAACTTGCTCCCCATCCCCAGCAAAGAAGTCCAGGCGCAGTCCATTCTGGAAGGGCTGGTTCTCGTCCTCACCCTGATCGATACCTCAGTGGGGGCTCCTACGTGGCGACTCTGCAGGAGTGTGGGGGTGATGTGAGCCAGGGCTGGGTGGCACAGACGGGAAAAGGGGGCAGCAGATGGTTCAGAAGCAGTGAGGTAGGTTTGTGCTGTAATCCGGGTTACAAAGGGCTTATTTTATTCCGTATGGAAAATTCTCTATGATTCAGTCACAAGGCCTGTCACCAAGTTAGTTATTTGACTGAGTGCCCGTCCTGCAACTAACATCAGGATGGAGGGGGTTTTATTAATCCTTTTCCCCTATCCTCTGCCCAAACACCTCAGATCCTACAAAAACTGCATCTCTGGTGGCAGAAAGTAGCCCAGCTCCCTGACCACATGAGCCTCTGAGTCACACGTGACCAGCCAGGTTCCGTCTCTGTGCTAGGCAGACAGCCCCCTCCTCCCTGAGTCTAGTCTGCTTCCGGACCTCCAGGTCCCGGGGAACCCCACCAGGTGGAGGGCGGATCTGACACTCCTGTGTGAACACCGTGTCTACATCTCCTGCCGCTGAGTCAGCCATCTGGCTCTGGCTCCACCTCACTTATCCTGCGTTTAATTCCTCCAAGCCTAATTTTCTTTGTAAGACAGACCCACCTGGGAGGGCTGTTTTGAGGACTCAATGAGATGTTGAAGGGAAATGTTTAAGTCACTAAACATTAATTCAGAGACATGATAAAAGATGTGGCTTTCTCCTGTAAGGCCTGGCATATCTTCTGAGCAGTACAGATCTCACCAACAAGACTGAGACAAGGGGCAGGGCAAATACATTTCTGCAGCTTTTTTTAATCAGTATTTTTTGGAAATGAGAATTCTGCTGATAAGGACGTGAAAGCCTTGTTGTTTCTGCTGCTTTTGTAACACTTCACAATTACACAAATCATAGATCTACAGGTAATACGAAAATTCAGTTTAAAATTGCACTGTTGAAAAGAAAAGATTCAGGAGTAAGTATATAAGGAGCTTATAGTATCCAAAGATTTTTCTTAAGAAGTATTTTATTCAAACTGAAAAAATTTTATCTTGTTGATGTTTAGTTTACCAATTCAACTTGATTATTTTCTTACTTAGGATTAGATTTGATTGTAACAGAAAACCTCAAAATAATAGTGGCTTAAACAAGATAGAAGTTGATATTCTCTTACATTCAAGGAGTCCAGAGTCGGGCTAGTTTAGTGCCTGACAGTGTCATCTTGTTCTACTAAGCTTCCTTTCCCAAGGTTATGTCAGGGCCCAAAAGGACTGCTGGAGCTCCAACTCTTATATCTGCATTCCAGGAAACAAGAAGGACGAAGGGGCCAGAGGTGTATATTTCACCTCTGTTTACATCCCCTGGGCCACAACTTAACTCACATGGCCATCCCTACCTGAAAGGAAGCTGGAAAATTCTTATTCTAGCTGGCCTGGTCCCTGCTAAACATCAAGGGTTCTTGTTCCAGGGTAATAGATATTGGGGCCAACTAGCCAAGCCTACCTTGGACATCTTTCTCCCTTAGAATTTTTAGTAAAATGATTGCTTGTTAGTTTATTTTCTGAAAACTCACAACACAATGTTTTTATTTTGTTACCTTCCATTCACATTTAACACAATTGCATTAACATTTAAGATAATACTTGGTGTGGAGCTATTATTTCAACCCATTAAGTGAGTTATTACGTGTAACTGAGTTAAAGCTCCTGAAACTGGGAACAGCGCCTGAGAAAATGTCCCATAACTGTGAGCTGTGGCTAAAGGTCCAGAGGGAACCCCTTCGACACTCGCTGCTGACCCCCTGCCCGCGGCCCAGACTGGTTTGGCTCTTAGATTCCCGCATGACGCTTTACTCCCTCCCTTTGCCAAGTCCTTCCTTCACCAACTCTCCCCAGCATAGGAGCTGGCTGGGGTGGGTGCACAGGAGCCCCTGTAAAGAGGGGACCCAGGTCCCAGAATTTAGCAGACCCCCTGCACACTTCTGTTGAATGTCTTCTACCTGCTCTGTCCTTTCCCACCCCACATTCTGTCCCTCCTGATCCTCAGGGAGGACGCAGGGAGCTTGGTCACCAGCCTCCCTGCTGGGCCATCACTTCACCTAGAACCTGGGGGGTCTCTCAGGGTGTTGTGTGGGACTCCTGCCTCGTCCCGCACTCCCCACTACCACACTGGACCTGGAGGCACCCTGCACATCCACAACCCCAAACCTAACTTCCCCAGCTGGACCTGTCCTCCATGAGCTCCTCCTTATGCAGGCTTTCCAGTCACTCTCTTCCAGCCCCTACCAGACCACAGACTACTAACTAACGTAACTACGGTCCTTTAGAGGAACTGTAATGCTCTGGAAGAATGGGCAGAACTAACAATGTGTGACCTCTCTGGGTTTACTTTCCTAAGCTGTGTATTAGAAAACCTGAGAGTCTACCTTCTGCCATCTCCAGTGTCTTCAGAACCAGGGCTCCTTCTCCTATCACTTTAAAACTGACTTTTCCCGCCTGAGCCCTCATGTTCTAAACTGCTAACAGGACCCCCCAGCCCAGCTGCCAAGGCCGAGGTTCCCACTCCGAGCGATGACCAGAAAAACCACACCCTCACCACCCTGCCTACCTTCTCTCTAATGGACTAGCTCCTCCTGCCAATTCGGCTGGAACCCTTCCTGATCACAAACTGATCCCCATCTTTAACTAGACCTGCCTGCCTCGCCTTAACCCCTGATCACATCCTCTAAAAGATCACTTTAGGTTGCCGTGGGGATGAAGACTCATGTAGACATCTAGTAAATCCTCGTCCCCTGTTCCCACTCCACCCTGCCCTCGCTGGGCTGTGACAATGAGCCGCCTCCTTCCCCTGCCCCACCGTGGGGGGCTGTGCCCCTCCTTCTTCCAGACCCCCTGTAACCGAGCTCAATGAATTCGTCTCTTGGTGAGTGCGGAGCTGAAAAGCACAACCAAGACAGACGTAGATGAAGAAAAGGTTTATTGCTTGCACAAACAATGGAGAACACTGAGGATAACTCCCGAAGCAGTGTCTCCCCAGGCTCAGTGCCGGTGGAGACTTTACACAAAAGAAAACAGAAGATAAAAGGTTTATTTGTAATGACTGTTCTTTTAAGGCACATGCGTACATGTTATTACATATATCACATGATCAAACATGGCTGTTTGAACCCTCCCAGAGGAGGAGAATGTAAGATGCTAATGAGTTTAGGTAACTTTAGGATGTCTGGTGCTTGGAACATTTTGTCGGGTCTTCCTGCAAATGTGTGATTTCTCTGCAACTTCTGCAAAACAGAACACAGTTTCTTTTTTGTCTGAAAAACACTTGACTGATAAGCAGATCCTCAGTAACCCCTTCTTCGCCTGGTTCCCTGGTCACAGCCCCTCTTCTGAAGCCCATGCCATCCTTTCTCTCCTTTGTCTCCCCATCTGCCTCCAGCTGGGTTTCTCTCCTTCCTTCTTCATTGCTCAGCACCATGCTGTACTCCTCCAGCTTCCGCAGTATGTTAGTGCCCACACTCCGGCCACGAGGGACCTGGTTCCTGTGATCCAGTGGTTCTCACGTGAGGGTGCACATGGCAATCACCTAGAGAGTGTCTAAGAACTCCTGTTGCTTCGGCTTTACCCTAGAAACCAGTGAAGCAGAATGGCGAGGGGTGGGGCCCGAGCAACTTCGTCTTTAGATGCACATCACACGGTTCTGATGTGCAGCCATGGCCCCAATTCATGGTCTAATCTATGTCACTTTGATATTATAGAGAAAAACATGTATAATGCAGTGCTTTCCAAATTATTTTACTCAATTCCCTGGGACAAGTGGTCACCCTATGCAACCAATTTTAGCACTCGCCCATCACCCCAGAAGTTCCCTCTGGCCTGTCTGCATTAGGCCCACACCCACAGCTGCACATGTGCACCTCTCCCCAGCTGGCCAACCTAGTCCTTCTGTGGCACCCTCATCCCCAGGATGTCCCATTACATGTCTGATTGGTCTGCTGCTCACCCCAGCGGAATCACACCCCAGACTAGCAACGTGCAGGTGTTCCCATTCGCTTCCTACCAAGTTCACCACCTTCCACAGAAAAAGCCCTTCCCACACCACTCCAGTCGGCCCCTCGGGTGGTGAAGCTGCTGATCCCTGCACTGGGCCCCACAGGGATGAGGACTATGGGCTGAGAGGGTCACCAGGCCGCAAGGCCACAATCTCCCACTCATCTGACCCAAAGATTGAGCTGGTTTTCTTTTTTTTTTTTTAAAGATTTTATTTATTTTATTTTTTCCCCCCAAAGCCCCAGTGGATAGTTGTGTGTCGTAGCTGCACATCCTTCTAGTTGCTGTATGTGGGACTCGGCCTCAGGATGAACGGAGAAGTGGTGCCTCGATGCGCACCCGGGATCCGAACCCGGGCCGCCAGCATCGCAGCGCGCGCACTTAACCACCAAGCCACAGGGCCGGCCCTGAGCTGGTTTTCAAGAATAAAAGTTTCTTGGGGCCGGCCCTGTGGCGTAGCGGTTAAGTGCACGTGCTCTGCTGCTGGCAGCCCGGGTTCGGATCCCGGGCGCGCACCAATGCACCGCTTGTCAGGCCATGCTGTGGCAGCGTCCCATATAAAGTAGAGGAAGATGGGCACAGATGTTAGCCCAGGGCCAGTCTTCTCAGCAAAATGAGGAGGATTGGCATGGATGTTAGCTCAGGGCTGATCTTCCTCACCAAAAAAAAAAAAAAAAAAAGAATAAATGCTTCTTAATTTGTTGTCTGACTTGGGCCAATTTCCAGAGCCCTGAAATGGTTGTTGGTAACGATTCTGTCCAGTTCCAGCATTGTTTTCTGTTGGAGAGGACGTGCCCACCCCTCCCAGCTGGCAGTCCTGCACATACTCAGTTACAAAGTGAAGTGTGTACAGGGTTCTGCCCCCAGGTCAGAAGAGACTCACTTCCGCCTCCTGTGCATCTGCACCTCTGGTCTCAGAATGACTCTGAGGGCCATGGCAGGGGCCTCAATCCTTGAGAATCATGGAAAAAAAAAAAGAAAAAAGGAAAGCAAAACTATGTTCATTGCACTTAGCACTCAATAAAGTGGACTCCTGTGGTTCCGCGATACTAAAAGGAACAAGTTTTTCCATATAACTTTCAATTCTGTTCATAATCCTAAGGGTTTGTGCTTGCACCTCTGCCTTGGCCAAAAATATAGAGAGAGTAGATGAAAAGTGAGAAACTCCTGTAGCAATCTGACCTTGACCTCCACGCTCTGCCCTCCCATGTGACCAGGGGACTGCCTCCCCCAGTCCGGGTATTGTCCGCACCACACACCAGTCTTTTGTGGCAGGAGCTGTGTGCTCGTCTTACACAGCAGAGCCACACCGCAGCCTGGTTAGTTTAGCCGGCTCTGGTCCCAGACATTCCATCTGGAGGCTGGCCTCAAGACATTCCTCCTGCCACCTTGGTGTGGTGGGCGCAGCTTCCCGGCAACCGCGGCTCCTGCAGAGCTGACACAGAGTGGCTCTAGGGAGGGCTGCAAGGACCCGGGAAGGTGCCGCTGGAGTCCCGAGCAGGGCCTGCTTGTGGCTGGGCTCTTCCCCAAGAACAGAAAGGATAACTGCAGCAGAAAAGGGTTCCTCAAGAATGGGAAGGACTCTAAGCTCAACTCAACAATCCACATTCGACTTTCAAATCAGAAAGAAGTGGTGAAATAGATTCTGCTTTGTATTCAGAAAAATGACTACAGACAAAAACCGCAGGGTCCTCACAGCACCTTTGCTGCAGAACTTCTGTCCAGGTCACACCATTTGGAGAGCAATCGCCAGCGGGTTCTTACCTCCTTACTACTGTTAACGATGAGAGGTGGTTTACGAATGTCCTTAGTCTGGGTCCACGTGCTTATGTTCAGAGATCCCTTGTAATTCATCCTACTTCTGTCACTCACTAGTTGTGTGACCCTGAGCAAGTCATTTAACCCTGAGCAAGTCTTGAGTCTGTTTCTTCACCAGAGAGACGGGAGTAACAATGATGTCCACTCTTCAGGGGTGTTAGGAGGAACGGAGACCAGAGATGCAAGCCCTGTGCGCAGGGCACATAGGCTGCTCGATACGAGATGCCTTCCCACGCAGACCTTCCACAGAGACCACTGTGTGGGGCAACACAGCCACCCTTCCTCCCACCAGCTCACGCGTCACTGAAGACAGACACGGGCTCCATTCACCCAGCTCAAATTCCAGGCCGAGATTTAAAAAGTGGAAATAAAGTTTGGGGACAATTCCTCTGCCCCTCTGCCGGGCACTGCATCTGCAGAGCCCCTTCTCAGGAGCCACGGCCTGCCCCAGCTGCCATGCCTTAGCTGCACTGCGTTTACATTTCTGAAGGAGAGAGAGTCTCGCCGCATCTGAGTTACAGTAGTCCACAGCTCATGAAGCAGGAACTTCAAGGTCCTTTTTACAGGATGAATCAAACTACTTCATACACAGCAAACTTCATCATTCACATCAGAACTTGGACACCTCTGTTTCCTCCCCCAGCACAGCTTTGCACTGAAAACAATACACAGCAAGGGGCAACACACAGTCAGTGCGAGCAGCCAGTGTGGTTTATTTGATCTCCTTCCTGTTGCCAGAGGAGGCTCTTGCAGGGGCTGGGATTGGGCGTGTGCAGGGCGAGGGTCCAACTAGCCTCCACGGAGGGAAGTCAGGCGCACACGGGCCCTATGCCAGCCCCAGGTCCCGTCCTGATTACTCTCCAGGTGGCTCCACTCAGCATGAGGCAGAGTTTGAGGGTGGTGGCTTCCTGGGAGCCCCTGCCCGACGCCTTGCTCCACCCGGGGCAGCAGCACGTCGTCCCCGGCCCATGGGGGAGCGGGCCGGCACAGGGAGGCTGACTCAGCAGCGGTGGGGCTGAAGCGCCATCCTGATGCCAGCGGCCAGGGCTCTCGGCGTGGGGCTCTCTGCGGTGCAGCTCACAGGCAGGCCGTGGGCGGCCAGGGCACGAGCTGTGGTGGGGCCGATGGCTGCAAACTGCAGAGAGAAGAGGGGAGGGGCCTCAGCGCACAGCAGGGCTGGGGGAAGCAGGAGGGCAAGGTGTGCAGGGCCCGTCGGACACCCTGTCTGTTAGGACGTCGCTCCTGACGTGAGAGCTTATAAATGTGACATCTCCTGACTTGAACCTGGCTTTATAGCCTGCAAAATGCCTTCCCCTTCATGAGCTCATTACAGCCTCACCAGCAGCCTGCGCGAGATCTCACGATCCCTGCGGCTCGGGTGGGTGGCAGGGACCTGAGGCCTGCCATCTTGGCTGCGTTCTCGGAAGCCTCAGCTGCCTACAGTTCTCTGCCTCATGTCTCGGGGCCCTGGGTGGGGTCAGGTGGAGCACAGAACAAAGTCTAAGGAGCTCTGGGTGTGGCAGGGGCGGTGGCTGGACCCCCAGGAAAGCAGAGCAGTCAAGACCAGGGCCTGGAGCCAGAGGGCTGGGTTCAAATCCCAGCTCCACAGGACGGTGGCCATAGCAAGTGACCCAGCCTCTCTGGGCCTCTGTCCCCTCACTCATATAACAGAAAGGTTAACAGCCTTCCTCGCTGGGCTGTGCGAGGATTAAATGAGGCAACACGTGTGACCACTTGGCCCAGTGCCCAGCACAGATAAATGCTCAGTGACTGTCACTGGCTGCTGCTTGTAGGATTATCATTATTCCAGATTAGAAATCCCGATGGCCTGGGCCTCGTCAGCAGGACCCTCTCTCTGAACAAGCACATTTGAGGGTCATATCCAGAGCCTTGCTTCGGGCTGACATGATTTTTTGTCGTGACTCTGGCCCTTGCTAGCTGTCACTACAGGTCACCGAGCCTCTCTGATCCTGTTTTCTCATCTGTAGAAGGGGCACAATTATCCCTGCCTCACAGCACTTGCGTCGGGGTGAAACGAGAAGACTGACAGCTCCTGGCAGAGAGAACACACTCATTTCCTGCCTCCCCACCCCCAGATGAACACCGTGGACGATGCACCTGTGTGGGAATGGTCTGTGAGGTGAGCACGCCGACATAAGCAGCCTCACCCAGCCCCTCTGCACCCTCCCTCCCCAGGCAGGCTGGTGTACAGTGCACAGTACAGCCTCTGCACGTCAGGAGGCTGCAGCCTGCTGCTCCTCCCCAGGGCACATCAGAATGAGAGGAAGAAGGCTGCTGTCCTACAGAGGCCCCCCCCACTCCACCCTGTGAAGCACCCACTCCTCAAGAAACTCAGAGAAAAAGATGAAGTTAGACCCCTACCTCACACCATACACAAAAATTAACTCAAAATGGATCAAAGACCTAAATGTAAGAGCTAAAGCCATAAAACTAGAGGAAAACACAGGAGTGAATCTTCAAGACCTTGGATTAGGCAATGGTTTCTCAGATACACCACTCAAAACACAAGTAACAAAAGAAAACATAGATAAATTGGTCTTTATCAAAATTAAAAAACTTTTGTGATTCAAAGGACACCATCAAAAAAGTGAAAAGACAGCTCACAGAGTGAGAGAAAATTTTTGCAAGTCATATATCTGATAAGGGACTTGTATCCAGAAAAAAGAACTCTTACAACTCAACAACAACAAAAAGACAAATGGCAAGGATGTGAACAGACATTTCTCTAAAGATGTAAAAATGGCCAATAAGCACATGAAAAGATGCTTAACATCATTAGTCATTAGGGAAATCCAAATCAAAACCACAATGAGATACTACTTCATACCCACTAGAATGGCTATAATCATAAAGACAAAAAAAATAGCAAGTGTTGGCGAGGATGTAGAGAAATGAGATTCCTCATATATCGCAGGTGGGAAGGCAAAATGGTACAGCCACTTTGAAAACAGTTTGGTAAAATGTTAACATTAAGTTACCATATGATCTGACAATTCTACTCCTAGGTATATACCCAAGAGAAATGAAAACTTATGTCCACACAAAGTTGTTTTTTTTTTTTTTGTGAGGAAGATCAGCCCTGAGCTAACATCCATGCCAATCCTCCTCTTTTTGCTGAGAAAGACTGGCCCTGGGCTAACATCTGTGCCCATCTTCCTCCACTTTATATGGGACGCTGCCACAGCACGGCCTGACAAGCGGTGCATCGGTGCGTGCCCAGGATCCGAACCTGGGCCACCAGCAGTGGAGCGTGCGCACTTAACTGCTACGCCACCGGGCCAGCCCCCACACAAAGTATTGTATTCAAATGTTCAGTGTTATTCATAATAGCCCAAAAGTGGACACAACCCAAATGTCCATCAGCTGATGAGTGGAAAACGAAAGGTGGTATATTCATAGAATGGACCACTATCTGGCAATAAAAAGGAGTGAAGTACTGACACATGCTACACCACGGAAACCGTGAAACCATCATGCTGAGTGAAAGAAGCCAGTCACAAAAGACTGCATACTGAATGACTCCATTAATATGAAATGTCCAGAACAGGCAAATCCATAGACATGGAAAGTAGATCAGTGGCTACTGGGGCTGGGGGCGTGGGGGAAAGAGGAGTGACTGCTAATGGGTACAGGGTTTCTTTTGGGGTGATGAAATGTTCTGGAATTAGATGGTGGTGATGGTTGCACAATTCTTTGAATAAACTAAAACCCACTGAATGATACACTTGAAAAGTGTACATATTTAATTCATAAAAAGTGAATTTTATGGTACGTGAATTATATCTCAAGAAAGCTGTTTAAAAACAAAAATTAAAAAACAAAGAAACTGCCTGAGACTGGGAACTAGCAAACAGCAACTGTGATTTCAGCAGAAGCAGTGTGGTCACAAAACGATTTTCCCACCTGCGCCTGTTATTCCCTCTCAATCCCTCTGATCACAGGAGGAGGAACATTTGGAGAGTTCCAGCTGTCTGACTCACCGCCACTGGCCTGGCCAGACCCATGGAGCCTGAAGGGCTGGACCAGGGCTGCAGATGGTGCCCTCTGGAGCAGTGGAGTCTTACCCCACACTGGGCCCCTGGAAGCCCAGTGCTAATGTCCTCACTCCATCACTGGGAACCAACCGGGGAGTGAGTGTGCCAGCTCAGGTGTGGGAAGCCGGTAGCCCGGGCTTGGAGCCCAGCTCTGCCACTGCCGGCTAGCCATGATGATGGCCAGTCCAGAGGCCTATGTGCGGGGGGACCGTGAGAAAGTAGGGAACACATCTGGCAGGTAGTAAAGAGGAAAGTCGCCTCTATTAGTTTGGTGGTGGTTACGAATTTGCTCACCTACTGCTTTGTGATGATCCCTGTGTGGCCTTTAGAGACATGCACATGGCCTTCCCAAGTCAACTGTCAGTAGTAAGTTCAGGTCAGAGATCACCCCCTTGACCGTTTGTGGCCCACCTGTAATTTGTGCAGTGCTGTACAAATGGTGGGTCCTATAGACTCCTGGGGAGGCAGCAAGACCACCTGACAAACAGGTGAGACAGGAAAGCCACGCTACCCAATCCAGATCTAGGCCCGTGTCCTCTGTCAACCTGGAAAGATCCTGCCTCAGCCAGTGAAGTCACCGTGATGAAGGACAACTCCCGCTGGGTACACAGCGTCTCTGTGGCTCCCAAACCACCCACAGTAACTGCTGACAGTGCCAGCTCTGTCCTTCGTTCCCGCCCTGGCAATGGCAGAGCTGAGGCCCGGTGGAATCTTAACGACTGGTGGGCGGCACACTGGACTGCTGCAGTAAGAGGTGACCCGGGAGAACCCGAGAGAATGTCTGGAGGTGACAGAAACGTGACAGACTGAAGATGGATACGCTCACCTAGGCCAAGCTGCGGGGCAGTTTGTGGGCGGTGCAGGCAGTAGCTACTCACAGTGGCTCATGTTCTAAGTTCAGACTTCGAGTCTCCATTTGTGCTTTTACAAATGTTCTTTTTTTTTTTTTTTTTTAAAGATTTTATTTATTCAGTTCTTCCCCCCAAAGCCCCAGTAGATAGTTGTACGTCATAGGTTCACATCCTTCTAGTTGCTGTACGTGGGACTCGGCCTCGCGTTGGACGGAGAAGTGGTGCCTCGGGGCGCTCCCGGGATCCGAACCCGGGCCGCCAGCATCAGAGCGCGCGCACTTAACCGCTAAGCCACGGGGCCGGCCCTACAAATGTTCTTTTGAAGGAAGATACAGTATAGTTAAATAAATCTTTTGTTCTTCATCTAGGCAGACAAACACGGAGAAGCCCGGGGTGACTTCTGTATTACGTTGACGTTACCAGGCTGCCCCGGCATTTCACAGCTGTCGTGTGACTCGGATGGGCTCACACTGCAGGTCCCAGGGAGGCAGTGTGGCGCAGAGGGACAAGACGGGGGCGGCCCCAGCACTGTTACTCATCCGAACTTCCAAGATAGTGAGCGCTCACTAGGTGCTGATTACTATGAGCACTTCATGGGTCTTGTCTCTTTCATCCTTCCAACCCTAAGAGGCATATTATTTTCCTTCCCCAGTGACCTAAGTGCAAGTCTTCGGCCTTCCAGTAACTCACTACGTGACTTTGGCATGCAACCTCTCATTTACCGTCTCCGGGCCTCAGTTGCCTCACCTGTAATGAGGACAACAGGCCCATTTTGCTGGATTCCTACCCTGGACTGGTGTGAGAATTACACCACATACTGCCTGGAAATGCTCTGTCAACTGACCATGGCTCATCTATCACCGTGGCTAACAACGTGGAATCGGTCTTCCTAGTTCAAATCACGGCTCTTCCTGCTTCCTGTGTGGCCTAGGGCGGGACACACAACTTCTCTGAGCCTAACACTCCGTCTTTAACTGGGAAACAGTCCCTCCTCGCCAGCTGTGCCGTGGGATGCACCTGTGAAAATGGGTGAAGGCCTTCCCTCCGTGTGACTGCCTGCGTGCCCACAGTGCCGGCGGCCTCTGTCCTGGGGCTCCAGGTCACACCCACACCCTCCTCAGCCCCCTCCAAGCATTTCCAGTTCAAAGCATTCTCACGCCAGGCACCACAAGGGGTGTGATTACTTATGGACTCATAACAAATACAGTCCCGAAAAGGTATGAATGTAAATCCTTTTGAGCTAAAAGATATGAAAAAGAAGAATGCTTTTAGAATAGGTATTTCAATACATTTAGATGGAAAAAAAAAGGAAAGGATGCTAATGCCTGTGCCAGGCCCTGAGCTGAGGACTTCACCTGAATTCTCCCCTCTAATCCTGAGACCACTCTGCAGGGAAGACCATGTACACATGAATAAAGGCCACAAGGGGATAAGGATCCTCGTGTTACAAGTGAGGAAACAGGCTCAGAGAGGTTAAGTAACTTGTCCAGGAGCACCAGCCAGGAAGTGGCGCTGCTGAGCTTTAAGCCCAGGGCTTGGGAATTCCAGAGCCTTTCCAATTCCACCGAGTTGGCATCAGGGCTGCTAGGTCAGGGATGCTTTGACCTTACATGGAAACTCTAGGATACTTAGTAAGATTTAAAAAAAAATCAGAAAAAGACCAAAAGCCCACTGAATACCTCACCTTAATTTGATCAATGTTGTCACCAGATAACTCCTGAATATGCTTGAGACTGTACGTAAGGCCAGAGGGACTGAAAAATGTGATGCTGGCTGGAATGCCCTGTAGGGAGAGAAAACAAGATCAGCCCCTTGCCATGAGGCCAAGGAGAATGTTCCCTCAGCCCTGTCACCGTCACCCCCTCAGCCACAGAAGCAGCCCCCAGGCAGCCCCGGCAGATTCACAGCAGGGGGCTCCTAGCTGATGCTGGCACTCTCGGCACCATCGAGGGCGAGGTCAGGCGAGCAGAGTGCCATCAGAGAGGCTGCGTGCTGCTCCTTCGCCTCTGCCAGCCCCCAGGTCCGTGTCTGCCTGGCCAGAGGACATGGGCACTGTGGACCCCACATGCGCAGCAGAGTGGACAGTGCCTCTAGCAGTGTGGCCAAAGTGGCACTGGTCAGGTCAGGCAGCAGCGAGTCCGGATCCCTGTCATCTCCATCCCTTCTGGCAACAGTGCAGACAGCGGACAGACCGGCCCACAGGGCCTTTCTGCTGTGGTTTGTGCCAACAGGACGTCCCTGGACCAGCAGGGCAGTCAGAAACCCATCCTGGGAGAGGAAGGGGGTGCGTCTTATAGAAGTGGAAAACTCCAATCAACTCCAACAAGCAGCTTCCACTCTTCTGCCTGAAGCCTCCAAAAGTCCCCGTGGCCTCCCAGATTCCATCCAGACTCCTCGGTGGGCACGACTGGCCTTCCCAGTGTGGGCGCAGCCTCCCTTCCCAGCCTCTGCCCCCACAGCTCCACAGATGCTGGAGCCCCTCTTTGCCTTGGGCGTACCATGTCTGGGATGCTCTACACAGGGCTTTGCATAAATTATCCCCTTTAATCCTTATAAAAACCTTACTAGATAGGTCTAGTCCCATCTCACAAATAGAGATGGAGTCACTTCCTCAGTCACTCAGCTGGGGACATTGGAACTATGCACAGAATCAGTGTCTGCAAGGCTTGTGCCCCTCACCCTTGCGCCTCCTCCACCAGGGTGCCCACCCTGAGCGCTCCCTAGAAACAGAACGCACCTGTTGGGAGTAGTAGCTGCTCAGGTTCCCCTGGATTCCTGGGTGTGGAATCTTCTGGTAGACAGTTATGCTTTCCATGGGAATCCCTGGACACAGGCAGAACCAGGAAACAGACTTTACTGCCCTGGGGACACAATGGGGTCTCTGCACCTTGGGTCACAGTTAGTGGGGAACCCCTAGCGCAGCACAGCCTTCCTGGAACAAGCTGCGGGGGGCTGAGAGGCAGGGACTGAGGGCAAGCAGTCTTGGCTGGCCCCTGCAGGAGCCACTCCAACACTACGGAGTGGCTCCTGCAGGGAGGAGGCTGAGACGGCAGGGGAAGTCAGGGACCTGGAACCACAGCCTTCCTTCACACTCATGGATGCCTTTTGTTCCCGTGTTTGTGTGGGGTGTCCACAAGGACCACCCCTAGCTACTCCACCATGGATGCTGTCTGTGTGGAATCCCACACTGAGGGCAAGGGGTGAGACAGGGCTTTGAGGGAGTTTTTCAAGCCCTGGGGCTGAAGGAGGCAGCCAAGAGCCTTCTGAGGCCCAGACACCTAGGTCTCCAGCAACCTGATGCCAGGAACTGAGGTCCAAGGGCAGCTCTTGGGAGAGGCTGTGAGTCAGGAAGGGGCATGTGGGCCTGAGTCAGGAGCCCCCAGCTCTGCCTCCACGCGGCCATGAGCTCCTGGATTAACTACTTGTCTCGATGAGCTCCAGGGCCCCATCTGTAAATGAATCGATTACGCTCTGGACTGGCTCACGTTCCTTCCTGCTCCCTTCAGGGACTCTGAACATTCCCAGGGTTTTCAGGGCTGGCAATAAGGGAGAAGGCACTGAAGTGACTAGCACAGACTTCAATCACACAGACATTTACTAGGGCAGCCCCTCAGCAATGAAACCTTAGGCTTATGAAAATGAAATGACGTAAGAAAGAAAATCTCGCAGAAGGAATCAAGACAATGTTAGCATAAAACAGCAACCTATCACTTCATACCCAAAAACCTAAAGAAAGAAACTGAAGTAGCAAACCTCTGATTTATCTAGGATTTCTTTAAAGATATTTGGGCCCAAGCTTTCTCTTTTGTTCTCTCCTGGCATTTTCTTGTTCCAGAAAGGCCAATGATCTTGCAGATCTTATTGTCTAATGTCCTCTGCCATTATTCCTGGTAGCATTCGGAAGACAGATGATAACGTGTGGGCAGAGGAGATACAATCTCGCTCCATTTTACTACAGGAGGGAAAAGTTACAAGGTGTAAGACCATCCCAGGTAACATTCTTCATGTAGATTGTTGGAGGTTCAAAACAAAGGGAGAGAATATAATAGTTGCAGTCCCATGAATTGCTTGCTTTTGGAGAGCCAGGGATCGTGCTACATAATCTCACAACAGCTTTGTGAGGTGGGCTCTATGGTTACAACTACTTCACAGACGAGGACACTGATGCACAGAGAGAGTGTGTGACTTGCCCTCGCTCACCCAGCTAATGAACAGCAGAGGGAGAATTCACATCTGTTTTTGTCTCACCCTAAAGTTTGTACTCCAAGCCGCTGATTACCCCTTGCTCCCAGACCAACTATGTGACAGGGGCAGGTGTACAGGTGACACCTCAGACACCAGAGTCAATGGAGCTGGAGTGCTCCAGGGGCATGGCCTGGTTCCTAGACAGTGAAGGCCCTGGGAGCCATGGGGGACGGAGCTGGAGCGAGGCCTGATGGCTGGGCTAGAGGACACTGCATGTCACCATATGATCAGCTCCGTCCTTAGACTCCTTGTACATGTGAACTTGCCTCCGGGCCGCCTCCAGACCACCACCTATCCTCTTGGTAAAGGCTCAGTGACACTCTGCGTGCTCCTAGCTGGAGCCTAGCAGGCTGAGGAGAGCAGATCTAAAGCAAGGAAAGCAGACTGCACCCCACACCTAACGTGAGGAGCACCCCGCCCTTCCCTAGCCTGGCTGATCCACCCAGGCCTGTTCTCCCTGTGGTCTCCGCAGGGCTGACCACTTCTATCACCACAAAGGCTCTCAGCAGACCCCCAAAGAGGAGAGAGGCAGCGCCCCATGAGTCAATGCATTCTAGTCACCTTTGTCTTTGAGCATGTTCGGCAGGATTTCTCCTTTGAGGGCTCCACAGGGAAACAGAAGAGGCAGTGCTGATGACTCTCCTGCGAATAAATAACCAGACTTTGTAAAAGCTTTGTAGAAACTCCAGGGGAGGTGCATGTGCACAGGGCCAAGGGGAGGAGCAACTCCAGGCCCCGCTCTGCTCCTCGGGTCTCAGTTCCAGAGACTGTAACAGGTAAGAACAATGGCTACCTCGCTGACCTTGTATACGAAGTTCATATGTGGACGAAGGTGCTGAGAACACGAAGATCCACACAGGCCAGGGCTGCTGTCCCCCGTGCTCCTTTAACTCCCTCTCATCCTGAAGCGGCTCCTGGGCAGCAGTCATTACTTAGAATGCAGGCTTTGCACCTTAACTAGTCAGTAAGTTAGAGGTCAGCCCTGGTGTTGGCACTGGGACAAACCTCTACCTCTGGAGGAACCCTGGATGGGAAGAGAGGTGGAAGAGGCAGGGAAACAGCAGCCAAGAGTGGCTCTGCAGCCATCTCCAACAAAGATAAGCTGCATGCCCACTCCTGTCCCAGCCAGGATGGCAGCACCAGGCCAAGTGCCCAAGGGGCTGATGGACCCTGTGGAGGGGCCCAGCCTGCTGAGAAGGGCCCCAGCCTACTGAGAAGGGCCCTGCCTCTCATCCCTGCTCCACAGCTCCACTCTGGGAAGACTTAGGGCATTTTCTGCTCTAAGCTCGCTGCATAATTGTGAAGACAGCATGTGATTTGAACACCAGTTTGAGACAACACCATCCAACAAAACTGATGGGTTGTCAGATGCCAGAATCCTCCCCAAATGTGAAAACAAAGCCTTTTAGTAGAACCAATCATTTTCCCCCCACATCTGCCCATCAAATGTAAGAAGTTCTAATGGGTGTTAGTCATGCACAAACATACATTTTTCTACACCTGTAAGATCTCTCTGAACACATCTTCTTTTGGTGATTGCCATCAGAGGAAGGAATAAACCAAGCTCTTCCCATCAGGTACCTTCTCCATGATGCCCGGCTAAACCACAGGAAGAACCACAGGCTTCTTTATTTCAAGCTATTAAATAACTACAAATTGATAAATGTTTTCTTTATTTAAACTGTTCTGTAAATATCAGTATGTACTGACATATAAAAGAACACAAGGAATTAGGAAATTTTTAAATATAGATAATAGGGGCCAGCCCCATGGCTTAGTGGTTAAGTGCGCACGCTCTGCTGCTGGCAGCCCGGGTTCGGATCCCGGGCGCACACCAACGTGCTGCTTGCCAGGCCATGCTGTGGCGGCATCCCATATAAAGTGGAGGAAGATGGGCACGGAAGGGTTAGCTCAGGGCCAGTCTTCCTCAGCAAAAAGAGGAGGACTGGCATGCATGTTAGCTCAGGGCTGACCTTCCTCACAAAAATAAATAAATAAATAAATATAGATAATAGATGCCCACTGACTTTTCCAGTGTGAGGAAATGTTTCCATGCATTGTTGATGCCATCCCTAGAGACACATTTTCAAAGCCATGTTCAGGTGCTATTTCCTTAATCAGAGCCCAGGTGTCCCTTCAATGTCTGTGCATTGGTGTTGGGAGGTGGGGTGTGCAGGATTCTAGGGGCCAAAGCTGCTCCAACAGACCCTTCTCAGCCCCCTGCTCTGGGGCAGCTGTGGGAATCCAGCAGGAAAACCAAGGGCCTATCTTTCCAGCAAGCCCAACCCCAGAGGTGTGCAAAAGGCCTTCGGAAGATTCCAGAATCTGCCCATCAAAGCATCTCTTCTGCAGGTCCAGCAGAGTATTGAGCTGCTCATTCTTATTCTCTCATTGCTGACCACTACTCCAGAGATGGGGAGCTTAGCATCTGCATCCTGGCACAGCACAGGCACTTGTCTCTTTCTCACTGCACCACCAGTGCCCATCAGAGAGCCTGGCCACCCAGGCGCAACCAGCTCAGCTGCCTTCGTGGAAAAGTGCTGCCCGTCAGCACAAGGGGAGAAAACCTGACAACGTTCTGGTTGAATCCTCTTTCACTGCCAAGGGGAGATCAGCCTCAACTGCATTTCCTGGGGGCTAACCCCCTGTAAGAAGTCAAGGGCAAGTAATCCATTCTTTTTGGGATAAGCTTACTGCCCACAGATTTTTAACCCAAATAGGCCAATGCTAAATAGGTCAATGTTAAAGCTGGGTGATTCTGCAGAGGTGAGAGACAAGGTCTCTCCGGGACAAGAGGGAGAACAACGAGCCTCGCAGGAATCTAACCCGACACAAAAATGGTGAACAACGGGGCTCAGAGGCTCCACTCTCCAGTCCTTTAGCAGGAAGGAGGCCTGGTCTGCTGGGCTGTCGGGGCTGAAGGCAGCAACGGTCTTGAAAACCCTAGGAGAGTGTCATGCAGCTGGGGTGGGGGGGCTCCATAAGTAGTCACTGTAGGTAACTAAGATAACGAGACTGATTTCGTAAATGTCATTTCACTGGAGGACATGTGCGTGTCTGTAAAACTCCAGCAACTTCCAGGTCTGTAATGATTTCACCCTCGCAGGTGCTGCTGTGCGAGTCCAGGCTGGGCAGGCAGTGGGCACTTAACTGTGGATAATTAGGATAAGAGGCTGATTGGGAGGGAGGGAAGAAGAGCTGAGCAAGTCTTCAAGGCTGCAGGAACTTTTCTTTTCTCAGCTCCAAGTCCAGGAGGACATTTCAAATAAACTGCAGCACAGTCTGTCTGCCTTTGACTCCCTCTCTCTTTCTAAATGTTATAATTGTCTTCTACCTTTTACCATTTAACTTATACTTTCTCCTCCATTAGAGGGGATATCCTGGGAGGAAGGAGACTTGTCTGTCAAAATGAAGTGTATCCGATTAAATGAGTTAATAGCGTTAAGCATTTACAATAGTGCCTATCACAAAGTAAGTGCGTAAGTAAAATAAGCAATAACTGTGACTCGGTCTGTTTACTCCAAGCACTGGGAGTAGATTCTTAGCTTTTAAAATCAAGCTTCAGAGTTTACTGGGGGAGAAAATCATTAATGCCTTGGTAAAACCAAGGTGAAAGTCCTTATTAGCAGTCAAGATGGATTCTTATTTGGATATTCTAATTGAGAACTGAAGATTTATTAGGACCCACAGACATGGGGAATAAATTAGAGGAAGTAATAAAGGCTTTGCAAAGAACGCAGAACAGTATCCTCCGTCCAAGATAAGGGCAGAATATGTTCATATCCACCCTCCAAGCCCTGAGTCAGTTAACTGTGGTATCTCAGTGTGATATCTCAGAAGCGACACGGATCCTTCCTGCCTTGTGTCTGCAAAGTGAGGAAGACCAGCTTGATGGCTCTGGACCTTAGAATAAGGAATGACTCAGTTCCCTTCCATCTCCTTCCAGAACTAATGCATCAACTGTGAGTACAGCCAACACATCTGCCGTGGAAACAGGCTGGAGCCACCTCTTCCGTTAAGGAGCTAATTGTCCCACCCACAGAACCAATAATCATTCCTTATAAACCCTGGCACTTAATCCCACAAGAAATGCTAAGATTTACAATTTACATTGATTTCTACATTAAAAAAGAAGGGCTTTGATACCGTTTAATGGTGACCATTATCCCCTGAAATGACATTAGAAACAAAGAGCCTGGAGTCAGGTCATTCTGGAACATTCTCAACATCTGCATCCCATACAGTGAACAGCTGGAGGAGGGGCCCAATCATACTGATGCTCCTCTCCCCCAGGAGAGGTGAGGCTCCATGACGCAAGAAACAATCCCCTGGGGCTGGAGCCACATGATGAGGAGCCTAGGACAGTGCTCACCACTGGACAGCCAGCACAACTGCCCTTGGCTTCTCAGCAGCTGTGTTTCAACACCTGGCTGCACAATAGTGAGCAACTGGCATGTCTGTGCTGACGTTAAAGAAAATGGCTCCTCAGCCACCCACAGTCTGGATTATTCCACAGGAAGCACAATGCAGCCATTGGGGGCCCTCTGCTTAAGAAGCTACACAGCTGTTCAGCCTCAAATACTCTTAGTCTGCCTCCAAGAGTCCTTCTTGGAATCCAGAAAACTCTCCCAGGGTGCCAAGTAAATCCACTCCTCATACAGCACAGGTGGCCACAGAAGAAAGGGGGCCAACAGTCTTCATTAGCAGGAAATTATCCACATGGCGAACACTTTTTACCCCAAATTACAGTCTCTTGAACCATGTGTTTTTAACTTGAAAAGCTCCAACAGTTCTGGCTTATAAAACTTCCAGCAGTGGTGACCTTTCCCTAAGCCCAGCCCAGTTACAGAGATGGGGTGGAGACTGTTCAGCCTCCCGACAGTGTGGGCTAGATCTGTCTGAAGCCCGGTGTGCACCTGAGATGAGCTCCAAGGTCAGCAGGGCGCGGGCAGGGGCTGGCAGCAGCTGTCCTAATGGGCCTTCCCCACAGCCCTGTGTGTCACCAAGAACGCAGCCAAACCCCAACTCGGCCATGGTGATTCACCAGCACCAAGCGCACGTCCAAACCACAAACGAGTGGGATGAGATCTTAGAACCCGCTTTCTTCACTTCAAAAGGTTCCCGTGACTTTTCCACCTGATGGAAAACAACTGAGCATATTTTGGACTAGAAGCACACAGAAAAGGGACACGGGACGAGCTTGGGAGCCCGCCAGTCCTGGAATGGAGACCCAGCCCGGCACCGATTAGCTCAGTTACTTTGGACAAGTCACTCCCTTTCCATCAGTAAAAGTGAGTCTAATAATCACCCCTGTCGTGGGCTCAGCACAGCCATGTATCAGACAATCCGAGACAACACACACAGAACTCCAGTGTAAGCCGGGCCCTCCACCTCCTCGCAACACTCAACAGACGTAGTTCCCACTGCTCTTTCTGCTGTCCTGGCAGAGCCCCCAGGACCAGTGTGGAGGCTGCCAGGCCGGAGAGCTGTGGAGCAGGGCAGCTGTGGGGAAGGCGGCTCCCCTTCCCCTCTGATCAGATCCACCACAGCACCCAGCCCTGCTCTTCCCTTTATTCAGTCTGGTGATGGCTCTTTAAGTTTTAAAAAACGCTCTTCTTAAGGGATTTCTGAGACCCTCTCACTTAAGACACTTAAGGGATGTGTTTCTGAGACACTCCCACAAAGTCACAAGGACAATGGAAGTGAGCCCTCACCCAGTGACTCCCCTTGGGCCCAACCCTGGTGGCAGCTGGAGCGGAGGAAAGGGAGCACACAGCGCACACAGCGCTGTGCTGCTGTCCCAGGGCAGGCCCCTGGGGGCTTCCTGCCTCAGGTCTGGAAGCAACCACTCCCTCCTGAGCTGCGGTGTTTTGGGGGCTCTTAGACGTGACAGTCGTCGGCAGGCCCACAACTCTAGTGGCCACTTCCATGGCTCTCCAGCTGGTCACCTACTGTTCCCACCAAGCTCCCCATCTTCCAGCCTCCCGGAAGACCCTCTCCTTGCACTGTCTCTGCTCTGAGGCTCCTGGACTGGGATGGCTTGGCCATCAGTAGGTGGAGGTCTTGGCCTTCCTGTAGGCTCCCCTTATACACAGCCCCTCTCTGACGGGGATGCTGTGGGTTGTGTCCTCTTTACATACACTTTCCTGAAGACCTGGGCCTTCTTTTGGACACCCCTCCAGACACATGCTGTTTATACCTCTTCTTGTTGCTTAATCCACTCTGCCTTGTGAGGGTCACTGATATCTATGTTGCCCCCTCTCGTCAGCCCCTGCTCCCCCCTCCCCCACCCCTGCAAAGGGCCTGGCGCACAGGTGTTCCTAGGCAAATGTTTGCTGCACCCTGTTAAACCGTCCCAGTGTGACGTGGGAGGGAGTGTGGGGGTGGGGCAGGAGAGGCATCAATCAGTGCCCACAGGCCTGTCCCAGCTGATGAAGGGGCATCTGCTGAGCTCCGGAGAGCGCAGACTCGGGACTTCCAAATGGCCAAACCACTCCGTGGCTGGAGCTTATCCTTGGGAGGAGTGATCAGAAAAGGCCCCCAGCTCCCCAGGGAACCCCTGGAGGGCCCCCGAGGCTCTGCTCGCACCAGAGCCAGGCACATTTACCCCATCTGCCCTGAACTGTGCCCTGACCTCTCATCCTGTCACTCTAAGTCTCAGTGGATGGAGGTGTGGGGCCGGCAGCATCTTGAGGGAGAGAGCAGAGCTCAATGCAGAGCAGGACGACGGGAGCAGGGTGCCAGCAAGTGCTGGGTTGGATCTGCTGAGTGTGCCGGGCCCGGGGAGAGTGCTGGCCATGTAGTGCCAGGTCCGCACTCCAACCCTGCCCCTAATAGCTCTGTGACCAGGGACAGTCACCTGGTCCCCAGAGCCTCCATAACAGCAGTGTGGAAAAGAACTCTGGGCGATGATGGGAATGTCCTGGGCTGTCCCTGTGGTGCCATGAGCCACCAGTGACGACTGAGCTGTGGCCTGTGCCCAGTGACTGGGGAACTGAAGTTTTCATTGTATTTCATTTTGATTAATTTAATTTAAGCAGCCATATATGTGGCTAGTGGCTACCATACTGGACACACAGCTTACAGTGGAGGTGATTCTGCCTCCATGGGATGGTGGTGAAGATAAAATGATGTAGGCAGAGTGCCATGGGACACACTGAGCACTCAATAAATGCTAGTTTTCAATATTAACACAGAGCATAAAGTGACTCAGAAAAGAGAAAATGAAATATTTTTTAAAGAAAATTGAGAAAAAAAGCAATTGGGAGCTTGGCAAGGGTCCGCTGAGACCCAGCAGTGCTTCTGCTGTCCCAACTGCACGCCGCCCCTCCGCGGCAGACCACTCCATCCAGGGCCTAACTGAGCTCCAGGGCCCTAGTCCACAGTGCAGTGAAAGACATGGGAGTTTTTCCAGGACAGGCTCCCCGTGGTCAACAGAAACATACGAGCTGGAGAACATTCAGGCAACGGTATTTGCTCGTGACAGGAAGACTTCCTAAGACTTTAGTGTGCAAATGTGCAGACTGAGAAAGGCCAACACCAACTTGAGAAGGAATGTTTTTTTAAAACATCGTGCCTAAAACAAAACCATCCACCACTGTCCCAGAAGCCATAAAAAGACCTATTTAAGGTGTTTTCTCCTTGCCTCCTTGAGTGCAGACCTGACACCACTACCTAAGGGGCAGGGAAGACACACCTCTTCAGGGACAACCTCAGAGGAAAAGCTCAAGCATCAGCAGTGCCCCTGGCCCTACCTCCAAGCTCCGCAGACAGCCCAGCCATTCCAGACAGGGTCAGCAAACCACAGCCCCGGGTCAGAGCCCAGCCCGTGTCACGTATGGTCTATGGCTGCTCTCAGACTACGACAGGCAGAAGTTAGTCATTCTGACAGAGACCATATGGCCCGCAGAGCCTACATATCTGGTCCTTAACAGACAACGTTTGTCAGCCCCTAATCTTGAGGAGCAAAGCCCTGATTTCTTCTCCAGTAATATAAGGCAAGATGATGCTACTTCATCTTTCACGTGGGTGTATGTCACACCTCTATCAGAGAGGGGTCAAAATGACAAGGGCATGAGAGCATGTGTATGCAGTTGGATTAGACGTGTGGGACAGAGAAAGGATGGGAAATACAGCCCCAGTGTATTTTGGGGACTGCCCCACATGTACACATTTAGCCTTCCCATCCCTCTTGTCTCCAAGAGCTCTGCTCCCAAAATCTTTGCTCATGTGTTTGTCTAAAGACTACAATGGCAAAATTAGGTTAAGGCTTAATCCCCACTTAACTGCCAACATCCCCAGAATCAGTGCCATTTTAAGTCCCAGTCCATATGCTGCCCAATGATGAGCATATGAGGGGGTGAGTCAGGTCCTTACCTGGGAGCAAGTTTTGGGGGTGGGAATTCAGAAACGGAAGCAGCTCCAAAGAGGACAGAAGGAGACAGAAGGGAAGGTGCCCAGCAGCTCCCACTGCCTCCACTCCCTTTAGAATCACTGTAGATGGTCTCGCTTCTGGGTTTATCTCCAAATGTTTTATTTTATGGTATGTTTGAGCTGTGTCAAGTCCTTTGGTGTAGGGGTGGAGGCAGGAGGGCTGAATCTCAAACAAGCACAGACATACACAAATGCACAAATGCACTCCTGTGGTCCCAGGAGTGGCTCACACACTGCACATCAACCAGTGTCATCATGGACAATGCACCCCGGAAATATTCCCTTATCTAAGTAGTGGTTCTGAGACCAAAAAACAAAAAGTAAATTTGGGGTGACCAACTTACTGGAACAAATATATTCTGCAAGCTTTTCTGCATTTCCACAGTTTTCTCCTTCTGTATCCAGGCCAATTTTATTCACTGGAAAACAACAAAGAAATATATTTCTTTAGATGGTTATTAAAGTCCTTCTGTTTTTGTGTTGCTTTTTAATGTGCAAATACAAAGGCACGTGCTTTACAAATCACACAGAGAAAGCCTCCCCTTGAAGGCCGGGGTAGGAGGGCCGCAGGCATCATGGCTTTGGTAATGCGCCAATTTCTCTGAGCCCCATTGAGCTCATCTACAAGAGGGGAAGACTCCAACCATAGGGGACTGTTTTAAGGATTATACGAGATGATGAGAAAACTGTTGGCCATCTAAGAGGAGCTCAAGAAAGGTGGCTTTCAGGCTGGCCCGGTGGCGTAGCAGTTAAGTGCGTGTGCTCTGCTGTAGCAGCTCGGGGTTCGGATCCCGGGCACGCACCAACGCACTGCTTGTCAAGCCATGCTGTGGCGGCGTCCCATATAAAGTAGATGAAGATGGGCATGGATGTTTGCCCAGGGCCAATCTTCCTCAGCAAAAAAAGAGGAGGACTAGTGACAGGTATTAGCTCAGAGCCGATCTTCCTCACCAAAAAACAAAAAAACCTGACAATCAGTAAAAAAAAAGAACAAAGGTGGCTTTCTTATCAGCCAGTCAGGAGACAGTGAGCACTGCACACCATCACAGGGCATTAGAGAGCCGTCATTTTGTCAGGGAGGTGAGGCCGGCCCCCCTCTAGAGAGGTGTCTTGGGTTGACATGGCAGACTGAAATGGAAGGGAGGGGAGGAGAGGTTTCGTAATAATCTGTCAACAGGGACCCAACAGCACCCCAGATGCAGGTCATTTAGGGTGAGGGGCTGACTAGCTGCTTTTGAGAGACTCCTATTCAAGAACTAAGCAAGAAGCAGACACCCAGGTTCCCCTGCACTTTTCCGGATGGGGAACACGGGTCACTCTGCAGAGGACGCTGATGCAGGAAGGCCCCAGGGGCCGGCCCAGTCACACTCACTACCTGTTCACAGGAATGTGGAACTTCTCTGAGAAACAAGGTGCTGTGGGCATTCTACTTCCGATTCACATGAGACTGCCTAATAACCAACTGCAGCTTTAACGTAAACAACATCAGCTTTTAATTTACAGCTCATTACGAACGTGCTGAGTCCAAGAGAAAAAAGTCACATGCAGCTGTAAACTGTGTTCAGGAACAAAGCCCTTGCTTATGCCACATTGCCAACCCAGGCTGAGCCGCCCCTCCTCTGACTAAATGAGGAAGGTCTCACTGCACCAAAGAACCCTGAAACCTTCCCAGGAACTGAACTGCGACATAAGTACTTGCAGTGATGCTGGTACTTAATATCGACATTTATACCCATTTTTCCTAAGTAACTGGACAGCAGGAACCATGCCTAGACTCTCACACACGGCTTTGCTGTTGGAAAGGGACCACTTGCTCATTCGATCCTTAACCAACCCTGTGAGCTAGACGATGTGGGGACTGCAAGTGTGCTTCGGAGCAGGGGAAGCCGCGGCTCTGGGCTGTCGAGTGCCTGCCAGCTCTGTCTGCAAGGGCAGTGCTGCCTGGTCCACCGTGCAGCTCACAGAAGGCTCTCAGCAAAGGTTTGGGGAATGAACGTTTGCAGTAAGGTCTCAGCCTCTGTGGGCGGCAAGGATGGCTTTGCTCTAAGTTGGTACAAGCATTTCAACCAACACTCAGGCCCAGGCAGGCCCATCTTCAGGGCAAGGGCCTCCTCCATGGGAGGGCCAACAATGCAACTTCAGATTATTCATAACCATATGAAATAAATCAAGCTACTCACAGACAAACCGCCATAGAGTATTCTTTATGTTTGAAAGGTTAAGACAAAGACTGCCACAACGGATCCAATTTTCTGGGCTTGTGTAAACCTGTGGGGTGAAATCCTCTGCTGGCAGAAGCCTATGCTGAAAAGGTAGCATTTGGTAATCTGAAGGTAAAATAAAATCCTTAGTGCAAAAACATATCAGTGAGAATCAAGAGACGGGATTTGAAGACATTAATTAACAAGGTTATGGATAAGATGATCTCTGTATTTTCCCAGAGTTAATGTGAAAACAAGGCAATGAAAAACATTAAAAAAAAAATCGATATAGTTTAAAAGCGCTAAAACACCTGCAGGCTTATATCAGTGGGGCACGGTGGCTTTGGAAAAAGACAGTCATGGATGTAAACAATGGCTGTACCACTTCCTAAGTGTGTGATCCTGGCGAATCACATCCTCTCTCTTAGACTCTGTTTTTTAAATCAGGAAAATGGGCTTACTAAAACCTTCCTTATGAAAATGAGAAATCATACATAAAGTGCATAGCACAGTGCCTGGTATATAACAGGGACTCAAAAATAGTAGCCGTACTGAGTCATACCAATAGTTGTAGATGGTCATCTGTTCCAACAGTACAAATACATACCACATAATGAAGTTATCCTATAAAGGGTCTTCCTGAATTCTGAGTTGTTAACCACTAAGCTATTCCCATGGAGCAACTGGTCTGGGTTTACAACGCCAAGCAACAGGGGCCACTTAACAGCTCCCAGGACCAGCCCTGTGATCAGATGGGGGCGGTAGGGCCCTCCACATTTGGGCAGCCAGAGAGGAGGCTTTCCCCCAGGGTGGGTGGCTGGGCTGCAGGAGACCAGCCCACAGCAACCAGCTCTACTTCTTCAGTGCAAATGGAGATCTCATGTAAACAAGCACAGATTATCCAACCAGAGTAATGCTCTCAGGAGAGTTTATGCAGACCAAGAACAAAGTTACACAAACGTGTACTTTTCTCCATCTATTAGTAATCAATAATATTTACAAAATTATAAGTCAAGTCACATTGATGAAGAAGCACAAACATCTTTTCTCACTGGACTTCCACATCGAGACCACTTGCTGTCCACTGGACCCTGTTTTTACTTCTACTTTGAGAAACATGTCTACCTTTTCTTCTCCTTGTTGAAAATGTTCAACTCTCCTGACCTGGTCGGTCCACAGTCTCTGGGGAGCCGGGGAGGCTCTCCTGCTCAATTTGACCAGAGGGCTCCTGGGAGCTATAAAATCGCCCCCAGGGATCCCTGGTACTCACACCCCTGCATCATCCCCTCCCCTTGAGTGTGGGTTGGACTTACTGACTCAATTCAAACAAAAAGATGGGATGTCACTTCCAAGATTAGATCATAAAAAGACTGTGGCTTCTGTCTTGGGTGCTCTCTCTTGGATTGTCTCACAATAGGGGAAGCCAGCTGCCATGTCATGAGATAGCCTTTTAGAGAGGCCCACGTGTGTGATCTTGGAAGCACACCCTCCCCTAGTCAAGCCTTGAGATATCTGCAGCCCTGGCCAACAGCTTGATTGCAGCTTGGTGAAAGATCCTGAGCCAGAAGGATCCAACTAGGCCATTCCCAGATTTCCGACCCAAAGAAACTGTGAGATATTAAATGCTTGTTGTTTCTAGCTTTTAAGTTTTGGAGTAATTTGTTACGTGGCAAAAGGTGACTAATACACCAGGCATGGTCTCCTCTAGCTGTCAATGTGCAACTTCCTCTAACTTCCCAGGCTCTTGCTGAGACTTAGGATGAACAGAAATCTTGGGGAGTTCAAGCAATGCCTCTTCCCTGTACCTGCTACGGAGAGCTCCTTTTGTATGTCATGTCTGGAAAGGTGAACTAAAATAGAATGTCCAAAAGTTGGGTGACTGACTTTCATGTTAAGATAGGATGTGGTTTCTCCCAAAGAGATTTTTTTAAAACTGCAAAATCCCTAGTTTCATCTCTCCTTTGATAACGTGTCTCCAGCATTTAGAACACGTCCTTTCCCTTAACAACTGAATAAACAGGGAGCAGCTTGAGGCCAACGAGCACGATCGAGACCAAAGCTTTGCCGCCTGTGCCACACTTGATGATGGCCTGCTCTCAGCTGCTCTGTTTCAGATTTCTCATCACTGTATCGCCATTTTCTTTTCTCTAATTTCCTTCTTGACAGAACAGTGAGAGTAAAATGCATAGTGATGCTAGTGAAATCAAATTGAAGATCACGTGAAAGCTCAAAATGTTTATCAGCTACGCGTGTGGAACTGTGAATCTGGAGTACAAAATCAAAATAGGAAAATTTACAAATACATTATATTTGATAGCTGAATATTTGGTATATGTCAGAAATTGCCTATATTATTTTCTTTCCTCTTCTAACTCAGGAAGAAAATAGTAAAAGAAAGTACAAGAAAATTCTTAACTTATTTTTTGGGGAGATGTAAGAGAGAGTAGAGGTGGTTCCCTTGGCAACCAAAGCTGACTCCCTCTTCCCAGCTCATCTGCTGCGCCTGGTGGTAAAAGTCACGCTGCACGGAAGAGCTACCAGCAGCTCTTCATTAGCCTAGCAACTCCCATTTGGTCTCTCCCCAACTTCATTTTTTGTCTGGAAAATGTGCTTTTAATTCTTAAACTGTTTTTGCTCACACTGTACCTTCCTCCAACATTTTAAAATTCATTTGGACAAAGTGAACTATTTGGAAACAAAGTTATAGGTTCTTACAATTGCTAAGCATTAAGTATTTAAAATTTTTAATATTAATTTTTAATGATTCACTCTTTATATTTTGTGTTTTAAAAAAATGTATAAATTCACGACTATGTGGAAAATATTAATAAAATTATAAAAACCAACTATAATACCACCACCTGGAGATAACTATCTTTAATATTTAGTGATTTTCCTTTGAGGTTTTTTTTATTGCAGTAAAATATACACCATAACATTTATCATTTTAACTATTTTTTAAGTATATAATTCAGTGGCATTAAGTACAATCAGTGATATACAACCATCACCACTATCCATTTCCAGAACTTTTTCATCATCCCAAACAGAAACTCTATACCCAATTAAACATTAACTTCCCCTTTCCCCCTCCACCAGCCCCTGGAAACTTCTATTGTACCTTCTGTCTCTGAATTTGATTACTCCAAGTGCCTCATATAAATGGAATGTTATACAGTATTTGTCATTTTCTGTCTGGCTCATTTCACTTAGCATAATGTCTTCAAGGTTCATCCATGTTGCAGCATGTGTCAGAATTTCCTTCCTTTTATGTCTGAATAATATTCCATTGTATGGATAGACCACATCTTGTTTATCCTTTCATCTCTTGATGGACATTTGGTTGTTTCCACCTCTTGCCTGTTGTGACTGATGCTGCTGTGAACACTACCTACTCAAATACTTATCTGTTTGAGTCCCTGCTCCTTTTAGGCTTTTTTAGGGAGGAGGGGGAAGGAGGGCTCTCTATTTCAATACCTATACTTTTCAATTAAACTGAAATTGTATCATATCTGTGTTGTATCCTGCTTTTTACTTAATGTTACACTGTATTTTCCTATGCCCTAAATATTCTTCAAAATCATTTTTAAAGACCACATAGCCTCTCCCCTTCCCCTTCTCTTTTTGAACAATTCAGTCCTAAGGCCATTAGGTGGTGCAGAATAAAATGAGCGTTGGGTGTCAGAGACCACACAGGGCGAGGAGGGCATCCATGCAGGAGCAGAGCCAGGGGAGACTGGTTCCATACAGGGGCATGGATCAAATAGGTAAATGTATCACCTGGGAGCCAGGTTTCTCACTGCCAGAGAAGGGAGTTACAAATATAGAAATGAAAGACCCAATGTCACCTCAAGAAAAAATTAATTAAATGAAAAAAAGAAACGAAAAGACCTAGAACAAACCCTGTGGTGTTGCACTGGAGTTGGAAGTGGTGGAGTGAACTCATGGTTTTTAATATAAACAGACATATATAAGCATAGATGTGTGTGTGTGTAACATTAGGTATTCCCTATCTCGGTCTATTGAAAAGGCCTGGGAGCAGTGAAGCCCACGGGCAATGAATACACTGAACACCCACATCGTGGCTTCTAAATACCACTCTCCACTGAAAGGAACCAGGGCTTCTGAGAAAATGGCTGATGTCAGGGATGGGACAGGGAAAGTATAAAACAATCCTGGAACATCTTTTTGTGCCAGAAAAGAAGGAAGTGCTGAAAGAATGATGGGGACATGTCAAAGGGACACAGAAGTCACTTTGAAGGGGTTGCCACTGGCCACAATGGGGACAATTTGAACAACAAAATACATAGACTTAGTAATGGATTATACCCTATTAAATGACACAGGAAACCAGGAATGTATACTGATATAAATAAATAACTGAATAAATTGAAGGTGTGATGAAGAATAGGTTATTATATAGTCTCAAAGTACCTCCCCACAAAATACTTATTAATTTTGAAGAGAAAAACCGTAACTGCACTGTGGACAAGCCTGACACCACCACCTACATCAAGGGACCACAGGGAGAACCACCAGTGATAGGGCAAATCAAAATGAGGCACTACTAGATAAGGGGCAATGAGAAAAACAGCATCGCTTTTGTGATAGTCCTGCCAGGGATGTATAACCTGAATGAATCTAATCACGAGGAAAAATCAAACAAACCCAAACTGGAGGACCTTCTACAAATAACTGGCCTGTACTCTTCAAAAGTATCAAGATCACGAAAGCCAAAGACAGACTGAGGCACTGTTTCAACCTGCAGGAAACTAACTCGACACAACAACTAGATGCTAGGCGTGATTCTGAACTTGATCATTTTGCTATAATAGACGTTACTAGAACAACTGGTGAAATTTGAATGGGGCCTAAGAATTAAGAGGTAGTAATATATGCATGTTAATTTCCTGATTTTGATAGTTGTGGTACATAGAAAAATGTCCTTGTTTGTGAGGAATATACACCCAACTATTTGGAGGTGATGCGGCATCACGTTGGTAACTTACTCTCAAGTGGTTCAGGAAAAATTAAGTTCCTTATAATGAACTTGTAACTTTTCTGTAAGTTTCCTTCAAAATAAAAAATATATATATAAAAGAAAATATATAATCATCATATAAATGTATCGTGACTTATTTTACTCTTCCCCTATTACTGGTGATAGAATAAATGAAAAGCAATAAGGAAAGTTAATATATTGAGGTATATGAGGAAGCCATTTTGGTTTAAAACTGACTCTGTTTTTCCCGAATGGCCTGACGTGGCCTGTCAAGCCTGCACTGTACATCTGCTTTAAACATTTACAGTATCCCAAAGCAAAGAGTGCTGGCTTTGAAGATAGGGATGAATGCCTCCCTCCCATATCAGCATTTCTTTGAAGATAAGCATTCCTTCCCAGAAACCAGGGTCAGATTGACCTGCTGTGTATGCAGCAAAACATCATGTGACTGTAGTAAAAGAGAAAAAGAAGTATTCCTGCCATGTTTGATGTATGTTCCAAAGTGGTGTATAACCACGCCGTACCCCTCCTTTCTCCATGTGCTTTCTCCCCTGGTGGAGGTGGCGCTCCCAGGCCATAGTCCTCAGACCGGCTCACATAAGAAACTCATCCCAATTTTAATCTATAGATTGATTATTATTTTTTGTGTGTGTGTGAGGAAGATCAGCCCTGAGCTAACATCTATTGCGAATCCTCCTCCTTTTTTTCCCTCTTTCTCCCCAAAGCCCTAGTAGATAGTTGTATGTCATAGTTACACATCCTTGTAGTTGCTGTATGTGGGACGCCGCCTCAGCATGGCCAGACAAGCGGTGGGTCGATGCATGCCCCGGATCCCAACCTGGGCCACCAGTAGCGGAGCGCGCACACGTAACCGCTACGCCATGGGGCCGGCCCCTGATTACTGGTTACTTGTGTCAACACTGGACATTTGGGGGCTTTCATTTTTTCACGATTATAAATAATGTTATGATATACATTATCACATAAAAACCACTTCATTTCTCCTATTTTGCATTATTAACTTTGGATAGATTATCAGAAAAGGGATTAGTGGGCCAAAGGGCACAAACATTTTAATAGAGCATTTGAATACATACCACTAAGTATTTCTCAAAAGACGTGAATCAATTTTTAATGCCATTTAGCAATATTTGAATATATTTGTTTCACTGCACCCTTATCAGCAGCATTATATATTTAACTAATTACTTTTGTAAATTTAATAAGCAAAAAGTCATATTTTAAAATGAACTGAAGTGTTTTAAAAAACAATGAACAAGGCTAAGTCACTGCGGCATGAAAAGCTCCTATTTTTCTTCTGTCCTGTACTCTCTACTACCACCACACTCACTGCTGTACTCTGGTCACCAAATGTGTGGGTTTTCCACACCAAGCAATTCTCCAATTCTCAGCTGGGCATCCTACAATTTAACTCAATTCTGACACTATCCACCTGAAGATAGAAAGTCCAGGTTGTCACCTGTATTTCTGACCAACCAACCATAAATCAGAGGTTTTCAGAACCCCCTCCTCGGGTTAGATCATTTGCTAGAACTGCTCACAGGACTCAAGGAAAACGGTTTACTAATTATTGCCAATTTATTATAAAGGATATTTCAAAGGACATACATGAATAGCCAGATGGAAGAGATGCATAGGGCAAGGTACAGAATGGGAGGGACGTGGAGCTTCCATGCCCTCTCCAGGTGCGCCCTCTCCAGGTGCACCCTCTCTAGGTGCGCCACCTTCCCAGCACCTCTCCGCGTTACTGTCTGTTTGGATTTTTATGGAGGCTTCGTTACACAGGCATGACTGATTAAATCGTTGGTCGGTGGTGATTGATTCAGTTCCAGCCTCCCTCTTCTCCCTGGAGGTGAGCAGGGGGCACAGGAGGCTGAAAGTCCCTACTCTAATTACATGACTGGCTCCCCTGGCAACCAGCACTCAACATTAGGGGCTTTCCCAAAGTCACTTCACTAATATACACAAAGGAGGAGTTGAAAGAGGTTTGTTATGAATAACAAAAGACATCTTTATCTTTCTTATCACTTAGGAAATTCCAAGGGTTCCAGGAGCTCTGTGCCAGGCACAGGGACAAAGACCAAATATATATTTCCGATTATAAATCACAATATCGCAGTCATTTTTTGGTGTTTTATTTTTACCTTGATTGCTTACCTATAGAAGCAGTAGCATTTCCAACCACATACACCGACTTAGCATTCCATTGTTCTTTCAGAGACTTTTTCCAGACTGTAATACATGAAATTATATGTGAGTTGAAAATACCAAAGTGGCCATTTGAACTGCTGCCCAAGGCTGCTTGTTCATCCTAAGAAACTTGTGAGCAAGGCAAACTATTCGTAATCAAATATAAAGAACAGCATCTCAAACTAAAATTCCATTTTTATATTGCTTGTATTCTGCAGGCAAATTTTAAAAAATCACTTTGGTAAATGTTTCAGTATGCCTTGCTTAAAATATTAAGTCATTTCCACAGTTGGTACTAGAAGCATTTTTAATGCATACTAGGAAACAAACATAAGTCGAAGAATTTGCATGGTGATAGTAAAATAAAAAATCTAGACTTTTAAAGAAAAAGTCACTGGTCATTAAAAAGAGGCAACTTAAATGCCTAATAAAGAAATACAATTGGTTTCATTTGAAACATAAATCTGAAAGCAGTTAAGTCACTGTAATATCAGATAAGAGGGCTCATTTATCCATTGGGTCAAAGCAGAGATAATAAATTTCAGGTTCATAAAAAACACAATTTAATAGAGAACACTACCATATTATGACAAAAAGTAAACATCTTTAAATACAGACTAAAGAAATACAAAGAGAAAATGGAATGTATAAAGATATCATAAGGCCACTGGGTGTTCAATACCATTTTAGAAGGAAACACTAGTTCTTCCTTCTTAAAATCCGATTATGAGCATAACTTTCCCTTAAATTCAATAGTGTTAATCCACACTTTACACTCCTATGGGAAATACCCTTTTAAACAGTAATCAAAGATTAAGCTTCACCTTCTTTCCTACACTACAAATGTAAATAAAATTTATTTAAAAATTATCTGTATCATGTGAACAAACCACTCGCCAAGCCTCACAGCAGAGAACGGCTTGAACAAGCCCTGGACGAAATCAGAAAGCCGGGCTTCAGAGCCAGCTCTGCCCCTTAAGTTATGTATGTTCCTGGGCAAGTCAGCTAACCCACCTTGTCTGTTTCTCTATCAAGATAACTGGGACTAACTACACCTCGTCTGCCTATATCATAGAGTTGTTGAGAATCAAAATAAGAAAATATATGGGAAAATGGTTTTTAAGCTGTAAAATGCTATAAAAAGTTATGGGGTCCATTCTGGAGTTTTCTTCTTTTTCATAATCTTCACTCTCAAAACACATACAAAAGGAAAAATACAATTGTCAAACAAAAACTCCTGAAGCACCACTGGGAGAGAATACATATGCTTCTCCGTCTCGAGTTTTCTCTCTCCATTTTGGAAATAACAGGACTTCCGGTTCTGAGCTGCCACGCTGACTGGACAGCATGAGTCCTCCTCCCTAAGAAAAGCATTAGACCTTCTCTTCAACAGGAGGTAAATGTGTATATGAAGTAGTCGAGATTTTTTTGGCTCTAATGAAAGCCTAATTAATCGTAAAGAGAGAATAATAACCACTCACCACTGTCACTATTCAGTGCCCACCATGCACCAGACAATGTCCTGAGTGCTTCTCTTCGGGACCTAGACTCTAGATGGTATCATAAATCTGTGACTTACAGACTACGTGGTCTGGAGAGTTTCATACCCTCTGCTCTTCAGGATCCTGATTTGTCAAGTGGAAATACTAATTGTACAACCTCAGGGGTGAAGCACTGAGGACCATGTCTGGCACAGAGCAGGCCCTCAGTAACTTCTGGCTAGTAGCAGAAGTAATGATCCCATGAGGCAGGTATCATCGTGCCCACTCTACAAACGAGGAATTGAGGCTCAGCAAGGTCAAGGAACTTGCAAAGGTCAGAATGGCCACCTGAATGCAGGCCTAACTGGCTGCAAAGCCCTTCTGGTAACCACCTACACTGCTGCCTCCACTCGTTAGTATAACCAGAGCTGGTCAGGCCTGACTGACTTGTTCCATGGCCTTGGACAAGTGCTTACTCTTCCCAAGCCTGTAAAATGAAGATCACAGTACGTGTGGCTGGTTGTCTAGGATTAAACGAGATAAAGAATGTAAAGTTAACATAGATCCTGGTATACAGTAGGCACTCCATAAAAGTTAGCTACAAAGCTGTTCCACCGAGCAGACTAAGGTGGTTGTTCAGCCTGAAGCCTGGGCTTTGTTCATCTGTTTTGATGGAGAGGGAAGGAGGTAGGAGGAAGGGTCTAAGAGATGGTCATATCATTAAGTGCCGGGCAGGGACTGTTTTCTCATCTATTGTTGGATCTTCTCATCATCCCTTTGAGGAAAGAGACTGGCGTTGATCTACTCAGAGGGGAGATATGAACACCTGGCAGGAGAACATGTAGACGCCCCCCCAGTGACATCCATCTGGGAGTTTAGGAGGCAGCACTAGCTCCTGTTTCCCAAGGTGGTATCTGTGACATGGCACCCCTAAGCGCTCGCTCCGTCAGAAGGCTAACAGGTTAACACCTCATTCTGTGTGGGTCGTAATGAAACAGCTTATAAGAAGAAAGGTCATTGTCTGCTCCCTCTAAAGGATACACAAACGTGAAGTAGTTTGGTACCTAAATACTTTTTGAGCTAAAAGTCATTGCAGTTTTCAAACTTGAAGTGCAGCTATTTCTGAAATCTAATATCACCAATGGGAGAAATCAGGGTCAAGAAAAGCCCAGTGGAATTCACAGCAGACCCACCCTCACCTTCAGTTTTATTGTCTTTCTCCAAACACAGCTGCACTGCTTCCACTGCTCTGGGGCTGGTAAAAATGAGTCCCCCATAACTTTCAGGATGAGACAGCTATACACCAAACAACGACAAAGGCATTTTATATGACAGTTAAGTTCAACATTTCCCAGAATCCCAAATGCTTCACAAGAGTAGTAGGTAAACTAATTCCTTCCCCACATCCATCCATCTGTCCATCCATCCATCCACTCGACACTTACTGAGAGCTTACCATGTGCCTGGAACTATTCTAGGCCTTTGAGGATGCACAGGTGAATTCATTATTCATAGCATTACAGTCGACAGGGGAGAGACAGGCAAGTGCAGTGTAGGGTGGTGGGTGTAACTAGAGCCGAGAGGGGCAATGTGACTCAGCCTGGGCTTGGTGGGGTGCAGGCAGGAGGGCAGACTTGACCCACATCTGGAATAAAACTGGAATATTCAAGGGGCGATATCCATGCTGCACCCCTGATTTTCAAAGACAAAGATGGTGATAAAAACTACTGAACATTTATTCTGAACCAGGCACTCGGCTGTTTCATACATGTTCCTTCACTGAACCTGCAAAAGTCCCCTGTGAGATGGGTGGAACTGTTCTCATCTCACAGATTAAGACAGAGGCTTGGAGAGGCTGAGGAACTCGCCCAAGGTGAGTGGCAGAGCCAGGACTCACGCAGGGGCCTCTACAACTCCCAAGCCCCAGCTCTGACTCACTGCGTCACCCGGCTTTACAGAGAGTTCAGTTCTCACCATGAGGTCCAGAAATGATCTCAGTGATGAGCTCTTTGGTTCCCTTTTAAAGCTGCCTATGGAAGAGCATGCCAATTTGGGCCCCTCTTACACAGTTCCCTCAGCACGCAAACCCCGTGCATGGGAACACAATAGATGCCAAATCAATATTTGTCAAGTAAATTATTGAATGAATGATCACATATTCAGCTCAGACCGAAAGGAGAAAATGGAAAGGCCTTCCATGAAGAGTGACGGGCAGGGTTCTGATGTGCAGAGCACGAGGGGTGAACCTGGTGCTCACAGAGGCCATGGAGCCCGGTGAGCAGGGCTGGGCACCCAAACCCATGAAACCACCCTGGCTCTTGGCCCATGTGTCCAGAGGGGACTCCAAGGAGATGCCGCGAAGGCAGCTCTGCTCCAGTGACTGAGTGCACACCGACAGGGGTGGCCTGGGCTCTGAAATCTTTAATCTGCAACATTTGGAAGGCTTTATTGGGATTGTCTCCAGCAACATCTATCACTCCTACACGTGGCAGCAGAACTGAAGCTGTCAGAAGTCCTGGTCTTGAGTCCTAGTACTGCCTCTTATTTGCTGGAGGACTCAGCCGAGTAGCCCAGCCTGAGGCCTCAATTGCTCAAAGGGAAAAAATAACACCTGTGCAGCCATTCTGCAGCAGTTAGGGCAGGAGGTGGATTAAATGCGAGGATGACCATGAGAGGATGACCGTGCGAGGGTCTGAGCTGCTGAGAGCAGTGCAGGTTTGGTGCCCTCACCCCGCCCTGCTCTCCTGGGTCTCATCACAGACTCCACCTCCACGTCGGGGTGGCGCTCTGGAGGAGCTGGTAGAGGCTGAGGCAGAGTCCAACAGCAACCGTCTCCTGGAGCCAGGGAGGCTGTGCTACCCTTGGTTGTTTGGTAGTAAATGAGGGGTAGTAAAAAAGTCCTTCCAGCTTGAGTGGGCAAGAATTCTACAGAAACCAAATGTGTCTCTCTCAGAAGTTATGGTGCTCAGACATTGACAGACCTTACCTTCTCTGAGAAACTGGGAAGAGACAAAAACTCAAATGATAAAACAGGGATCAAAGTGGCTTCAAATCCATATAATCCTAATTCCTGCAAATAAAAGAATATAGTTCTGGATTGGCCAGGGTTGTCTGGAAAATAAAGGCGGGGTCACATTCACAACTTATTCTGCGCAATTCCTCAGTTTCAGCACATCCCCTTCCCCTCGACTTCATTAGTAGGGCAGCCCTATGCTGTACAGTGCAGGAGCCTCAGGTACTTACCCTGATGTACGGATCCTGGCCACAGTCGTCCTCCTTAGGGTCTTTCAGTAAAAGAACCTTCATTATTGCCTGGCAGTCCTTAAGGGCACTGTGACAGAGCAGGGAAACAGATCTTAATTAGGTCTCAAAGACTCCTCCTCAGCAATGTAGGATGGGACGAGAGGAGCAGGGAGAAGGTAATCAACTGCTGGCTGATGTGGCCTATCCCTTGCACACAATGACTTAACATTAATGGGCTTGTTCCTTCTGAAGAACTTGTCACCGATAAGGCCAAGGGACAGCATGCTGGCACTTGATTATCACTTGGAAAGGCAGATGAAAGCCATCAGGGAAAGCCAGTGTCCTATCCAAACGTTTAAGGCTTGTAGAAGAGACACAGTGCAAATTCTGGGTTGTATCAATAACAAATAGAGAAATGGGTATCTTATCTTTTAAGGAAATAAAAAAATAATAACTTCCATTTCAAGATTAATACACCAAGTTGCTGATAAGCTCTTTAGGAAATAATTATATTGACTCTTCTGCTTCTCAAATGATGTTTTATAAATGTTGTCAAGTATCATGAGATAATCTTTCAAAAATTTTCTAACAACCTGGAAAACAATTTGTTGATATGTATCAGAAGTCTTATATACTTCATACCCTTTCTTCCTATAATTTCACGTCTGAGAATAAATACTAAGGCAATACTCATAAATGTGTGCAAAGATTAACATGAAGGTATTCATCCTGGTATTCGTTTTTTTTTTATTATTGAGATATAACTGACAAACAACATTGTGTGACTTTAAGGTATATACCATGTCAATTTGATACATTTATACATTGCAATATGATTACCACCGTAGTGTCAGATAACACCTCTATCACGTCACATAATTATCACTTCTTTTTTATGGTGAGAACAATTAACATCTAGTCTCTCTGGCAACTTTAAAGTTTATAATACAGTATCGTTGACTATAATCACAACATAGTCACTCCAGAACTTATTCACCTACTAGCTGCAAGTTTGTATTCTGGTATTTTTTATAATTGTAAATACTTGGAAACAATGTGAATGTCCAACAACAAGAAAATGATTAAATAAATCATGGTATAGTTATATGAAATTATTAAAATACTCATAAATAACTTAATTACATCGATTTAATCACAAAATAATGTTAAGTTAAAGGCAGGAATCAGAATTGCATAAATAGTATGATTTTATAGATTTTACATATGCATATATATGAAAGAATATGCACCAAAATACTAATAATAATTATTTCTGGGTGGTAGGTTAGGGTGACTATTTTCTTCTTTATGTCTTTCTGTATTGTCCAAAATTTTTTACAATAAACATTAAATTCCTTTTGTATCAAGGGTGGAAAAGCACATCATAACCATCCCAAAGGCCTCAAAATAAATGCTGCTGAAGAACTGCAGAATAAACTCTGCTTGAAATGCACATTATCATCCCATAAGTATCATTAAACCTACCAGTTAGTTACTTAATAAATATTATACAGTGGTTGATAACAGTCAAACAGAGTATCCTATTTGGAGCAGAAACGTGTTAACTCTGGGAGCCATTACTTACAAGTTACTACTGAATATATTTCTGGAACATTATAATATCTATGGTTCTTCTTAGGAAAATCTGGCTCAAAATGAATTGCTTTGTATCTAAGCAACCAAACCTGAGTGACAAATAATAATTGTGAAATCAAATTCTAGTTATTGCTACTGTCGAGCTGTTAGCTACAGAGATTGGGGATTTGGGGAAATGGGCAGTATCATTTCTATCATTTCCTGAAGTTATTCAGAATGTTTCACACAGAAATTAGGAATCTATCTTTCTGCAGTGGTCACTCTGTGTGTCAGCCTGGCTAGGCTATATAGTCCCCAGTTATTCACAAATGCTAATCTAGGTGTTGCTGTGAAGGTATGTGGAGATACGATAAAGTCCATCATCAGTTGGCTTTCAGTAAGACAGACTGCCCTAGATAATCTGGGTGGGCCTGATTTGGTCAGTGGGAATGCCTTAGGAGCAGAACTGAAGCTTCCCTGAGGAAGAAGAAATTCCGCCTGTGGACACAGCTTCGGCTTGTGGCCGAGTCCCACCTGCCCTTCCTGCTGGCCTGCACTGTGGATTTCAGACTTGCCTCACCAGCCACACCCACCGTTGCACAAGTCAATTCCTTGCAGTAGGTCTCCTAACACATATCCCCTACTGGTTCTGTTTCTCTACTTGAACTCTGACTGATACACCTTCCAATCTGGGGGCTCTAGGAATCTGGCATGTCACTGAATGGCAGGTAAAACTTGGCATTTTCTGCTAAAGCGTAAAACTTTGTAGGACATACAAAGCAAGCAACTCTTGCGGGCATTAAAAGGTGGAAGCTTATTGCTGTTGGAAGCAGGCAGTCCTGTGGCCACAGATCTCTCTTCAGCCCTACCATGTCCCCGCCATGGTTCTAGGCTCTGGAATACAGATACCCACGTTTTCATAGGATATGTAAGTACTGCCATCAAATACCAGGGGCCAATCTCTCACAAGATGTTTCGATATAGTTCTCAGGCAGTGAGCCTGGAATCTCCCTCAGGGAGATTAGGTCTGCATTATTTATTGGGGGGGAGGCGCACAAGTTCAAGCACTACTAAGTGCCATGAGGTGATGTGACAGAGGTGACTGGGTGCTGAGAGCCAGTTACCTCTCCAGAGGGGCCTCTCTGAGAAGATGGCATCTGAGTTGAAATCTGTGACAACAGCTGTAAGGAGAAATGAAGGAGGTGACATCTGAGTTGAGATCTGAGTGACAAGAGCCATAAGGAGAAATGTTCAAGTGTCAGAAAGGGGTCCAGCGTGTCCCCAGGAGAGAAGGTAGGCGTGGCTCAAGTGGAAAGGACAAGTAGGACTTTGGATTTCATGAGAAATGGGAATCCACCGAACGGTTAAGCCGGAAGAGACGCGATGGGCTTTACACTTTAGAAAGAGCTCCAGCTTCCGTGGGAAGGATGGCCACCAGAGGAGATTAGGCAGTGGTGGTGGCTGGAGCAGAGGAGGTTAAGAAGTGGCTGGATCAGGGATTCATACTGCAGACAGAGTCAACAGGACGTACTGATATAACTCTGGGTGAAAACATCTGTCCACAGTCTGGTTTGAAATGGTTGGGACCAGGATGAAAATAAGTGTCTTTCTTCTTTGAATCCCACCTAAACTTTAGGTTGATTCAGTGTAATCCTATCGGTAAGTTAACAAATATTTATAGACAGTTACTGTGTACTAGGCACTGGGTATACAATATGATTCATGCCCTCATATTCATGGGAGGGTAAAATAGATATTTTACAAATAAGTAGAAATAAGTCATAGTGTAATGGGCATTATGAAAGAAAATTCAAGATGCTGTGGAAACATAACTGGCAAGTCTTATTTGACCAGGATGTGTGGCAGAGATTGCCCGTTATCCCCGAATATCCACCCTTCCTTCTCCCTCATACAAACGGAACCCCTCATTATTAACTGGGCACACGGTTGCCCAAAATAAAAACGTGTAGCTAGATGTGGCCAGGTGACTAGGTTCTGGCCCACAGGATAGAAGTCGAAGTGATGTGCACACTTTCTGGAGCCTGTCCTTAGAAGGAAGTGCCCCTCGCCTTCCCCTTTCTGCCCTCCCTGCTGGCTGGAATGTGGATGGGGGGGCCTGCCCCTTTATACTGCAGGGGAGGGTGACACCCCGAGGGTGACAGAAGAACAAGATAGAAGGAGCAGGACCCCTGAAGAGCCACCAATCAGCCAGGGCTTTTACATCAAAGAAAAGAAAAGTTCTATCCTGTTTCAGCCATTGTTCATTTGGATCTGTCGGAACAGCTGAATCTATATCCAAACTAACACAAAGGTCAGAACAGCTGTCCTCGAGGAAGTGATGTTTAGACAAAGACCTGGGGCCTGAGTAGGAGGCATGCGTGAGGGACAGAGAGAAGTCTGGGGTGGCTGGAGGAGGAGGGGAGATGGGGAGATGGGGCCAGAACATGCTGGGCCTTGTAGGTCATATCAGGGATCTTTTTTTTTTGGGGGGGGGTGAGGAAGATTGACCCTGAGCTCACATCTGCTGCCAATCCTCCCCCTTTTTTTTTTTTGCTTGAGGAAGATGGTCCCCAAGCTAACATCGGTGCCAATCTTTCTCTAATTTGTCTGTGGGACACCTCCAGCATGGCTTGATGAGCGATGTGCAGGTCCGCGCCCAGGATCCGAACCCACGAACCCCAGGCCGCCAAAGCGGAGCACACGAACTTAACTATGGCACTGGGCCGGCCCCTCAGGGATCTTATTTTAATAGCAATAGGAAGCTTCCTGTTGATGGATTTATTTCTCCTCTCCTTTTCTCATCTCTGCTTGCCCTTTTCTCCTCCTTGTCATAGGATTTCAATCTAAAATGGAACTGGAAATGGAGAATCTCACACACGCACCCTCAGAATGGAACTTAAGAACCAAGAGACTGATTTCCCATAAATGCCTGATTTACAGAAGACTGAGACTTATCTCTTGACCAATGAACATCCACCAAGAATCTCTCGCCATTCTCAAGCCAATGAACTTACCGCTTGGACTCTGGCTGGATTTTCCCCTCTTTGCATTCTTTGCCCATAAATACAGCCAGCCCCACACCCTCAATGGACTCACCTACAGCTTGCTACAGCATGCGTTTCCCGAACTGCAATTCCTCTGCTATTCCCAAATAAACTCAATTTCTAGTCATTTGAGCTTGCTGCAGTTTACCTCCTTATTTAAGGTGCCATCCCTTCTCTCTACGGGGGTAATGTAAGGGGGCAAGTGTGGCGTCACAGAACAAGCACAGGACTAAGGGCCAAGGGTTGTGGGTCCTGGTCCCAGCTTTACTGCCCATGATGTGATCTTGGTCTCTCCCGCGTTAAATGAGAATGACCGCTGCTCTACCAAGCCACAGGGTTGCTGAGGGACTCACAGGAGATGACGATGACAGCTAACATAGTTACTGAGCACTTACAACATGCCAGAGACTGCTCTAAAAGCTTTACACGCATTAAATCTACAAGGTTATCCCATTTCACGGATGAGGAAACTGAGGCATATGGCATACAAAAATCACCCAGAGTCCCAGAACTGATAAGTGGCAGAGCTGGGATTCACACTCAGGCACTCGGGCTCTGAAGTCTCTGCTCTTAACCCCTACACTATGCTGCCTCTCTACACTTTGCATACCAAAGTGCTTGGGAAAACAGAGAGGTACTAAGACATATAAAGTATCACTCTAGTAAAAAGTGCTTAGTTTAATAATGCAAACATGTCAAAGCAAAACCAATCTACCCACTGCAAACAGAATATATTTCTTCTGGGTTCTACTCTGTGGTTCTCTTAGGTGATAAAACTGATGTCTTCTGGACCATAACTTTTAAGAGATTCCATGAGATGTGCTGTGGGACTTGACAAATAAAAATCAAATGACTACCTACCCCTTTTCTGCCATTGCTCAAAGCATCTCTAACATAAAATTAAGATGAGCCATTGCCGACGGTTCTTTTCCATGCTACAGTCCCATATTATCAAGTTCACTGAGAAAGAAATTAAGTGGTAAGTGCACACAGATAGTCACGCTAACACATTACTACTTTTCTTAGTAATTTAAAATTTAAAGTTGAAAATGTTTTGAGTATTGATTTTGCCCCCACAATTGATGGGTACCATTCACTGAACTACTGGGCACATTCACCCCAGGGCAGAATTCAAAGGCTTAGAGAAAGGTCTAGACACCTCCTCAAAGGGGAGGGTGGGGGGAGAGTCCCAAAAGGTCGCAGAGCCAAAGGGTCTGCGGCAAAGGTCCAGGGATTAGGTGACAGAAACTGCCCCTAGCAAAGGAAATACTCACCAGGGGGAGGACTGGCTCATGGGGCAGACAAGGCACACGTGGCTCTAAAGGCTCGCATGTGGACAGCATCGGCCAGCTGCTCTGTGAATGCGGAATGACTTCCCTCTCTGGAATCCCTGACTTCTGTCCAAATGGCTTTCTTTCTGTGGTCATGCGGGCTTAGATGGTGGCATTACTGCAACTTCTCACAGGTCAAGGGAAGGACCAGAATGTTTCTAGAACTCAGTGCAGATTAAGTCCTTCCTAGCTCAAGAAACCCACATTCCTATCATCTCCAAAATGTGCCAGGCAACAGTTAGAAAGAAAAACACAGAGCCTCCTCATTGCTACTTCTTACCCACACAGTCTCTGATCCTTAGGACCAGAGGAAAAACAGCCAGCCCAAAAGGTGTAGATACCACCACGTTCCTGCTCTAACTCTCAAGGAAGATACAATGCATTGAACTGTGTTCCCCCCAAATAAGTCCTAACCCCCAACCAGTGAAAGTGACTTTACTATGAAAAAGGGTCTTTGCAGATGTAGTTAGGTTAAGATGAGGCCACAGTGGATTAGAGTGTCCTATATAATTATGAATGTTCTAATAGGACTGGTATCCTTAAACAAAATTTGGATATAGAAAGAGACAGAGGGAAGAAGACCATGTGAAGACAGAGGCAGAGATTGGAGTGATGCTGCCACAAGCCAAGAAACACCTGGGACCACCAGAAGCTGGAGAGACAGGAAGGATCCTTCCCTAGAAGCTTCCGAGGAGGCATCCCTGCCAACACCTTGATTTCGCATTTCTGGCCTCCAGAACTGTGAGAGAATAAATTTCTTTTGTTTTAAGCCATGTAGCTTTCCTAGCAGCCCTAGGAAACTAATACAGAAGGTGAACTGATTTTTGAGCTGTCCATAGGCTCAACGTCTCCTAAGAAAAACCCCTTCCATGTGTGCTCCCAGCACAGCCAGTCCTTCTTTTTCAGTTGAGAAGATCAAGCTTGTGTGAGTGGATGGGCGGACCTGCCAAAGCTCACACAGGAGGCCCAGGCAGAGCTAGCACTGAGCCCAGGTCTTTCGGGGGTCTCACTTCAGCTCTTTCCCACCAGCTCATGCCTCTTACTCCATCCAAAACCGGAAGAAGCAACACAGCCTTTCCTGGCAGTTTACAAACCTTCATGTGAATTAGTACTCAGACATGACATTTTCACGCAATTATGAAGCTTTTCATTTGGGGTTTAATCTTAATTACTTTTTCTTATTTATTTCCCTCCATCCTGGGTCCCTGCAACTTAACATTAGAAGGGATCTTACTGCAGCCATCTTCTATCCTGGCGAAGGGTAAGGATGGGGGAGACATCAAACTTTTTTTTTTTATGAGGAACATTTGGCCTGAGCTAACATCTGTGCCAATCTTCCTCTATTTTATATGTGGGTCACCACCATAGCATGGCTGCTGGTGAGTGCTGTAGGTCCATGCCTGGGAACCGAACCTGGGCTGCCAATGTGGAGTGCACCGAATTTAACCACTAGGCCATGGGGCCAGTCCCTAGACGTTTTATTCTTATAGTTAGGGTTAGCACATAACCCAGTTTGCCTGGGACAGTCCCAATTTATATCTATTGTTCTGGTGTAATTATTGACAGCACTCAAGTGTACTCTCAAAAGTCTCCCATTTGGACAATAAATTATGGAGTCATTTCCTTATAATGGTTATGGATGCTCACAAATGTTTTACACAGCTTGATGGAATGGAAAAAACACAGGACTAGAGGTGAGGAGACTCTTACTCCCGTCAAAGAAATTTTAGGGGCAGATAGTAACTGAGCACACATGCACCAAGATAGGGCAGCAAGTCTGAGAAAGAGTGTGGGGGCCAGCAGGGGGCTGTGGTGCAGGGGCTCAGGGAGTAGGAGACAGGCTCAGAGCTGGGTACCAGACCATGCAGGGCCATTTATCTGAATGAATGTGATACCACTGGAGTATCTGATACCACCACTGTGCACACAGACTGATGTGCTCTGACTTATATTTTAGTAGGACCACTTGTAGCTGTGTGGAGAAAAGGCTATGGGTAGGAAGGAGTAAAGACAGGGAGGTGATTAGAACAGTTTGGGTAAGAGATGATACGGGCTTGGACTAGACTGGTGGTTGAAGTGGGGAGAAGTGATTGCACTTGGATCTATTACGAAGATGGAGCCAATAGCATTCATACCCTGGACTGGACGTAGGGTAGAGAGAAACAGGAGGCAAGGATGCCCTCAAGGTTTATAATCTGAACAACCGGAAGAATGGGAGCTGTCACGAAAGGGAGAATGGGGGTGGGGACAAAGGGTTCCTTTTGGACATACTATATTTGAGAATGCCTATTCTCCAACAACGTGCCCCAGACCATCTGTGTACCATGAACAGGTTTACAGGTGTGCCTGAAGTCTTGAGCCGCTCAGCCCTTGGGGCAGCGGGGTAGGGCCCGGGGCAGCCAGAACCACATTCCCATTCCCTCCCACCCACCCCAGCGAGGGCTGGCTGCCTTTAGGTGTAAACTGTAAATCCTCAGCTATTTGCCGCAATGGGCTGTATGAATATTATCATTTGCTAGGTGTGCCATATGTTAAAAAAGTTGGAGAGTACTGGTATTAGATGTCCAAATGGAAAAATCATTCCATATCAAGGCAATTTGGCCTCAGGGAGGAGTCAGGTCAAAGGATGAAGATTTGGGAGTTGTCAATGTACAGATGGTATTTAAAGTCCTAGGACCAGGTGGGATTGTGGAGAGAAAAGAGGGCCCAGGACAGAGCGCTAAAGCACTCACACCACGTCAGATCAAGTCAGCGGGCAGGGGAGACCCTAGTAAAGGAGAAGGAAGACAGACTGGAGTGGGTCTTAGTCCGCTTGGGCTGCCACCACAGAATACTACAGACCAAGGGGCTTAAACAACAGTTCTTTTCTCACAGTTTTGGAGGCTAGAAGTCCAAGATTAAGATGCTGTCAGGGTTGGAGCCTGGTGAGGCCCCTCATCCTGGCTTATAGATGGCCACCTTCTTGCTGTGTGCTCACGTGGCCTTTCCCGTGTTCACGCAGAGAGAGACCCCTGGCGTCTCTTCCTTCTCTTATAAGGACATCAGTCCTATTAGATTAGGGCCTCACCTTATGACCTCATTTAACTTTAATCACCTCTTTAAAGTCACACTGGGAGTTAGGGCTCCAACATATGAATTTTGGGGGACACAATTCCACTCATAACACAGCGAGTTACAGAACAAATTGGATGTAAAGATCTAGGGACAGTAAGCGTAGATAACTCAGTTTTGCTATGAAGAGGAATAGAGAAATAAGGCCATAACTGGCAAGGGAGGCAGTGGGGTCAAGAGAGGTTCTAGAGGTATGTGTCCCGCCCTCCCACCCTACACACACATAGAGGAGATACCAGAGCCAGGGTAGGCACTGAGAGGAGAGTTCTGGATTATTAGCAAGTCAGAGAAGAATGCCATGTAGTGCACTCGGGGAGCAACTAAGCACAGCCCTTCGACGCAACTTACTCCTTGGAGTTCCTAGTGTACCTTGTTTGCCTTGCCCACCTTGCAGAAGCTCCCAAATTTTAGCAACAAGGAGAACTAAGAAAGGACAAGCTGGCCTTCCAGGCCAGAAAGTTCACTCTCAATTATGCAGGTAAGGGGCTCTGCCATACTGCTGTCCTTACCCAAGAAACACTGAGCCTTCTGTGCGATGCTGGGTGTTGGACACTGGGCAAGGGACAAGTAAGACTTAGTGCCCACCCTCAAGGAGCTCCAAGGCTGACGGGGGAAGAGACTGACAACCACAGAACTGTGAGCTAAGTGTTGAGAGACAGACAAAGTACCCACCCTCAAGAAGCTCCAAGGCTGACGGGGGAAGAGACTGACAACCACAGAACTGTGCGCTAAGTGTTGAGAGAGAAACAAAGCATTTCCTACCACAACCCACCAGGATTCAGAAGGAAGGCTTAAAAAGTTTGCCTCTGGGTCTGGGGCTCTTAATTCTGCTGGGGTAGAAGACGATTTAGGGTGAAGTATGCATATTCTAGCTACTTTGTATAGAAGGTTTTGTGGGATTAACTAATAAATGAGTTCAGCATCAGATTCATGCTGAATAGGTTGAAGATGGGTAAAGCCAGCTGAGATGCTTTCATTGACTACAGCCCAGAGTATTCTAGGGATTAGGGCAGGCGAGGGGTTCACAAAAAGTGAACAAACGCCTTCTCAGCAATATCTGGCTCCGTCCAGTGCCCATCTCCACACAGAACTCCTTTAGTTGCTCCCATCAAGAAGTTCAAATACCAATCATCCCATCACTTGCTATGAAGAACAGGCAGTGAAATGACAAGTCCCTGCACTTGGCCTCTGTCACAGATTGAGTCCAAAATTCATATGTTGAAGTCTTAACCCCCAGTACCTCAGAATGTGACTTTCTTTGGAAATAGGGTTTTTGCAGATGTAGTCAAGTTAAAATGAGGTCATTAGGGTGGGCCCTACTCCAATATGCCTGGTGTCCTTATAAAAAGGGTAATTTAGACACAGACACACTCAGGGAAAACACTATGTGAAGACAAAGGCAGAGATCGGGGTGATGCATCTACAAGCCAAGTAACGCCAAAGATTGCCAGCAAGCCACCAGGGGAGAGGCGTGGAACAGATTCTTGCTCACAGCCCTCAGAAGGAACCAACCCTGCCGACACCTTGATCTTAGAATGCTAGCCTCCAGAACTGTGAGACAATCAATTTCTGCTGTATACCACCCAGTCTGCGGTACTTTGTTATGGCAGCCCTGGGACACTAACACAACCTCATTCCAGTTGAAGTTGCAAATGTGGTGGAAACAGATCGTGCCCACAGAGGAACTCTTTTCTCCCTGCACTTCTGTGACCAAGCTGAAAGCTCTCTGCTCTAAGAAACCCCTGTTACCTGCACTGCGGCAAGAACAGGACGAAGCCAGGAACAGGAGGAGACAGCCAGGGGTATTCTCAGGCTTCTAGGCAAGGAGGATTGTACGTGACCCACTTTGGATTTCGAGAAAAGGTGTGGTGGAGTGGAAGGTGCCTGCACTAGAGGGCCAAGGCCTGGCTTCTTGTCTAGCCTGCTCTTCTCTTGGTCTCAATTCCTGCACCTGTGAAATGGGCTGGGTCCTGAGAACCACCTGGGCTTTTCTGGCACTTTCTTCCCCATAGTAGATGCTCAGTAAGTACTTGTTCACTGTGGGAAAACAACACTGTAGATTTACCCGGCAGCTTTGGAACAGGGGAAATGATCACTTTTTCCTCAAAGAAACAGGGAACTGACTTGATTAAGGCCACTCTGCCGGTAAGAAGGAGCCATGTCTCAAACCCACACTTTGTGTGTCCTGATGCTCTGAGTATCGGCAATAACAACAGCTACTCTTTCATTGAGCACTTACTCTGTGTCACTTACCGGGCTAAGTATTTTTACACGCAAGATCTCGATCCTTACTTAAACATACAACGAAGGTATTGTCCTTCTTTTACAGAAGAGGAGACCAAAGCTCTAAGAGGTCTGAGTAACTTGCCCAAGGTCACACAGCACAGTAAGTGGCAGAGGTGGAATTTAATCCAGGTCTGAGGCCCATGCCCAGTGTCCTCAGCACTTGATACCCCCTCTCTGCTCCTTTAGGATAAATTCTGAGCTAAAGGTGAAGATTGAGCAATTTAGGCCCTGACTGAGTTCAGCACCCTGGGGTCAGTCCTGTATTTTCTTGAGTGATAAAACCACAGGCAGTCCATTTATTCACATTTGCTACTCTAATTCACACTCTGACCATGAGCTCCACATTGAGAACTAATCTGAGGGCACAAAGGTTCCCGCCACCTTCTCTTATCAAAGCTTATTTATTATCATCAAAGAAATGGAAAATTTGAAAACTACAAAAAAGTATAGTTCCTCAAGAAATCAAAATAGAATTACCATATGATCCAACGATTGCACTTCTGGGTGTGTACCCAAAAGAATGAAAAGCAAGGACTTGAACAGATATTTGTACACCCACGTTCATAGCAGCATTATTCACAACAGCCAAAAGGTGGAAGCAACTCAAGTGTCTATCAATGGAAAAACGGATCAACAAAATGTGTATATACACACACTGGAATATTATTCAGCCTTAAAAAGGAAATTCTGACACAGGCTACAACATGGATGAACCTTGAAGACTTTATGCTAAGTGAAATAAGCCAGTCACAAAAGGGCAAATACTCTATGATTCCATTTATATGACGTACCTAGGATAGGCAAATTCATACAGAAAGTAGAATGCTGGTTGCCAGGAGCTGGGAGAGTGGGGAACAGGGAGTTACTGTTTAATGGATACAGAGTTTCAGTTTTTTGGGTTTTTTTTAATAATTTTATTTATTTATTTTTCCCCCAAAGCCCCAGTAGATAGTTGTATGTCATAGCTGCACATCCTTCTAGTTGCTGTATGTGGGACGCGGCCTCAGCATGGCCAGACAAGCGGTGCGTCGGTGCGTGCCCAGGATCCGAACCCAGGCCGCCAGCAGCGGAGCATGCGCACTTAACTGTTAAGCCCCGTGGCCGGCCCAAGAGTTTCAGTTTTGCAAGAAGAAAAAGTTTGGAGATGGATGGTGGTACGGCTGCACAACAATGTGGATGTACTTGATGCCACTAAACTGCACATTTAAAAACGATTAAAATGGTAAATTTTATGTTATGTACATTTTACCACAAAAAAAGTATAAAGAAACAGGGAAACAATTACCCATGATGTCTCAGTGCAACCCTATTTATATGTTGGTATGGTGCCTTCTAAGTCTTTTTTCTAATCTTAGCCTTTCCATATGACTTTTTTACAGCTTCCCCTCTTGTAATGACTGGAGTGGGACCCAAAGGGGCCATTTTAAGCTCGCCCATCAGATGCAGAGCCCTGATGGGTAAGTATATTAATATCCATGTTGCAGCCTAGTAGAGAGACTCTCAGGGAAGTCTGAACTCACAGAGCACGATCATGGGGACTCTGGGGACCCTTAAGTTATCCTGACTCCATTTCCCGCTGCTGAAGGATCACTGAGAAGAGGTTATCACTTCTGCTTAAACCTCACTACGAGGGGCAGCTCATTCCATTTTTAGAATCACACTATCCAACCCACTTTCCTCACTTTACAGAGAAAAAAATAGAAAACCATAGATCTTGTTCTCAGAAAGGTGTCTGCTCTAATTAACGACCTTCCTTCCAAATAACAGTCTTTACAGCGGGCTGCAAACTGGTAGCCTGTGGGATAAACCTGACGGGTAGTTGAATTTTAAACCTGACGGGTAGTTGAATTTTATTTGGCACAGGTTTTAAAATCAAGATATTTCTTGTAAAACTCCAGAACTCCAGGTTCTCTTGAAATGTAAGAACTGACAACCCTGGGCTGGCATTTCCACTTGGTCACAACTGGCTGCAGCGGCCTGGTTACACCCTCCAGCTTGCCATAGACCCTTCCACGCTATTCTCTCAAAACAGGCCCTGGTCTGTAATTCACATTTCCCCACTGGCCCTGACGCATTTAAGGCTGATCCCTGATTTTAAAGAAATTTTCAGGTCAAGAACTGCACTTAAAGAGGGTCGGCTAGGAGCAAGGATTCGGACTGGATTCATTCTATCACCGACAAGGTGGCGCGACCAACAGCACAGGGGGGACGCCCTCCAGGTCGGGCCAGAGCCTGGCGTGCGGGCATCTGCACGGCTCTGGCGGCCTTCCCTTCGGGGCCGACCACAGCCCGGGCCACGGGCCGCACCCAGGCCAGCAGCGGCCTCGGGGTTCCGCTCCCCACTCGTCACAGACTCGCCAGTGCCGCCGGCGGGGCCCTGCGCGTCCGCGGGTCTCCGAGTTTTCGTCGGTACCGTGGCCGGCGACACCTACCTCGCCCGAAGGGGCTGCGAGCTGGGCCCTGACCGGCACTGCGCCCGGCGCTCGGCGGGCGCCCAGGGGGCGGTATCTCGCGGTCCCAAGGCGGAGGCTGCGAGGCCGCCGGAGCGTTGAACGAGCCGGGTGGGCGGCCCCCTCACCACGTGGCCTGAGCTGCCATGGTGACGGCCAGCGTGGGGCCCTGGGAACCAGCACCCAACTCCGGGGTCTCGGAGCCCGCGCCACGCTCAAGGGGAGCTCGCGCATGCGCACAGGCATCCAGGCCCGGTGAGAACGAGCCCAGATGGGTGGAACCATTGCGCGAAGGGGTGGGGGAGCCTTGGAAGGAGTGAGGGAGGATGGAAGGAGGAAGCAAAGGCCAAGATAGGATCCCAAACTGGACCTGACTCTGAGGGATCACGGCCTTGGAATCCAGCAGGGGTACTGGGGTTGACGCCGACTCAGCGCCGAGTTTCTTTGTGGTCTCTCACCCCCTCGGCTTGTGTGGGTGGGCCCGGAAGGGCAGGCGAGTGGAAGTTGCGCAGGCGCAGTGAGGGCGGCAACATGGCGTCCAGGCCCAAGCGGCGTGCAGTGGGCAGTGGGGTGTCGGTCCCACGCGAGCAGGTAGAAGAGGAAGATGAAATCGAGGATGAGGACGAAGACGAAGACAGTGAGGAAGAAGAGGATGAAGACGACGAGATCGTCGACGAGGTGAGAAGCACACGCGACCCCAGTTTGGTTTATACCCCGTGAATGTGTGAGCTGCTTGGAGTGGCGACTTCCCTGCACCTGAGGGTCTGTCAGCAGAAATTGGAGGTGATAAAAGGCTCCTACTCAGGTGCCACTTCGGTCTTTTTCACGCTGCAGCCACAGAAGTTATTTTCAAAAGTCCTGCCGCGGCCAGGTCGGCCCCCTCCCGCCCCCAAAGAAAGCCGCCACGACACTGTTTTCAGTGGCTTTCTTTAGTTCTCGTGCTGAAGCCCTAAATCCATAGTAGCCAGCGAGGGCCTGTGGAGTCCATCCTCTGCCCACCCCTGCAGCCCTCCGCCTGGTTCGCGGCGCTGCCCGCTCCCAGCGGCCCTCTCCCGGTTTCCCGAAGGCCGCCTGGTCCGTTCTGCCAAGAGCCTTTTCACACGCGCTGCTTTATCCTGCAGGGTTTCCCTTTCTTGTTCAGATCTCGGCTAAACTGTATTTTCTGCCTCCCCGGGACAGCTGACCCTGCCCCGTTCACCACGTCCTGGTCCGAGTCCGTGGTGATACGTTCTTAGAGAACTGGATTCCGTTTCTTCAGAATAGCTCCTGCCGTGGTGCCTGGGATTTTAGGTACTTAATAGTTGTTGAATGAATAATTAGGACTGAATGAGCCTTAAGACCACTGAATGGCTGATAGGTACCTCAAACTTAACACCTCCTAAGCAGAATTTGTCATTCATGCCTCTGCTCCTAATCTTTGCCGTTTCTGTAAATGGTCCCCAAATTTACCAGTTGTTCAAACCCAAAATCTGGAAGTTAACTTTAATTCCTCCCTTTTCCTCAACCCACATCCAGTTCTTCCTGTTAGCTTTACCTTTAGTATCCAGACACTTCTCATTGATTCTGCAACCATCATAGTCCTCATCTCCATCATCTCTTGCCTGGAATACAAGTAGTAACTTTGTACTGGCACGCCTTTTTCCATTCTTGTTCTCCTAAAATTTATATTTCATCCACAGCCAGAGAGACCTTTGTAAAATGTAGGTCTATTCTCACTTTCCTGTTCAGAACCTTCCCATTTCATTTATAAGAAAATCCAAAGTCCTCATGATTGAGGACAGAAAGGCAGCCCATATGGCTGGATCAGAGTAAGCGAGAGAGTGATGGGAAATAAAGTCAGAGATAAAACATGAGTCAGAATGAGTGTGTGTGTTGAGGGGGATACAGAGAAGGTGGATGCAGGATTAGGGCTGAGACTGTGGCAGGGGTATATGATACATCTTCTAGTGAACAGAACTTTCCCTTACAAATCAGCTCTTAACTTTGGCCCCTTGCCTTGAATGCAGTGTCACCATTTTTCACTTTGTACAACTTTACTGGCTATTTTGCTATCTGGGTTATAGAAATCAATGCTTCTTGCGTTAACATGGATGATCTGTCAGACTGCCATGGATAAAAATTAACCATCATTGATGATAGTGTAGGAAAATAAGGCTCTTACATATACTGTTGGTGGGAGTATAAATTGGTGCAGTCTCTTTGGAGGGCAATTTGACAATATCTATCAAAATTTAAAATGTGTACATCCCCTGATTCAGTAATTCTACCTGTAAGAATTTACGCTCCAGTAGTAATAATACGTGCTGTTCCAGGCTCCATGCACTTTACATTAACTCTAATGCTGGTGTCAACTCTATGAAGTTAGGAATTATCACCATTTTACAACCAAGGACACACAGCAAATTAAGTGAAGACAGCACATGTAGTGCAGTCTTTGTGGGGGAAAGAAGAAACAGAAAATATATTTGATTATGTATGTGTTGAAAATTTCTTGAAAGAATAGTTTACTATTGACAGTAACCTTCGGAGAGTGGGAGGAGGGGGGCGGGCAGTAAGTGTTACCTCTCTAACTTCTGCACTCTGTATTGTTTACCACTGGCATGTATTCCTATTTTGACTGAAGAAATTGTTAACGCTTTTAGGGCAGACCCTGTACTAAAACATAGGATGTTGAAAATATACTGAAAAAGGATATTGATTTCTTTCTTTATTTGAAGGAAGCTTTCATTCTCTGAGATGTTCACTCATCCACAGCTCATTTCCCTGATGTGGAAATCCATGAGAATTATTTTGGAAATTCAAAATCTGCTTCAGATCTTTTTTGAAACAAGATGATGTATAAGTAAGGAAGGAAATGTGCATGGTTATTTAAAGCCCTAAAGAGCCCTGTTTAAAGGACAGGGTGACTGGCTTTGAGGCAGCTGACTCAGCAGCAATAGAAAGTGGTTATGAGAACTTCAAGAAACAGATGGGAATAGTGGAAGATGAGAAGAAAAGATCTAGGCATGTTTAGTTAACCACATGTGGTCCTGTGGTTAGGACACTTGTTTGTGCTTAACAGAAACCCTTGGAGGGTAGCTTCAGTAGAAAGGGGAATTTGTGGTAAGGATTCAAGGGTAGCTTAAGACCTCCAAGGGCAGGAATGCAGCTGGGCCTCAGGAGTGGAATGGGTCCCTGAGCCTGGAATGCTATGGACAACCTGAGAAGTCCGTCACATTTTTCATCTCTGCTTTGCTCTTCTCTGATACATTCAAAATATTTGGTTTTCTTTCTGTTTCTCTCCGTATAGCAGAAAATAGAAAATGCCAGTAGCTTCTGAGATTTTTGACTCAAAAGAGCAAGCAGGCTAGATGTCACGTTTAGTCTTAATTCTAAATTCTGTCACCTGGGGGGTGAGTGGCAGGGCTCTGTTTTACAAAGATGGCTTTCCCCCTGAAACCCTACGAGTGGGGAGCCCATACGAAGGGAAAGGGGTCTGGGCAGATAATCCATTTGGTATCTATTGCAATGGCAGTGCCTAATAGCCTGGGACAGAGGTCTGAGGCTTCTATCTAGATGAGGAAAAAACACTAGAAGAGCATTATTCAAAGAATTTATTTATTTTTAAGGAATACTTTCAAGACCCGAATAATGACAGTTTGTTATTTGGTTTAGTTTGATCCTGTTTGGAATACCGCGCCGCCCTCCCTACCCCCGGCCCCAGCCACCACCAGATTTTCTGCTCCCATGATCTGGCTGAGCCTACTTCAGAGAGTCAGGACTTGAAGTCTGTAAGCTGGCCTTGTTATCTAGGCCCTGGCAAGTTTAACAGCCAAGGGAGTGCTTAAATACATGCACAGACCGGATGGCAAGGCAAAAGTAGGTCTGGTTTTCCTCTGTGGCCTCTTTCAGCCAAGACCCCAAATTGCAGAAACCTGCAAAACTTGAAGTGTGTGTAAATACACTATTTCATCAGAGCCCCAAGTTCAGTGTATCACTTACCAAGGTATGATTTAGGATCTTCAAGGACTTATCTTGTGTAGCATTTGAAAGCATCTAAGGTTTTGTTTTTAGTGTGAAGTAATACTTTCATTTATTTGTGGGATATTTCAGTGGCTTCACCTCTTAGGTCTCTTATTGTTTTGCAGAGACAGATCAGGGAGCCCAGCTGCACACCTTCTTTTAGTCCCATGTACTCACCGTATTTCCTTCTGCCTCAGGGCCTCTGTATGTGCTCTTCCCTGTGCCAGGAATTCTCTTAGCTTGTCCTCACTTCCCAGCTCAGGTGTCACTTTCTAAGGGAAGCCTTTCCTCACTTTCTGACGTCCTATTTTTATGTTATAGCACCATACACCAGTCTTTTATAGCATGTATAGTTGCAACTTTACCTTTATTTTCATGAATATTTCCTTAATGTCTAATTCCCCCCTAAACCATAAGCTCAGTGAGGGGCAGGATCATTCACGTCTGCTTTGCTCCTCTTTTTATCTCAAGGGCCCGGCATAGTGCTTGGTACCTGGTGGTGCTCAGTAAGTGTTTGCCGAGGGAATGCAGTGTGGCCTCGGATCCATGGGCTGAATCAAGCTCTAGGTACTGCCAGGGACTTCGGAAGTGATTTTGTTCTTGGCTCACCCTTACTGCAGTCAGGCCAATAATAATTTCTCCTTTGTGGCTGCTATGATCATTTTATCCAGGGCAGACTTGCTCAACCTTAAAACTAGGTCGCCCTGAGTGTTTTGTTTTTCTCAGGCTGTTGTGTCAAATGAGGAGATGGTAGGGTAGGAAGGTGCTTTGTCATCTGCCTTCTGTGCAGATAGTAATCTTGGCAATGTTTGCCTATTTTGAAGCATAGGCAGTTATAATTCTTCAGGTAACATTTTCTTCTTGTCCTTTTTCTGGCATGTTCTATAGATGAACTAATAGAGAAAGAGCCAAAAAAAAATAGAGGTAGAGGAAAAAGAAAAATTTGTAAAGTGGAAAATAATGCCTGAATTATCTTAGAAAGTTGTGTATGATGACCTGTTTTGTGTGTTATTTACAGGAAGTGAATATTGAATTTGAAGCTTACTCTATCTCAGATAACGATTATGACGGAATTAAGAAATTACTGCAGCAGGTATTGTCTTTTACTCTGTACACATAAATTTGCTCTTCGAAGAGAATCCAGGCCATTCAACACAGACTCTGTCAAATTTCATCCTTTGTGTTTTAGAATCCCCATTCCTCTCCTCTCCACCTTGCAGGGAAAGAATTATTTCTCTTCTGTTCCAGAGCTAACTCCCCTTTTTGTGCCTCGGCTCCCAGAACCCTTCCTCTGATTAACATTCGGTGTCCTAAATTACCCTCCCTTTCATCTGCTAATTACTTAAGCTTCTATTCTATTTTTCTCTAATTCACATGCAAACTTTGTGGGGTAGAGGAATTCTTACATAATAGGCATATCACTGACTGTACCATCTGGTGCTACAAAACCCATGTTTGCTGCTTCTTCTTATTCCTTTACCCCATATAAGATGGCTGTGGTTCTCTACCCTTTATAGCCTCCAGTGTCCTGGTCACCAAATTCTATGGCCTTATGTCCTTCCCCTCCTCCTCCTCTCTCTTCTCCCCCCCTTTCCTCTTCTCCTCCCCCACACCTCAGATATTACCATCGACTGCCTTTTCTCAAATTTCAGTGCCTTTAGCTGCTTTGATCCTCCTGGGCTTTTTCTTTCCTCTTGGGATTGCTTTTCTGGGTCATCTTCCTGATCACATCATTGAAATCTCATTATTTTTATTTGAATATGGAAATTACAAGTTTTATTAGAAATCATGCTTTGATTTTAATTTAAAATAACTTTTTTTTTCTCCTCTTAGCTTTTCCTAAAGGCTCCTGTGAACACTGCAGAACTAACAGATCTCTTAATTCAACAGAACCATATCGGGAGTGTGATTAAGGTAAGCAGGACAGTTGTGTTTATTCTGATTAAATCATTTCTTTATCCTGTTAAGTTTCTCCTGATTTATAGCAAGCAGGCCAGAGCTCAAGTTGGAAAGAAGTATCCCTGGAAGAAGGGAGACCGGTTAGACGGCCATTGCAGTCATGGAGGGTTATTAAATGCCGTAATCCAGATAGTGGCAGTGGATAGGGAAAGAAGTGGGCTGATTCAGAAGGTATTTGGGAGATGAAATGTGATGTGATTGGGTCTGAGAGTGAGGGAAAAAAGGAGTCAGAGATGACTCCCAAGTATCTGGCTGGAGCAATCAAGAAAGCAAACATGGAGGAAGAGCAGGTTAGGAGCAGGTTATGAGTTTGAATTTGTGCAATTTGAGTTTGATTTGCCTCTTAGACGTGCTAGTGAGATATTGAGCAGCAGCTGGAGACTTGGGCGTTTTCAGCAGATGAATGGTAATTAAAGTCATAGAAGTAGTTGAGATTGCCCAGGGAGGGCAGGGACAGACACTCTGGTAATACCAGTGTTACCTGGGTGAGGAAGGTAAGTGGCAGAGCCTGCAAAGGAGACTCACAGGAGAGCAAGACGGAAAAGCAGTAGAGTGGTATCATGGAAGGCAGGAGAAGGGAGCATTTGGAGGAGGGGGGAGCAGCACTGGGGTGAATCCTGCCTCTGCCGCTTATCATCCGGTGGCTCTTTCAGGTATTTATTGCTGCCCAACAAACCGCCCCACAGCTTAGTGTCTTACAATAGCAGCAATCATCTGTTTGGCTCTGCAGTTTGGACAGAGCTCGGTGAGGACAACTTGTATTTTCTCTGTGTCACATTAGCCGGGGAGGGTCAACGGGGGGCTGGAGGATTTGCTTTCAAGATGGCTCACTCACATTACTAGCAAGTTAGTGCAGGCTCTTCATTGGGAGCCCAGCTGGGACTGTGGGCCAGGGGCCTCAGTTCCTCTCCAGTGTGGGCCTCTCTACACACTGGTTGGGTTCCAGGAGCAAGCAGCTGGAAAGAACTAGGGGGAAGTGCAGAGCATTTTATGATACAGGGTCATTTCCATCATTTGCTTGATCAGCAGGCACAAAGGTCTATGCAGGTTCAAGGGGAGGGCGCATAGACCCCACCTCTCGACAGGTGGAGTGTCTAGGTCACTTTGTCAGAGATTGTGGTATAGGAGATATCGCTGCAGCCATTTATGGAAAATACAGTCTGCCACAGTGACCTTAGTTTATTTCTATTTCCATCTCTCTTTTTTTTGTGAGGAAGATCAGCCCTGAGCTAACATCCATGCTAATCCTCCTCTTTTTTTTTGCTGAGGAAGACTGGCTCTGTGCTAACATATATTGCCAATCCTTCCCCCCCCCCACCCCGAGCCCCAGCAGATAGCTGTATGTCACAGTTGCACAGCCTTCCAGCCACTGCATGTGGGACGCGGCCTCAGCATGGCCGGAGAAGCGGCGCGTTGGCGCGCGCCTGGGATCCGAACCCGGGCCGCCAGCAGCAGAGCGCGCGCACTCAACCGCCAAGCCACGGGGCTGGCCCTCTATTTCCATCTCTGAAAATGAGGATGATACTGGTACCGGTTTTCTAGGGTGGTAGGTCAGTGAAATGAGTTGCTGAGAGTAAAGTGGTTACAACAGTGTCTGGCACATGGCAAGTGCTGTATATGTGTAATGTCACTCGAGGTCTTTTTCCTATTGCCACCACTTACCATCTAGCTTAGCATAAAAACAAAACAAATAACTCCACTTCGGTCTCATGTTTCAACTACCTCACCTTCAGCCATCTCACTTTGTTTTCAAAGCCAAAATTCTTAGAAAATAGTTTATATTCATAGTCTTCACCTCTTCTCCTCCTAAACACCCTGATCTGGCTTTTACCCCCAGTACTCTACTGAAGTTCTGAAACTGTCTGATAGAGTCACCAACATCTTTGTTACTGAATACAGAGGACACTTTTCAGACCTTCTGACATCATTAGTAACCTTGTGGCACTAAATATAAAGAAAATGAGAAGAATCACACCTCTGGTAGCTTCCTTTTATTAGAGCAATGGGGAAAAGCAGGCCACCTGCTCTTTCATCAAACAGATGTGATCTCTAACTGATTAGTGTCCTGAGACCTGATGGATACTGACGAGAAGCAGTCATTTTTATCCTTGAAATCCTTATTCTCTAATGGGGGGATTCAACCTTTAATTGGGTAATTACACAAATAACTCCACAATTACAATTATTGCTTCCTTGGCTTCCACAGAGACACTAGAGGTGTCCCAAGGACAGAGACTTCTTGTCCTTAGGAGAGGGACTGCCCAGAGCTCTCGCTAGAGCCTTTGAGACTGGGCGGATTTGGACTCTTCTAGAGAAGGAAGTCCCTAGGGCTATGGAGGGAAAAGGGCGGGGAGAGCTGCAGACTGCATGTGCGTGGTTGGGTCGAGAGCCTAGCCATTCAGGGTGAGGTGTTATGTAAGGAGTTGCTCTGTACTTAGGTACTAAGAAGAATTGTGTTGAACGCAGAGGCTCAGGAGAGGTAAGGGGTGGCATAAGTCGGGGCAGGAGTCGAGTCCAGCAGGAGGGGCTCTTGCTGGGGAGGCAGGTGCTTGCGGATGAGACTATGTGCTTGTGACCCCAGCCCCACAGAGGCAGATGCCGTGTGGTGCTTCCTTGAGAGTTGACAGGCCTGGCAAGGAGGGGAATGTTGAGTGTGTTCCAGGGGATGCTAATTGCTTGTGAGCCAAGTGCCCATTTTGGGGATTTCTTAGGGCTTGACACTGAGAGTTCCTTTTTCTTCCCCTGGCCTTTTTAAAGTCTGTTGGTACTGCACAGGTTTTGCCACAGTAGCTGGGCGTCCTCTGAGGTACAGAGAAACTGTCTGTTGTTGATCTTGGAGGACCCAGACTGGTTTACATATTACAGTGTTCCCCCCTTACCCGTAGGGGTATGTTCCAAGATCCCCAGTGGAGGCGTGAAACCACGGATAGGGCTGAACCTCATATACACTGTTTTTTCTTATACATACATACCTATGATAAAGTTTAATTTATAAATTAGGCACAGTAAGAGATTAACAACAATAACTAATAAAATAGAACAGTTATAACAATATATGTAATAAAAGTTATGTGAATGTGGTCTCTCTCAAAATCTTATACTGCACTTACGTTTCTTGTGATGATGTGAAATGATACGATGCCCACATGATTGACCTTCTGACGAAGGTCTGACCTGACAAAGCACTTTACAGCTTCTCTTTGGCATATCCAAATAGCCAGCATCACTATGCTTGTACTTTGGGGCCATTATTAAGTAAAATAAGGGTTACTTGCACACAAGCACTACGATACTGCACCAAGTTGATCTGATAACTGATATGGCTGCTAAGTGACTAATGGACAGATGGCATATACAGCGTGGATATGCTGGACAAAGGGATGATTCACGTCCTGGGCAGGTCGGAGCTGGGCTGCACGAGATTTCATCATGTTATTCAGAACGGTGCCCAGTTTAAAACATGAATTGCTGGGCCGGCCCTGTGGCTTAGCGGTTAAGTGCGCGCACTCCGCTGCTGGCGGCCCGGGTTCAGATCCCAGGCGCGCACTGACGCACCGCTTCTCTGGCCATGCTGAGGCCGCGTCCCACATACAGCAACTAGAAGGATGTGCAGCTATGACATACAACTATCTACTGGGGCTTTGGGGGAAAAAATAAATAAAATTAAAAAAAAAAACAAAACATGAATTGCTTATTTCTTGAATTTTCCATTTAATATTTTCAGACTGTGGTTGACTGTGGGTAACTGAAACTGTGGAAAGTGAAACCACGGATCAGGGGGGACTACTATACTTTTTTCTGTACTTCTTTCCCCTCTCCTTCATGAACAGACATGCCCTTGATCCTCTCACTGAACTGTTAGTGTCCTCTTGAGTTACTTTCTCATTCTCTACTTTTATATCCTCTTGCTTTTGTTGAATTTGAGACTTCTCTCATCTTGGCACATAGTTTTAATTACTAGGTCTTTGAGGCCTTACCTGAGCCACCCACCTTCCTTGTTCGCACAGGAAGAAACTGATAGTCTTTTACAACCAGATTCAGCAGAAATGTTTTGTTTTAAAGCCTGGTAGCCCTTTTGCCTGAGGTCCGCCCTCAATAGTAGTGTCAGCTTAGATCCAGGAGCCACTTCCTACCTCAGCCCTCCTCAGTGTGCCTAGGCGCCTCCTTCATCTCTGGGTCTGGGTTGACTTCCTGCCCCTACAGAGGCAGGTTCTACTCTGTTCTCTGCTCTCTGCCCTGAGGTACCCAGCCACTGGGGGCATCTTGGTGCTGTTCACTGTACCTCACTGAACCATGCTAGGTGCTGGGGATGCAGTGAGAGGAGTTTACAACCTAGACAAGCATGTGGAAGAAATGTGGACGTTGCATTGAGGCCTCCCAGGGGATAGGCTGTCAAAGTAGAGCCAGGAAGTTCAAGTTGGAGTCAACCATTTCACCTTAGTTCTCTGTTTTCTTAATTCATCATTTCCTTTCTTGCCCTCTTTTTTTCTTCTCTCTGCCCAAGTGGTAGGAATAAATGACACTCAGACATTGTTCACCTCCACCAATGGGCAGGACTGGCTAGTGCTCTGGAAGCATATGAATTTTAGGTGAGACAGTGTTGTGGACCTGCAGAGAAACACGCAAGGGCTGGCTCCAGCCACATTATTTAGAAAACTGACTAAAATGATTATTTCCTGAGTTTTTATCTGTTCTGGATTTATAATATATTGAGAATCCACTTAAGAAAATGTCTTAAGAATCTAGTATAAAGAAATTTAGCACAGGAAGAGATCCAAAATATTAAAAAGAGGAACAGATTCCAGGGAGGTGAAGTGATATGAACAAGGCCACGCAGCATTTAGCGTATGATGCATCCTGAGGTGACAAAAGTAAAACAAAGTTAGCACTGAAAAGTGAAAAGACAAATGAAGCCTAGATTCTAGGACTTGGTATCATACTTCTTCCCAACTAAATATACAATTTAATTTTTTTTTTTTTTTTTTTTTAAATAGCAAACGGATGTTTCGGAAGACAGTGATGACGATGTGGATGAAGATGAGATTTTTGGTTTTATAAGTCTTTTAAATTTAACTGAAAGAAAGGTTGGTTTCACTGGGTGGCATCTCAGTGGTTATTCCGAAGGCCAAAACCACTTTTATTTGATGCATGATGAACATGCCTTTTACATCAGACAACAATATTAACTATAAGGATATGTGCTCTTGTGAAATCTTATTACAATCTTTTTTTCAATACGACAGTGTTTTTGTTTTGTTTTGTTTGGAATAATTTGTACCCAGTTAAAGTTATTTACTCCCTGTGGTACAGCGAGTCATCATGGGCTTTTTAGGAACTGTGTTCTGCTATTGGTTATTGACACAGGAGCTGTTTGTGCTGTCTCTGCAGCTGTTGCCTCTGCTACTTGTGTACTGTGGATATTTTGAGGCTTCATTGCTTCCAGAAGTTGACAGCACTTACTGACACGGACTTGTGTTTTCATTCATCTTTTTATTGACTCAATGATGAGTTCTAATAAAAAGTAAAAACGAGCTGCTTACCCTTCTCAGAATAAGATGCAGGCTATACTTTATCTTTAATTTTTAAATGAACTTTCCGGTTACTTCCATCTGTCTTTGTGAGACAGACTAGAATTGCTATTCCAATGTGTCTTAGTGTTCATTGTAACCCCCTCTTACTATTGATCATGGGATGGTAAATAATCAGATGTAGTTACTTTTGAGAAATACTTAAGCAATCAACACTAAAGGTTATGACAGGAAACTGCTGCCCTTAGCTGTAAGATAAAAAGTGATAGCTCTCACTTGCAGGTTTTCTCCTGTAAGTGATGGGCTGTAATAAAAAGCAAGCCTTCTCTTTGCTTTCTAGGGGACGCAGTGTGCTGAACAAATTAAAGAGTTGATTCTAAGCTTCTGTGAGAAGAACTGTGAAAAGAGCATGGTTGAACAGCTGGACAAGCATTTAAATGACACCACCAAGCCTGTGGGCTTTCTCCTAAGTGAAAGATTCATCAACGTTCCTCCACAGATTGCTCTGCCCATGCACCAGCAGCTTCAGTAAGAGACTTCGGAAAATGCCTTTGAACAGGAGTTTTTTTCCAAGTGGACTCAGAAGTGTGATTTAAATGGAACATATTGGTATAGAAAGAGTTCTACCCTTGGTTTAAGCAACAGTGTAGTGTGATGAGAGGGGAAGAAACGTCCTATGAGATGCATACATTATTAATTGGCTTTTTAAAGGGTTTTAATTATTTGTGACAACAATCTTAATAATCTTAAGGATTTAGTGGTATAAAAATAGATTTTTTACCCCATTTGACTAAAGTTTTTCACCCTCTTCACAGATGGATTTTTGTAACACAAATAAAATGCTGAACAATTACAACAATATCAAAAACAAAATTCCTAACTCCCATTGGGATGTTTTATGACTAATGAAACCATAGTCCTGATACTGTGTCTCTGGCTCCTCAGAGTTTGTTGTTGTTGTTTTATTTCTTAATGCAAGAGTTTAGGTTTACAAAAATATTGTAAATGTAAGAAGAGCTAAGAATTGGTGTTACCTGTGCCTTGAAGTAGAGGAGGACAAAAATACAGACAGGCCCCAGGCTTTATAGACTAGCATTTTTCAGAGGCCATACACTTGTACTGTGGTTCCCTTTAATAGTTTGTGGGAATGTAACTAGTCTGGAAACCTTTAGGTTTCCCACTTTTCCTTTATAGATCACTGCTTTGTAGTTTTACTCTCATTCTCCCTCTCACCCCACCCTCAGCTGCACTCCTGTTGTACTTCTGGTGCCATAAGTGTTTTTTGTTTCACTTTGTCTTTTTTCTGATCAGCTGGATCTCATGTTTATTTGGTTTCACAGGAGGGTGATCGGCTTTCTCCTGATCCTCTATTAAAGAAAGCCCTAGTGCGCTGTTGAGTTCCTTTACATATTGTTTAGCCATATGCACAGGGTCATAGACAATTTTCAGAAGGAAGAAAATTAAGGCTTCGTGCCGTTCCATTGCCTGTTCTAGAATTTAGGGTATCTGCGTCTTGCTGTGCCATTTCTGTAGTATGTTAGGAACTAGTCCTGGACTCTAGTGATTGGAGACTGTAGTGGTCACATGCTCTAATGGCATTGATTATGGCTATGTGCCTTTGTGTGTTTCAGTTAAATGTTTGTCGTTTTAAAAAAATCTACGTTCTTATGTATTTTTAACTTCTGCACAGACAGAGCAGTGATGTTGAGTGAATTTGAGACTCATCTCTTAGTATCTGTAATCTGAGAGATTAATCATACTATATTAAAAGCACTGCCATAATCAATCGAAAATGCAACTGACTACATAAATAAAATCATGACTTTAGAAGAGTCTAGATCTAAGGTGTGTTCATTAAGCCTGTGTCACAACAGAACCCACTGAAGAGGTCTCCTTGTTTTTCTGTTGCTCTGGTTTGTTGATGGATTTCACCTGATGCATCAGGTAAACCTTGTGTGTGTGTGCCCTGTAGGAAAGAACTAGCAGAGGCACACAAAACTAACAAGCCATGTGGGAAGTGCTGCTTCTACCTTCTGATTAGCAAGACATTCATGGAAGCAGGGAAAAATTCCAAAAAGAAATGGAGCAACGAAGAGAAAGTTGAGTTAATGTTTGCAAATGCAGAGGAAGAATTTTTCTATGAGGTAAGATTGTCCTGTTTTATCTATTTGTTTAGACGTAAATAAGGATTTTCTTGACAATAATCAGGATTTATTGCTCTCCCATTTTATGTCAGAGTCTTGCGAGTGTGGCCACTCTGTTTTCTCCATATCCCCAGCAGTTAGCAGCTAACACAGTGCCTGGCACTTAGTAGGTTATCAACAGGTTAGTCAGTGGCTCCCCAGCCCTGCTATTGGTGACAAGCGTGGGGAGGAGAAAAGCAGTGAACGTGCTAATAGTGACCAGGCATTTATAATATGCTCACGGTAAGATCTTTAATTCTCAAACCACTCCATGAGGTAGACATTACCCCGGGTGTGCAGATGGGGACATTGAGTGTGAGGGAGCTCAGAGCTGTTATCTGAGATCACGCAGCCAGTCGGTGTGGAAGCTGGAGTGGACCCTCGCTCTCCCATGCTGGCTCACCTGCCCTCAGTCCTGGATGTCATCCCACTGGCGGAATCTCCAGCACTTTCCTCCTATAAAGAGAACTTGTGCCATGATGGACAGCCAAACACCAGAGACTGTTCTTTCTCACGCTGCCCTCCTCTCAAACATGTTAAATAAATCTCTGAGGGGGAACATATCTTCCTGGAGGCTTCCATTAAAGACTAAAGCACTGCACTAAAGGGCAGATTCAGCTCTGCCCTTGTTTTTCATGAAGTAAATAGTGAAAATTAAATTTTTTAAAATTTATGCTTCAGCACCTCAGACAGACCATTTCAGGGAAGTATGTATGGGTATTTTAAGATGGCCTGGTTGTGCAGATGGGGTTTTCACACACAACAGCTTTATGCCAAGGAAGCAGCTGGGACAGTGGGGAAAGACCAGCATTTGAAGACAGTTCTTCTCCGTAATTGTCACATTATGAGTCTTAATTTCACTTGTCTGTCACAAGATTGAGAAACAAATGAGATCATGAATATGAGTGATCAGCGTACAGTCATGCATTGCTTAATGATATGGATACATTCTGAATCTGAGAAATTTGTTAAGTGATTTCATTGTTGTGAGAAAACCAGAGAGTGGACTTACACAAACCTAGATGGTAGAGCCTACCACACACCTAGGCTCTATGGTACTAATCTTACGGGACCACCGTCATTTTTGTGGTCCGTCATTGACCGAAATGTCCCCATGCGGCACATGACTGTACAAATAGTAGTATTACTATCACTTAGTTGCTTGTTCACCTCTTAGAAATGGGATACTTCTATCCATACTTCTCATATAGGTTTTAAAAATCTATTTGGTGAGCATTTTATAACTTCTGCCTGAATGTCCCATCTGAGCTCATTTTATTCTGCGTTGTGCTTCTTTAGCTGTTCTCATTTAAACATATGCCAGAGTATTCTTTGTTGTCGATTAAATGAGTCTTGTTTTTAGGCTGTCTGAATTTTTAATTTATGGTTATTTATGTGGTTTAGAAGGCAATCCTGAAGTTCAGCTACTCGGTGCAGGAGGAGAGTGACACGTGTCTGGGAGGCAGATGGTCCTTTGATGATGTACCAATGAAGCCCTTGCGAACTGTGATGTTAATTCCAGGCGACAAAATGAACGAAATCATGGATAAACTGAAAGAACATCTATCTGTCTAACCCATTTCCCATGGACAGTGATGTGCTTGTTTTTGTAAAATGACCAGAAAATTCAGTGGAGATTTATTGAAAAACTTATGACTTTATTCAGATTAAGGTCCTCTACAAAAAGTAGGGTTCTGTTGCCTGTGTCTGTGACACATTTACAAAATATCTTTTTTTTAATTTTAGTCAAATTATGAATGGGTGATTAAAAATTTTTCCAAGAAGAAGAAATCATGGAGTAGTAATTTAAAGAATTCAATAAAAACTTGTATTTTTTATTTTTAAATAATATACAGTGTTATTTTTTTCAAGACTATTCTGTGTGGGGTATGATATCCTTCTTCACGTCGAATATCTGCACATGGCTCCAGTGGCCCAGTTGTTAGGCTAACTTTAGGATGTTTATTGCACAGCGTGTTCCGTGTAGAAGATTCTGAAGAGTCACTGTATAGTGCATCTTTGTTCAGTAGTTTCAGGGCACTTCTCACACATTTTCTGTTCCTTTTTCATGGTTGAAATAGTTGACAGGTGATCCATTATTTGCTGTAGAATATCCTTATTTTCACTAGGAGGCAGATTACTGAAATAGTATTGTGGTACTAGTTGCATAAAACTGTTTAAAACAAAAATAATTAGATTTTGTTGGTGAGAGGTATCAAATATTTTGTCTGGGTACTTCCCAGCCCTGGAGAATCTACCTGTAGAACTGGTATTTAGTTTGAACTCCTCAGTGTCTTTGTCTGCCTTTGTAGAATAAATACTTTCTGTGGTTTTCATGGAACCAATCCAATTGCATTTCTAGATCAATAGGCTTTTCTAGTGTTATGCCACAGAGCGGAAGTGATGCCCACCACTGGGGGAAACTGGTACTTTCCCTTAGGCCCACCACAATATGTGAAGGATGAGATCAGATAGATGCTTGGGAGAACTTTGGGTGGGTGCGAGAGAGACTATCTTTGCCTCTTTCTCTAACTGATACCACTCCAAATCCAGCTGCTGAGGCTGGATACCTATTAGTTACTCTTGGTTCCTGCTCAGAACATCACTCTGCCCAAGTAGTGGTACCTTCAAATGGACCCAGCATCTGCAGTAGCCTCTGAGAGACTAGTCTCCATTCACTGCCCCTACAATCCATTCACTTAGCAGCCAGAGTGATCTTATATGGAGAAGACGTTACTCTTGTTTAAAACCCTCCAACTGCTTTGCACTGCACTTAGGATAAACTTCAAACTCTATGTGGCCCGCAAGCCTTACACCTCTGGTACCTGCCTGTCGCCAACCTCACCTGCACCCCTAGCTCCATTCTCAGTGATTTGTCTGTTCTGAGAGATGGCTAAGCCCATTCCTCAAGGTCTGTACCTGCTGTTTCTCTGTAGCATTTTGTTCCTCTTAAGATGTATCATGCTTTGTTTTATATTTCTATACTGTATTCTCTATGCTGTCATCTCAAAGGCAGGAACATTTCTTAGATAATCATCCATAGAGACCTGCCTTTAGTAGGTATTCTCAACATAAATTTACATAAATTTAGATTGGTATAACTGAAAATGTAATAAAAACCAAATTTGTCATTCACTTCAGTATGAATTCAAAAGAAACCCTTTTTTCTCCATTAAACTTACAGTTCAGGAGATATTTCCGAGGTAACCCTGATGTAGTTGTTCTCAGAGATGCTGAATTTATGGAAGAGAACCCACTCTGGCATCTTCTTGGCGATAGAGTAAGTAGAGAGGGGATGCAGCTGAGCAACTTGTTTGTGTGTGAGCATCAGATAGTTCCCCGATCCATCAACATCCCGAGCAATCTGCAAGGATGAGTTTTCAAGAAAAGAGATTCTGCATTAATATGGAGATCAGTACAGATCTTCCTCAACTTATGATGGGGTTACGCCCCGATAAACCCATCGTAAGTTGAAAATGCATTTAATACACCTTACCTACCGAACATCTCAGCTTAGCCTCGCCTCCCTCAAACATGCTTACAACACTTACATTAGCCTACAGTTGGGCAAAATCATCTAACGTAAAGCATATTTTATAATAAAGTGTTGGATATCTCATGTAACTTATTGAATACTGTACTGAAAGTGAGAAACAGAATAGCTGTGTGGGTACAGAACGGTCGTAAGGATATCGGTTGTTCACCCTTGTGATTGCATGGCCGACTGGGAGCTGTGCTCGCTGTGCTCGCTGCCGCTACCCAGCATCACAAGACGCATATGACTAGCCCAGGAAAAGAGCAAAATTCAGAACTCGAAACGTGGTTTCTACTGAATGCTTGCTTTAGCACCATCATCAAGTCAAAAAATCGTTAAGTGGAACAATCCTAAGTTGGAGACTCTGTATATAAAAATGCTTTAAAAATTCCAAAGTATTTCATACAGAATAGCTAAAACTACAAATCTGCCACCAATGTTTCCTATTTTCAGATACAGAAAATAAGCCGTAAACATATTTTGCCCAAAACTTTGAGATGGTGATGATGATGTTAACTAACCAGCAATGTCAGCGCAGCGTGCTAGAAGAGCACAGCTACAAAGGTGCGTGTTGTGGGCATGACATGATGCTGGCCTGTTACCTGCCACGTGAAGGACTATGCACTCAAATGTCACATGCTTTACACTTGCTGTCTCAGCTCTAATCCTCACAATACCCTGTGATACAGGTACCTTATTTTTTCCGTACAGATGAGCTAAAATGTCATTTTTCTCCATTAAGACTGCTTTAGAGTTTATGTGGAAATACCACAATGTTTCTGTTACTGTGATGTGAAGAGCATGCCTACTTCTGTAATGTGCTTTAATTCAGAGGCAGCCTTCACTCTGGGAAGAAACAAATGAGAGATTACTTTTATTTGTTTCTTGGGCATTATATCACTGATTAAATGTGAGCTGATTCACAAACAGGTGAGATGAGAGACTACATCTGATTAGCAAAAAGAGTATTTTAATAACTTTTCCTCTAATGAAAAAAGATCTTTTGTCCTTTTGGACAAAGTTAACATTCTGGCTTAGCCCTTCATTCCCTTGAGGGCAAGTATATCTAAATAGTAAATCTTGAATAACATATAAGAGTTTTTAGTTTTATTTTAAAGTTAACATCAATAAAAGAATCATCCTAAGTGAGAGATTCTGACAGAAAGTCCTGAACATGTGTGATTTTGTAAAGAACACACTCGAGGTGGTCTTATCCCTCCTCACCTGCATGAAGTAGCCAGACAGAAGTGCTTTCTTTATGTTCACGGTGTTTTCCTTTGAGCCAAAAGCGGGTTCCGCGTAGGGAAGCTCGATGCGCCTGATAATTTCTAAGAGTTCAGCTCGGATAACGTCTGCCATCCTGAGTGCAGGACAGTTGAGGAAGTAATCATGACACCACTTCTCGACACAGTCTGGGAGAGAGAAGAACAAACGAAATGATTTGTCAAAGCTGAAACAGCCCAGCCAGGAAGGCGCTTTCTACGTCCTCTGTCTTCTCCTCTCCTGAAGAGGAGGTCACAGAAGAGTGGTAGAGAGGCAGCAAGGACAAGGAGAGTGGCAGTGGCTGTGACACTGGCTGTCTGAGCACTGCCAGGGAGGGAGACACGTCGGCTGCCACAACCTACACTGGCTACAGGGCTTTCACGATCCCACAGAATTACGGAAATAGCACGTTCCTAGCGTTGACCAAAAGTTATCACCCTTAATCTGTGGCTCATAAGCGGCAGAGGAGACTGTCTTAAGATCAACATTTTGTCTTGTGTGTATTCAGCAAGGATGTACAAGTCCACGACATTTAATCAAACAAGGAAGGAAAAAGCTTACAGTATAAATTCCTCTGATCCATGAACATATCTCACATATTTAATTATAAGAAAAGGATTACTACTAGGCTGATTTGGGAATTAATTACGTTATAGTTAAGCTCATCTACTACCTAAGCTAGCTCAAATTTTATATTAAAATTCAGTCACCTGGTTCAGTTTGCAGGTATTCTTTCTTGTCACCTATAATGACTTACGATGGACCCGGAGTTTTGCCTGACCTGGGAATGCACGTGGCCTTGGCACAGTGGGCAGAAGGGCCCTGTCGACCCTGTCCTGTCCAGTCAGGCCTATTCGGAGCAACCGGAGCATCTACTGGATCCAACAGTGGCCCTCATCCCGCTTGCTCTCCAAAGATGCCACCAAATTCCCCATGTACTTTCTGGCTCCACTGACAACTTTTTCTTCTCAGCTTTGAAAAACTAACTCCCTGCTGTATACAATTCTACTGCCATTCAAACTGCTGTTATATTTTCTCACTTCATTTCAAATATTTTTCATACCATCTATTGGAGGAAAGGAAGCAAAAGATGCTTCATGGGAAACAAAGGTGAGAATAACCCTTCTTGCAGGAAGGGTACTCCTCACTGGCTGCCCTTTGGAGGAGGACCCCGCCTCCGCCACACTGCTCTGCCTTCTCTGCCCCTCAAGATCCTCTTCCTGTCTTTAACTCCTCACATAGGAGTTTCGGCCAGCCCTAGTGGTCTAGGGGTTAAGATTCAGCGCCCTCACCATCACAGCCAGGGATCTTTTCCTGGTCAGGGAACCACACCACCCGTCGGTCAGTTGTCACACTGTGGCGGCTGTGTATTACTGTGAATGCTGAAAGCTATGCCACCAGTATTTCAAATACCAGCAGGGTCACCCATGGTGGACAGGTTTCAGCGGAGCTTCCAGATTAAGACAGACTAGGAAGGACCTGGCCACCTACTTCCGAAAAAGTTGGCCACTAAAACCCTATGAAGGGGCCAGCCTCGTGGCGGAGTGGTTAAGTTTGGCACGCCCCGCTTCGGCAGCCTGGGGTTCATGGGTTTGGATTCTGGGTATGGACCTACACCACTCATCAAGCTATGCTGTGGCAGCGACCTACATAAAAGATGGAGGAAGACTGGCATAGATGTTAGCTCAGGGCCAATCTTCCTCACCAAAAAAACCCCCCAAAAAGCAAAAAATATCCCCTATGAATAGTAGTGGAGCATTGTCTGAGATAGTGCCAGAAGGTGAGAGCATGATGCAAAAGACGGCAGGGTTCCACTCTGCTGTCCACAGGGTCACTAGGAGTCGGAATCCACTTGACTCACTAACAACAAATAGGAGTTTCACATAGAGGAGTTTCCAGTTCCCTTATCACTGGGTACCCTCTCGTGAAAATTAACATGCCCACTGTTGTTCAGACACACCCAGGACTTCTGCATCAGCTTTCACACATGCCATTCTACAGTCTGGATGCCCCCTCCCGGCCCTGCCAAGCTGCAGTCAAATTCTCTCCACCCTCCCCCAGCACGCCCACCTATTCTCTACTATTATCTGGAGGTGGGGTTTGTTTTGTTCTGAATGCTCTATATTCTTTCTCCATCTAGTGGGAATATGCCATGTGATGGAAATGTATCCTCTGCAACCCGTACCATCATGCCCTAGGCAAGCTCACTCAAAGGCTGGCCGGCTGAAGGCTGCAGTTGTGTAAATACAGGCTCCCCCTGCGGTGTGTCAGAGCCCTGTGGAAGCAGGAGGGGTGGGTTCCACTGCTCAGCAGAAACCTCCGGGTGCATTTAGGGCCTCAAGTGCCATTCCACTCAAGTGACAAATGGGGCAAGAGACGAAATGTGTCTAATGAATAACAGCTCAGCTTTATTTGGGGAAGGAAAGGTGGAATTAGGTCGTTTCCAAGAATCACAAGCATTCACTTACGCTCACTGGTGGAATTCAGAGTCGCATCTTGGTAGGCCTTGTAAATGTTGATGAGGGTAAAGTGATCTCCTTCAGGATGTAAAAATGTCTTCCAGCAAGTCAAGGCAGCCTCCTCAGCTCCATGTGGCAGATGTGAAAAGCAGCTGGGAGCTTTAAGATGCAAAAGGTCACAAGGTCAGCAATAATGGAGACATTTCATCTTGGCACAACATGCAGAGGGAGGGGCTCGCTACTGCTTGTGGAACTGCTCCTGCCTTATTCCGTGAATAAATCTCATTCTTGTTTACTCAGACAGCAAAGAAATTTCCGGTGAGTTGTCAAAATGTATGTCTCCTTGATTTTGTTTGTTTGCTTTTCTCAGGTCTGCTTAGTGTGGTTAATACCCTGCCTATATTACAATGGGAGCCAGGAACCTGAGATGCTCAGAGGCCCAGACGCAGGGACAGGATTAGAACTTAAGTCCTAACACAGCATGGCCTTTGGTCTGTGGTCTGTTACGCCAGGAAAAGAATGAGTTAAAACATATAAACCAAGAGGAATGAAGGTAGTAGGAAATAAAAACCACTCACGCATAATCATTTGGGGAAGGACACTTCTAGGGACATATTTTTCTTGATCTGCACTGATCACTTTAGCAAAAGCAAACTTGGTATGCTTTCACATGTCTGATTAAGAAATTCACTGGCTTTTGATTTTGATTTTTTCATATTAAGATAATTCTTATAATTTTCTACCTTTTTAATTATTAAAACATTTCATTATCATTTCAAACAGCTCTCATTTAAATCTACACCTGGCGCAGATTCACAACACAAATACAAACACAATTCAAATTCCTTAAGGAATACCTGTTACCATGGCAGCGACTGTCAGCATTTCATCTACACAGTCAAATTCACAGGATGCTAAGATAGACTTGGAGAGCTGTGGATCAAGAGGGAACTCAGACATGATGATTCCAAATTCAGACAGATTTCCATCATTGTCCAGGGCTGCCAGATAATCTAAGTCTTCCAAAGCCTGCATCAAACTTTCCGGTGCTAGGAAAGAAGAAATTAATAATCAGAAAGTCTCATACAACCAAGATGGAGTAACAGCTACTAGAATTTCCCTCCCGCATGAAACAACCAAACAATGAACAAAATACATGAAAGAACAGTTGGCAAGACAACGAGCATCAGGCAGTGAAGGACCGTGATTCCTGAGAGCTGGACACTAATGAGGCGAGCCCTAGGATTGCCCAGCTTACTGCCCTGAAAGCTTCCAGGCTGTGGTGCAGGGCGGGGAACCCAGGTGAAGGCTGCCAGACTCCCTGAGTTATGAAGATGGTGCTGAGGGTCCAGGGAGACTAAGGTGGCCAGAGCTTGCAGGTCGGAGTACCTGAGAGGAGAGAGCTGGACAGAGAGAAGACTTGGGACATCTACCAAAGTCCTCCTCGCCAGTCAGCAGAGCACATGTAAGAAACTACGCCAGGCCAGAGAAAGAACCATTCAAAGGATGAGAAGGAACAGAGCCTGGTGTTCACATGGGATCTAGGATTCTGCCTGTTTCCACCAGCCAGACTGGAAAACCCCATGATTCATGGCTCTCTGGGTAGGAAACACAGGGCCTAAGCCCCAGATGCACACTGCTCCAGTGCCATCTAACCAATCCTAAAACAAGACCTGAAAGGATCACACTGCATCTCAGGACAAAGCTCAAGAATATTTATAGGAATACAAAACCCAATACCCAACACAGTAAAACGTACAGTGTTTAGCATTCACTAAAAAATTATGAGGCAGGAAAATACAATCCCATAACAAAGAGAAAAATTACTCTATCAAAACTGACCCATACCTCAGATGACAGAGACAGCTGACAAGGATGTTAAAAGAGCTATTTGCCAGGGCAAATAAGGATAGAAGGCTGATTTTCTCCATCCCTTTACTTCTCTTTTAAGTTTATATAACATCAATAATGGTGTGGTGTTTATTATATATGCTTAACGTCCACCAAAAAAGATAATCCATTTATTCAAAGCAAAGTATTCTCCTTGCCCAAGCAGAAGGTTATATTAAAATAAATGTGTTTTTCCCCCGTCTGCTACATGGTATAGCAATGAAGGCCACACAAAGAAGTAAATCATCTAGTATAAAGCTGCTGTATTATCCTACAGAAGAAACGGAAGGATCTATGAGAGCTACTGAATTGGTTTCATTTGTCTCAATTCCAACATGTGTGTGGTGGGTGGAAGATGAAGACTATGGGGACCTAAGAAGCAATTTACCCTATTTGCATCTGGGAGTTCAAAGTAACAAACAGTAAAAATTTACTTATTTGCTGTCCAAACTTTGACAACTAAGCTATTTGTCAAAATTTCAGGCAAACTGTGTAACTCAAAAGCCAGTCACAAACTCAGATTTGATAAAATGCCCCCATTCCTATCAAGACCCAATGAAAACATGGGGAGAAACCACGACTGTGGGTTGAGAAATAACTCCCTGGCGCTGCGGTGCAGTTCACGGTATCTCGCGCTCCCTGAGAAGAGCAGAGCAAGCACCAGGCATGGCTCAACCTTGGACACGTGAGTTGCAAGCCAACGATGTGTTTCTGGGAAAAGCAAGCGTCAGGGCAGAGGGGCTGTACAAAGCAGCCCAGAGCAACCCTGCAGAGAACCCAGATGCTGCTGGAAGACCGAGGCACAGCTTTAATCCCCACCTGGGAGAAGAGAAGTTTAACTTCCCTATTGTTTTTGACTTCTCTCATCAAGATTTAAAACTGAGAAGAGCAGGACCCCCCAGGAGATCCCTGTCCCTGGGTTCTGACCCCGCAGTCCCACCTGGGTGCTGGCACGGAGCACCGGTGGACTCCTGGTTCATGCTTGGAGACCCTGAGGCAAAGATGAGACCTTGAAAAGCCACAGTTCCCAGAAGGAAACAGGTAGGCTGTTTAGAAAAAATAGCCTGCGAGTTCCATCAGTGATCCATGAAATGAGGAGTAGCAGCTGACCTGCTGGAGAAGGCACAGGACGCAGCAACAGAAACAAGCCTCTCAGATTAAACAGAGCAGGAGGGGGTTGGGAGCACAAACTTAATTAGTAAAAGCCATTTAGAAACCAATTTCTATAAATCAGCAAAGCCACTGCATTATAAGTTACAGGATCTTTGGCAAGTGTCCCTATAAGCACCTGGCTTGACAGCCAGCCTCTGTCCCCAAAGGTCACCTATTCCTTCTCATTTTTATGCCCTGGAGTTGAGCTGGCTGCACACAGGATTACTAACAGAAATAACTTCATGATTCTGCTCCCAGTCCTAACACCAAAAAAGAGGATGTTCTTGGGGTTTTATCATGTTAGAAAGAACAAGTTAATGAATGCGGATTACACAGGTGCAGGAACAATAACAAATCACTGACTGGGATTCGCTAATACTACATTCTACATCTTAAAACATCTCCCCAACGTGGCCCATAAAATTGTCTTAGCTAAAAAGCAGAAGGGTTTAGATGAGGGTTCTTTATGGCAGTGCTGTTTAAGTGTAACATGGTAAATAATGCTAACAAATGGAACATAAACGTTTTAGTGCGAGGATCTTCTTTACAGCAGTGCAGAATCAGACTGCTTTATTCTGAGGGCAATTTCAATATGAACAAAACATCATTTTTATTAAGGATTATTGGCAACAGCAGCCGCACTCCCTGCAGAATAGCTCACTGCAAGGTCACACTCCTTCCCCACTGCTATCATTCAAAGTAACCTGAAGGGCTATTATCACAGTATTTCTTTACTGTTCCATGGAACCCCAAATGCCAGGCTTCAGTATTGTATCTGTGTTTTCCTTCCACAGCATCAGCAGAAAGGCTGGTCACAAAGAGGTCATTAATCTGTAACAGGGGTTCAAGTCCACTAGCCAAAGCAAGGGGCTGACTCAGTGCTGATTCTGAGCAGGAGCACAGGTCAGGTGAGGAGTCCAAGGCTCTGCTGTGCCATTTCCAGAACCAACTGCCTCACATGGCATGTTGCCTATGGTATTGAAAGGTATGCCAAAATCTAAGACATCAAATAGTAGGAATCACAGGTGGCTCCCCTCCCCTTTATGGGGACACCTACTCAGGCGCTCAGCAGGAGAGAGAGAAGACCAAGAAACCAGAAACGGAGTGCCAATGCTGTTCAAGCCTCTATTTTCAGGTGTTCCTGAGGCACAACCACATGCTCCTCTTGGACTTCATCGGAGCCCCCCCGATTTCCCTATCATAATTCACTTTTGCTTATGCTGGTTTGAGTTGCATTACTGGCACTTGCATCCAGAAGAATTCTAATACATATACATCATAAATTCTGTAACAAAGAAAAAGTGTATCCAAAGTGCCAGCAGAACTTAGAAAAGGACAGAGCTGGCCTAGGAAAGAACAAGAATAGCTACACTCACACAGTGCTTATTGTGTGCCAGGTTCACACATTAATTCTATACATCTTTACCTAGGCAGGCAGACAAACAGTAACAGCTTGAGAGGACTAAAGGAGAAAATGAAGCTTCTAGGCCCGACTGGCTTTAGGATTGGGACTCCGGCGTTGTGTACATCGAAGTAAAGAGTCCACAGAGGGAGAGAAACTGAAGAATCAAGAGATGGTTCTGGTTTGATGGCGCAGACTCTGAAAAGTCTTGAGACTTTTAGGGAATAGGATTACGAGTTTAATTCTGAAGAAGATAGGAAGGAAAGGCCTCTGTTTCACTTAATTTCATGAACACATGCTCATAAAACGTGGCATTTGCCTAACTCCTACCCCTTTACAGTGTACACAGCACTTCTGCATAAATAATCTCACTGAACCTCTTAACAACCTCCATGATACAGGAGGGCAAACACTCGATCCTCATGTTACAGATGAGAAAATGGTAAGTGACTTGCCAAAGCCACAGGGCTGACCAGCCCGTTTCCTCGGCTGTAAAACGAGGATTTCAATGCAGGCCTTTTCGCCTGTAGCGTCTGTTCTAACCAGCGTGCTGTGAGCACAGCTGCTGCTGGACTCGTGTCCTCCGGCTCCAAGTCCAGTGCTCTGCTGGGATCGACCATGGCTTCTCAGAGGTCATCTGGTGCTGCCTCCCAACGCCTGTGGATCAGTAACTGTTTCTCACCCCACTGAAACAGCCCTTTGTAGGATCTTCTGCAGCTCAGGGCCTACGAGCCTTCTGTCTCAGAGCTCAGCGGGGAGCTACACAGATGACGACGCTACAGTATTTACCATGCGCCAGTCACTTTCCTAAGGGCCTACAAATATTAACTAATTTATCCCAACAACTCTGTGAACCAATTACTTTGATTATACTCACATTCAGAGGAAGAAACAGGCACTGGAGGGCGACATAAGTGCTGACGATGGCACAGTTGTGAACAAGGGGGCCGGGACTGGAGCCCCGGCAGCCTGCTCAGGAGCCTGAGCTTTCTGCTGCAGTTCCCTAAGTACGGGTGACCCTCTGCCCTGGTTTGGCAGGGGTGGCCGTTTCCATCTCTCACCCCAACTTAATTATGAACAGCATCCTCTTCCCTCTCAAACCCCCTGGCCTGAATAGTAAGTCACACGGACACTGGACCCACGAAGAGCCTAATAGGTATCAACAGCTGAAAGTGCTTCCATCCTGTGCCTTTTAAAATCTCTCCCAGGGCCGGCTCCGTGGCTTAGCGGTTAAGTGCGCGCGCTCTGATGCTGGCGGCCCGGGTTCGGATCCCGGGCACGCCGCAAGGCACCACTTCTCCGACCAACCCGAGGCCGAGTCCCACGTACAGCAACTAGAAGGATGTGAACCTATGACATACAACTATCTACTGGGGCTTTGGGGGGAAAAAAATGAATAAATAAAAATCTTTAAAAAAAAAAAAAAATCTCTCCCAGATTTCATTTTCACTTTCTGTAAAATTACTTTGTTACTTCCAAGATCCTCTCAGATCCTCCCAAACTGGTTTATGAATTGCTTTAGCATATTTGTGCCTCTTTTTCACATCCTACCCCCACCATCTGAATATAGCAATAGACTTTGTGTGGCCTTTAGACAATCGTGTAACCCTTATTAATTTAAAAACCTAGACTGGGGCCTCCTGCCAGGGTGGTGGTAGACTATTTGCTAATCTCTTGGGGCTGCCTGGGGGTTGACCAGCAGCATAAACCCTGCCGCAGATGGAAGGATCTGCAGCTATTTGTGAGGGCCACAATGTGAACGCAAAGCCCGCAGCCCGCCCCCCATTCTCCTCTTAGTACAGACTGTAACATTTTAAGACCCTTCTGTAAACTCCAAAGCAAAATCCCAAGTTCCCAGTGATTTATAAACAAGCACATGCACTTCCCTAGTATACTCACAAACCAGGCTTTTAGTGCGGCAAGTAGAATTCCAGAAGATCCTGATGCATTGAAATACGTGCACCATCACTACAGATCAAGCCACGAGGAATCTTGAATCCCTCTCTTTGCCAGCACCAACACTGGCCTCTGCAGCCCCCTGCTTTATTCTGTCCCTGCATTCCTTCTTCTTCTTGAGATCTTTGTCTCGTCCTGCATGCCATGTCTGGCAAGTCTGTGTTTGAGTTCATTTTTCATAGATGATACCAAAGCCAGTCATCTGGCCACCACCAAAATGAGTCCTGAGTCCAAATACAAAGATGACATCTGGTGTGGTCTTGTATGTTTTGGCTAGTTTGTCTCCAAAATTCTGCCTAGGTTCTGCTGCCTATCCAGGGAAAAGACACCTAAGACCACCTGCCTTCATGAAGTGGTCAGCTGGTCCTGAGCTTCCCATGATGGAAGCCAACCCTCAGCACCAGGGAAGGAAAAACTAACTGATGTTGCTTTAAAGAGATCTATACCAAGGGAATTCAATTAATAGCCTGTAGCCTGGTTATGCCAAATTCATTTTCACATGGTTCATGAAGCCTGAAAAGGGTAACAGGTTTGCTGCATTTGCGTATTTCAATTATAAGTTGAATTAAATGCAGCAGCTGCAAGCATTGTCCTTTTTTTGCTCCCAAAACGATGAGTCAGAGTTAACCCACAGTTATATTTTCCCCAAGCACAGCAGAAAATAGTTTTGTGCGTATTGTCAAGAGACAAAACTGAATCATTGCCCTAACTAACCCTTTTGTCTTCCAGTTGGTTATCAGCTCTAAGCCTCATGCAGTAAGCAGCAGAGAGGGTGACCACTCAGAGAGCACAGGAGTTCTCTTGCGCTGCTATGGTTTGCTGTTTGCTTTATAAAATCTTTGACATTACCAAGCCTGCTTTTCTTCTCCCTTCATGGCTAGTCCACCAATCATCTACCATCCTGCAAATACTGAGGGAATCCACAGTGATTCTTAGGCTTAGGAGATGAGCAGTGGGACTGGAAGAACAATTTTCAAAAATGAAGCATGTTTCTTCAGAGGATGGTCTCTGAGAGGTCTCTGGAGCAATTCACCTGGCTGACCAGCCTATAACAAAAGCCAAGCCATCTGAAGCTCAAGCTCACCGGGGAGAAACAGATGCTAGATTCCTTCTCCTCACCTTCCAGATTCCTTCTTCTTTGAGGACCAGAAGAAAAAGCCAAGAGAAGGGTCGCTTTGATTCAAAAGTTAAGGGATCATGGCTAAAGGAACATTGCCTCCAGGATCTCCTAGCCAGTTTGGACCATATGACCCACTCCCCCATGTCCCCATCCTGTCCCTTTCTAACTTGCCACACTTCTTATCACTCCCACAATTTCTGAAGAGTCTTGTCTTGTAGACAAAGTCTAAGAAAAATGCATTCAATCTAAGCTTGCCACATACATTTTACAACTTTACATCACACTCTGTGACTCTTTCCTCAGAGCAACTCCTTTTTAGAAGGTATATTTATCACAAATATATTCATTAGTTAAGCTAGTCAGGAAGGGGCCAGGCCTAATGAGCCTTTTCTTGGGTGGCGAAACTATGAGCCAAGCAAAGCTGGCTAACATCCTCAGAGTCAGGCATTAGGATTGGACTGCTCGGCTGGTATCCAGGCGATGTGCTAATTTTTCCGGGAACCTAAATGCCAAGGTCTTCTTTCCTTACATTCTATTTAGGCTTCTCATTCCTGCGTGCCTCTGAGCTCTGCCTCCATGCTTCCCCCGCCTCCTCCTCTTATTCTGGAGAAGAACTTCCCAATTCACACTGTGCTCTGAGATCTTGACACCCTAAGCCCTCGGGGAAGCCAGAGTCTCCTGCCCAAGAACAGCCTCCCCCAGGACTCCAAACCCCCCTCTAGTTTACTGTGGCTTCCAGGGGCATCATATATTTTCATGAAGATTTAGCACTGTAGGCAGCAAATGGGGTGGGGCACTGTACATTTTTGCAGAAGAGTAGACTGCAACCCTTTTTGTGCAGGAACAGATAGCTCCAATTGGAGGAGATGGCTACAGAGGAAGGAGATGACCTGTTTTAGAAGAGATAAGGAGCTCATCTGGTCCCTTTTCCCTCTTAGAGATTCCACTGCTCCTTTAGGTAAAGTCTTTGTTGAAAATTTAAGATTCCAAAGGGTTCATGAAAGCAACTGATTTTTCAAAGTGTTTACTGGGAGAGTTTCAATGTATGACTGCCAGGAGGTTCCGGGAAGGGCCCAGCACTGGGGAAGAGCACCATCCACCTGCAAGCAGTGGATGTGACCTCCAGGTGAGGACACTGCACACGATGCTCCTGTGGCACCCCAGAGCGGCAGGCAACGCTGTTCCTTAGGGCCTTCCACAGTGGAATTCTTGGACTGTCTCCAGTCTATTTTCCTTTCCACCTTTTTATTTCAAAGGTTAGCATCTTAGGAGACCCTCCTCTTACTTAACTTACTCCAGATTCTACCGGTCGTTTAAAGAAATATTTAAGAAAGAGTAATTCTAAAATAACCTATATTTCTCAAGTGTTTGTAAATTCTATTGGCACCACCATTGCACAAAATGACTGAAAGATACAGGAGCTGAGAAAAAGCAATACAAAAAAGTAGAAATTATACAGTTTCCATTTAAGTATACTCTCTGCTTACAAGGTCTTTTGGCTGACCGCTCTCTCTCGTGCACATTTGATACGTAACACCCAGATCGATAGACGGTCATTCACCCTCTTTGATAAACATACTGAAAATTTCAACCGCTGGCCTGAAGTGTAGAATAAGTTAAGGAAGTTCTTCTTATTAAAATACAAGTGAAGACTAAAATATCAACTGAAGGGCAATCAGAACTTGCCCTTTAAATCAGGAACCTTCATATGAGGCCTTGAACACCCACGTAGTTTCCCTGAAGGCGAGCTGCAGGTCTGAGCACACGGCAGCAGTTCACAGGTAGACAGGGCCCAGATTCGGGCAGTGTGAAGGGCACTGCTGCTGAGAGCGGTGACTGGGCTTAGGTCCTTGAGCAGCAGTGGGCCGATGGGTAGAATCCAGTGAGCTGCATTCCTCCCTGTGCAGACATGTGCTCCTAGACCCCTGGAGACTGCGCTCAGCAAGGAGCATCTGACTCCCTCTGTGCTGGCTCTGGGGGGACAGGGTGTCTGTGGGGGGAGTGAGAACCACCAAAGGACTTTTCTAAGGAAAAGAGGGCACTGACCACTAGGAAAGATGTTTAAGCCAATGGGGCTTGGTCTGTTTTAAGGAGACACGACAGCAGAGTGGTTAATATGACTCTGCAAACATACTGTTCACCTTCTCTCTTTGTGTATGTTACCTAATTTTTCTCTCACTCAGTTTCCTCATCTGTAAATTGGAGAAAATCATAGCATTGACCTCAGAGGGTTGGTGCAGTATTAAATGACTTACTACGTCAGTAAAGACCATATAAATGTTATTGTTCTTGTTATTCTGGAGAGGACAGGCAGCTATTTAAATGGACAGGAGTAGGAAGAGCATTTGCTGCTTTCAACCTTTCCTCACCAGCTGGTTGTCGACATTGTACACTAAACAGCCAACAGCACCTCCCTGATGCCAGAGCCAGAGCTGAAGAAACCAGGGGGCTGGGAAGAACAAGTTTTGGCTCCTTTCCCGAGCAGGTGGCATCCCTTTGCCCTGCGGCTCTGGCAGCCCTGTCACACAGGGAGAAGCCGCTGCCCTTGCATTTCCTTAGCCTTTTATTCAGCCTTCTGGTGGTTTTCAATTGAGCAGCTGGTTGCTGGAGAAGCAAAGGTCCCAACGAGTTATGATTCTCGAGGGGAGAAAGCCAGCACCTCCTATATGATAGAGGGCTTTTCTCGGTGTACTCATTAGAGGAGCTACTCCCCTAGGGAAAGATGTTCAGACTGTAATTGTAACAGCTCATGCCTAAGCTTAAAACCTTTACCCTTTCACATAAAAGTTTGACCTAAATTACAAAGGAATGAACTCCTAATGGATTTTCCCCGGTGGCAGTAGCATTTCTGAGGAAGGACCGTTTGCTTACAAAGGTCCCCACCAAGAAACTCAATGCTGCCAGAATTCCGCCCTTGCCCTCCACTGCCCTCAGCCTTATGCTTCCATATTCCACCATCCCTCCTGATTTCCGAGGCCCAGGCTTCCTGTGCTCCAGTGTCCAATGGCAGACAACTTCCCAGTGTCAGAACAGATATTTTCTTAGAGGTTGTTGTTTTTTTCAATTACTTTAGAGAATGTTTACCTCTAATGGGGAAAATGCTTCGGTGCAAACCAAACCCCCCCGCTTGCCTGCACTGCCAAGTGCCAATTGCTCTTTGGACTGAGGATGGGCGAGAGGGAAGAAGCTAAGTCTCAGCCCCCACACCCTGCTGACACGCGAGCACAAAGCTACCTGGTCTATTCATGAAGTCACAGTGGCCCAAACCCGCGATGTCTATTCTCTTCATAAAAAGCACCATGCTGGTTAGGTTGGCTTCCTGCATTTCTGCTGGCTTAAATGGCCGCATGTCTTTGGAGGCAAATTCTTCAGAGTACAGACAGAAAAGTTTTCCTAGAAGAAACCAAAGAAAATGGCTTTAATATCTCTGTGTTGCTTTCACACAGGAATTGACACCAGTTTGTTACTGTGTCCGTAGTGCTACCTGAAGAAGATGAAGCGAGAATCTGCTTGCGTGTCTCTGCTTGGCTCTGGCTGATGGGCTGCGTGACAAGTGAGTTGGCTCTGATTCTAGGGTTGTACACCTTTAAACGGAAAGACAGCATCTTCAGCATCAGATCACTCAAGATTTAGCAGGCTCGCTGGACCTGAAGTGACGGTGCTGTTTGCAGCACTTTACTTCACGAAATGCTTTACCTCAGACTCATTTCCTTTGTACAATGTTTACTCCTGTTTCACTTGCCTTGAGATGGAAACTGCAAGTGCTTTGATAAATGGATTCAAAGGTTGTCTGCTTTCATTGTAGCTTCAATAAATACAGGGCCTCTGTATCATCTGCTGAAATACTAGTGCCGTCACTTCTCAAAGCACTAAACTGGTGAAGAATGACAGATTCTCAGATGCCACATGGAGAAAGGATTATCATCTGACAGGGCTGTTGCTTCAAGGTTCTGTTCAAATTGACTGTGATCTCAGTGGTCTCACCTTTACGACATACTGAGCCTTTCCAGCCATATCAGCTAACACAAAAACTGCATATGGCACTGACAGTGATTTTTCTTACAGGTAGTTTAAGGGAGTAAGTAAAAGCCCTGGGTTCTCTGAATGGTGGACTAATTCACTAAGACCAACCCAAACTGGTTCCAAGGGAACCTTCACAATGGTTGGAATTGCTCTGTCACAGTAAGACAAGGATACCTACTTAGGAGACCCATGGTTTCCTGGAGGGATAAGAGCTACACAACATCTAATAATGGTAAATGGAACAATACTGGGGTAGGTTCTTTTCAGTTTAAATGCTATGATTTCCGAAGTCCCAGTGTCTTTGAGAGTTTGAAATATTCTATTTCCATTTTTCCTAATTTTTTTTTTTTTTGTGAGGAGGACCAGCCCTGAGCTAACATCCAATGCCAATCCTCCTCTTTTTTTTGCTGAGGAAGACTGGCCCTGGGCTAACATCCATGCCCATCTTCCTCTACTTTATATGGGACGCCGCCACAGCATGGCTTAACAAGCGGTGCGTTGGTGCGCACCCGGGATCCGAACCGGCGAACCCCAGGCCGCCGCAGCGGAACGTGCGCACCTAACCACTTGCGCCACCGGGCCGGCCCCAGCCATTTTTCCTAATTTTTAATTTAAAGATAGTGATAAAAAATAACATTTTTAAAAATTTAAGATGGAATTTTATGTCAACTATAAAGCCAACATTTGCTAAAATTAAAGTCAGTGTACTTGAAACTAATTTCTAGTAAACTATCTGGGGGAAGATGCTAATTACTTTGATAAAGGGGCCACCAAAAATACCCAAGAGACCATCAGAAGAAAAGATTAGTTTAGGAGTCAACTAATTTATTTTGCTAGTACCTTAGCTAAAGGAAAACACTGACAAGGAAAACCACCCACCTTTATGCTTTTATAGTTGTGTCTGTCCTCAAAACTTTTTCCTCTCAATTTACCTCAATCAGTTTAATTTGTTTCTAGACCACCAACATGCTACTGGCTGCAAGAGTTCTTCTTTGCACACATGACCAAACATGGAGAACCCCAGATCAGAGAGCTCATCCTCACTTTCTGGTCAATAAAGTAGTAGGAACCCAAGAAACTGATTCTCAACAATTATCATCAGTCTATTGAATCCACTTGATAATAATTACCTTTCTTCTTTCCACACCTACATCAATAACAAATTTGACTGTGTTGCTCCAGATCAAAGATTCTCCAGAGCTGGCAGTTAACACCACTCTTCTTTGATAAACTTGGCATCTTTTTTCCATTTCCTCAGGTGGTTTGAACAATGCACATTTCTCTTTTGGATACAAAGGAACAACCACCAGCTCTCCAAGATCTGGGTTTAAGTTAGATCCTTCTTGACAGACGATTTCATAGGCTTTTTCAATATCCTAAAGTAAAAAAATAACATCATTCATGAGAATAAAGTGCATTACAAACAACTACACTACTTTAAAAAAGAAGTCTGAATTAAATAAAACTATAGGCAAAAGCTGCAAAATGTATGCAGGGAAACAAATACCTGTGTTGTTGTCTGTGTGTGTCATTAAATACGAAAAGAAGATAGAACGGGATGAGATTTCTTTGGGGAAGTTAATAATTTACAGTCATGCGTCATTTGACAGATACATTCTGAGAAATGCGTCCTCAGGTGATTTCGTTGGTGTGCAAACATCATGAAGTGTACTCACACAAACCTAGATGTTATAGCCTAGTACACACCTAGGCTATATGGTACTAATCTTATGGGACCACCATCGTATACGACTGAAATGTCGTTATGTGGCGCATGACTGCATACAAATACATTCCACAATCAGGGTCTCTAACCGCGCCATTCTGAAAATTATCTTGACCCATTAGCACTTTAAAATAGCAGAAATGCATGAAGTAGGCAGGAAATATTCACTGCTATTTACATCTTTGCATGATTCAGGCATTTAGAAATAACCTTTAAAAATGTTTCACTGTTGGGCCGGCCCCGTGGCTTAGTGGTTAAGTGCGTGCGCTCCGCTGCCGGTGGCCCGGGTTCGGATCCCGGGTGCGCACCGAGGCACCACTCCTCCAGCCATGCTGAGGCCGCGTCCCACATACAGCAACTAGAAGGATGTGCAGCTATGACAGACAACTATGTACTGGGGCTTTGGGGAAAAATAAATAAATAAAATCTTTAAAAATGTTTCACTGTCAAATACATTGAAAAAAAAGTAAATTATTTGCCCTAGAACTACACAAAAGTAAGTATATGGGTATAAAATGCACAAAAGCCAAGGCGTTTTAGATAGTATTTTGTTATTTCTCAAATCACAACTAGTTTTTTAGGACCTCATATAAAAAAGATGTCACTTACTGTAATTCTTACACCTTTTTGTTTCCAAAATTTCTGCCTTCTTAAGGGCCCAACTGAAAAACTACCAAATGGAAGAAGCCCCATTTCATTAGATACACTAGATTTCACTAAAAATCTAAGTAAAAAAGATGACTTTAGGGCTGGCCCCGTGGCTTAGAGGTTAAGTGCGTGTGCTCCGCTACTGGCGGCCCGGGTTCGGATCCCGGGCGCACACCGATGCACTGCTTCTCCAGCCATGCTGAGGCCGCATCCCACATACAGCAACTGGAAGGATGTGCAACTATGACATACAACTATCTACTGGGGCTTTGTGGGGGGGGGGAAAAAAGGAGGAGAATTGGCAATAGATGTTAGCTCAGAGCCGGTCTTCCTCAGCAAAAAGAGGAGGATTAGCATCGATGTTAGCTCAGGGCTGATCTTCCTAACATTAAAAAAAAAAAAAAAGATGACTTCCCATGACTGTTATGGTTTTAAGACTGACTCCCTTTCCCATTGCTGCAGCTCACTTCTCCTTCTTTTCCACACCATTTGTGGAATGGCACTGAACTAACTCAAGGGTTTTGCAAGAGGACAGATCTACCTAGAAAAATGGCAAGGCACACAGGTCTGTAGACCTGGGGTGAGCTGGCTGAAAGCATCCCTGAGCTGCTAGGAAGCCCCACGGAGCAGGGTAGAGGCCGCCCCATGGGGTCCACACAGGCAGTTACCTGGTACCTTCTCTTTTTTGAGAAGAGCAGCTCATACTTCCCTTTTTTGCACACAGTTGGTTTACTTGGGGCAGATTTTTTTTTTACCAAGCAAAGAGCATGACTTTTGATCATAAATAACAAAAACGTGCCAATTGGAATAACCAGAACAAAACTATTTCTCTGTTTTTATATTCTGATCACTTCATCATTTTATGTGAAGATAGCTTAGAAAATTCAAGGAAGAGAGAAGTACTTAAGCTGTGTTTCCCTGCACCTGGCTGCTGCCCAGCCTTCCAAGGACACACGCCCACTGCTCCCGGATGACTACCGCGAGCAAGCTTCCACGGTGCTCCCTCACCTCAGAGAGAACCTGGAGCTGGGAAGGACACTCGATTCCAGTAGCCCAGTCATGAGCAATTTCCAATCAACATAAACCTTTAAATTGCACTGAAGTAGTTATTCTTATTCTCTTAGAATACTGTTTTAAAAGTAATTTGGGCCACACATTTTTTTGCTTTTAATTGCTAAAACTTTTTAGTTGTAGGTGGGTTCTAATGCTGAATTTTGTTCCAAATGGGAAATAAAAAGAATAAAAGAAATATTCAGAAGGAAAAAAGCAGAAAAGCAGAGCAAAATAGAAACAGATATTGTATCTAGTTTAGACTCCTTGAGCCCAGCGGATATAGGGCTTTGGGGCCATAATCTTCAGAATTTGGAGAAAAAACGCTTAAAATATGCCTCTGGTGCTTCAAACCCTTTGTTTTCATTTCCTTCTTATTCAATGTACAGTGCATTGACATATGTGGGACTTTCCTATAATTGTCTGCGAAGCTATGGAAAACACAGCAACACGGACTGAAGGAACAGATCTAGTCCCTCAGAATGAAAGGCTCACAACTAGAAAGAACATTTCCCAGAAAAACTTTCAACTTAACGACAGCTTCTTTGTGACAGCTTCAAGTTGCACGATAATATGGCTAGATATTACCATAAATCTTAACTTACATTTTCTATTTAATTTATTTCACTTTTTTTTTTTTTCAGGTTAAAAAACAGTTAAGTGATAAGGAACAACACCTTGTAAACATCCAAGTCTCCAAGTCTCAATTAAGTACCAGGACACAAGGCAGCACATGACCTATGGGGGTTAATTCACAGCAGCTGAGGTGCTAAGCCAGCGGTTAGAGAAAACATGAGGCTTCTAATGCTCAATAAACCAAAATACTTGAGAATATTTCTGCAATTTAAAATATATTTCTTAAAATAAAAAATGACAATTAGTACACTTTTGTTTGCTTGGGTCTGTTTCTATATGATATTTAATTGCTATGGCAGATTTTAAAGTTTTATATAGAAATCCAGAAAGCTTCAAAAACATGGGTGAAAAAATGATCAACGGCTATTAACATGGATTTCAGAGCAAGACAAATTTCTCCAAAAGACAAATTCCAAGACCAGAGGAGAGGAATATTTTAATGGTAATCCTGACATACACAGTAAAAAAGAAAAGAGAAAAGTCTATCAGGATACTGAACTGTTTTCAGCGTGTTAGGTGGTAGACGGGGAAATGAACACCTGTGGAAACTGGGGCTGAATTGTGAGGCAATAAAAACCGGTTCCCAGAGAAGGTACCCTGAAGCCAGCAGAAGTGCTGCCAAGCCACCTGGCAGTGAGCTGTGAGCCTCTGAACGATGAGCCTCATCGTTCAGAGACTCCAGGGCTGGCCTGGGTCATAGCAGCAGCACCTGCAGAAACGGTGCATCCTCATTCTCAGATTTTAAGACTCTGCAAGACTGATGGTTTCTTAATAGAAAATGTCTTTCTGTCCGACTCTGAGGAAGATTATATACCTTTCTAAGCCCTGGGGACTTTTACAGTTTCTACTACCAGCCTAGATAAAAATGCATCCTCTATAGTCTGACAATTCAAAAGTCACTATGCCATTAATTATAGCTTACATTAAACCTATAAAAATCAAATACTCCAAGACCACCCTCTACTCCAATTCTGTTGTGAGCTTTATTTTTCAAAAATCCATTTTGGAACTTTTCCTTACTCTGACTTGAAAGATGATTCTTCCTATGAGTCTTACTTATATACTTTTTTTCCCCAGAAATGTATGTCTTCTTTTTCATCTGGCCATTCTAAGTTTCAAATGTTTAACTTCTAATTTTGCTATCCTTTCCTTCCTAAGGCTTCACTAAGTATCACTGAGAACCTCTGACTGTTTTCATAAATCCTTCTCCTGTCTTCTTAATCGTTTTATTACTTTCCTCAGGACTTTCTTGAAGATCTTGAATCATGCAGGATTAAAGAACAGTAATAGAATAAATCACTGTAACAGGTAGATTTACTATTCAAGAAACTGTATAATCTATACACGAAGAGTTAATATGCTGTAGTTATCATGGATGAGAATCCAAATTACTTTTTTTACAGAAACAGATAAAATCCAAGTTGTGAAACAATTCTCTTAAGTTCCCAAAGCTAAGGATCAGTCATCCTTTATGCCTTGAGTATGAAGCAGAATGCTGCTGCTTTTTTTTTTTTGGTGAGGAAGATCAGCCCTGAGCTAACATCTGCCAATCCTCCTCTGTTTGCTGAGGAAGGCTGGCCCTGGGCTAACATCCGTGCCCATCTTCCTCCACTTTATATGGGACGCCGCCACAGCGTGGCCTGACAGGCAGTGCATCGGTGCGCGCCCAGAATCCAAACCCGGGCTGCCAGCAGCGGAGTGTGCACACTTAACCGCTACGCCACGGGGCCGGCTCCAAGCAGAATGCTTCTGACAGTACTTATGAGAGCACATGAAGACTCAGGAGAAGGCCCTGGCAGAGCTGAGATGCTCATCTTTGTTCACCTGGCGGCTCAGCCAACACCAAACAATTTTCTTCTGGTTTCTGTTTAATCACTGGAATCACCACATATTTGGATCACGGTCTAAAAAAGAGTGTTTTTACTGTCTGAGTGAGATGATGGTAGGAAAAAAAGGGCAGGAAATTAGTCTCTAAGAAGAAAGGTCTAATTCTTGTGATTCTGGAGGCTTTCAGATTCAGCCAACAGAGTAGTGGAGAGAGAAGTAGGGCCAGCACAGCTGCAATAAAAAAATGCAACCCTGGGGGCCGGCCCAGTGGTGCCAGCGGTTAAGTGCGTGTGCTCCGCTGCGGCGGCCCGGGGTTTGCAGGTTCAGATCCTGGGCGTGCACCAACACACCACTTGTCAAGCCATGCTGTGGCAGCATCCCACATAAAGTAGAGGAAGATGGGCACGGATGTTAGCCCAAGGCCAGTCTTCCTCAGCAAAAAGAGGAGGATTGGCATCGGATGTTAGCTCAGGGCTGGTCTTCCTCACACACACAAAAAAACAATGCAACCCTGGGCTAGCCCCAGTGGCCTAGTGGTTAAGTTTGGTGGCCTGGGTTCCATTCCTGGGTGCAGACCTACACCACTTGCCTATCAGTGGCCATGCTGTGGTGGCAGCTCATATACAAAACAGAGGAAGACTGGCAGCGGATGTTAGCTCAGGGTGAATCTTCCTCAAAAAAAAAAAAAAGAAAAAGCAACCCCAAATGGCACCGCAACTGGAAAAAAGCAGTAACAGACACTCAGTGGTACATTTCCAATCGCAGGAGCCTCAGTGCAGGGAGACAGCCCTCTGGGTGTGCTATAAATCATATTTTTCTGCATAATACTCCACTGATTCCTGTAGGAACACCTGTGGGAACACTTTGTGTCTTAACTCTGTGCCAAGTACTTAGGTTATATTCCTCGTCTCCAGCAAATGCTCTGGTCATAAGGAGGCAGCGAGTGTGATACAAGTCAGTGTGTATCTTCTCCACTGAGACAACCCACAGCAAGCACGAGCAGCTCCACTCTGCAGTTGGGGTGGCCCAAGATCCAGCCCGAGTCTGGTGGAAGGAAGTTAGCTCTGGAGATCATTTCTATATCCCCTCGAAATGCCGCACCCCACTTCTTTGTTTTCAGAACAGCATGTGATTTAGAAACACTTCCTTGTTCTCCTTTCAGCACAGGTTTTATTTACCCTCTCTACCTTTCTTCTAAAGTATAAAAAAATCAGGTATGTTGGAACTAAATATTTAAACAGTTAATTAGCAAACTGAAACCTGTATGTTAGTTATTAAAAGCTTCCCAACAACGTTGAAAGGTTCCCAATAAGTAACCTTATTACTCTGTTACGTTAGAATATTACTTACTTACTTGTTCACAGGCCAGAAAGACTACAATGTCACCCTTCTCACCAGAGTGGTGAATTTCAAAGATAAGGCGTAAAATAGACTCAAAAGACTCCTTCTGAGCCCCACTAAGGTACACAACGTCCACAGGGTGTTTATTTTTCACTTCTATGAGAGGCACGTTTCCATAATAAGAACTGAGTTTGCTGATCAGGTGAGGTGAGGAGTTAATTATGAGCTTCAGCTCTGGTCTTGCTAGTAAAACATCTTTTAGAAGTCCAAGTAACACATCAGTTGCAATGCTTCTTTCATGTATATCATCTAAGATGATGACCCCATAACTACCCAAAAAAGGATTGGACATCATTTCTCTCTGCAACATATCATCAGTACAATACCTACAAAGAAAAAACATTAAAGTTAGAATATTCTTATGACAAATCATACAAAAAACATCCTAACAACAACAAAAATGCCTTTCCTATATCCTTTTCTCTAAATCAGGAGTTCTAAATCTTTATCCGGGCCAGGATTCCTTTAAGTTGATAAAATCTAGAGACCTTCAAAACAGAAAAATGCACATAAATTTTAAACACAGTTTGTGTACGTTCACAGACCCCCTAAAGACCACTGCTGACCTGAGGTTACAGACGTCTGCCCTAAATGTTATTACAGATATTAACAAGAGCTACATTTAATATTTGCTCTGAGCTTTCTTTTTTTCTTGAGGAAGATCGGCCCTGAGCTAACATCTGCCAATCCTCCTCTTTTTGCCGAGGAAGCCTGGTCCCGGGCCAACATCCGTGCCCACCTTCCTCCACTTTATATGGGACACCGCCACAGCATGGCTTGACAAGCGGTGCGTCCGTGCGCGCCCGGGACCCCAACCCGGGGGCCGCCACAGCGGAGCGCGTGCACTTAACCGCTACGCCATCGGGCCAGCCCCGCTCTGAGCTTTTTAAACAAAAAAGTAATATGGCAAAATACCCTTGTCAGGGAAAACTTCTCTTTCATCAATGGAAGAATTTTGAGTCAGAGCACACACTTTTCAAAAAAAGGATACTAGAAGAACTACCCTGGCTCAGGCTCACGGCCCAGCTAGTCAGTCCACTACTAGCTCTCTGTTGGTGGCACATTGTGGACACAGTATCACGAAGATGTTAGTGTCAACAAGTTTGAGATGCTGCCCAAACAATAACCAAATAAAAGCATCTAGAAAGTAACCACCTATTTGAGGGCAGAATGCAAACTGGCCAGCATTTCTGGAGAAGGAAGGGGTCACTAGTGATTTTAATGGAATTTTCCAGTAGTTCTTGGGATTTTATTTTTAAAAAGAATAAAGATATATACCTATTAGTCATCCAGCACACATGTAAACATCTTCTTTCTGACACTATTTTCATATTTACCTATACTATTCCTTGAGGAAACCAATCCTATAAGTTTTCTACCCATTTAAGGTGTTTATTTGTCCTTGTGCATGGCAGGTCTGAAACTGCTATTCTTAAGACAGGCCTGCAGCAAGATTGGCCCCTGGCTGGCATTTGGGAACTTACAAGATTTGGGAGGGTTCTTACCATCCCCAGAACTGATAAAGAGTAGCTCCTGGTGTTTACCGTCTGTACCAACAACATGGTCTAACCTGCTTTCCTTCTGGGGTCTGGAATTTTGGAACACGGTAGGCAGAGGCTGCCTACATGACCAGCCCCCAATAAATACCCCGGGCACAGAGTCTCTAATGAGTTTCCCTGGGGGACAACATTTCATGTGGGCTGTCACAACTCATTGCTGGGGGAACTAAGCGTGTCCTGTGTGACTCCACTGGGAAAGGCTGCTGGATGTATATATAACACACACTGGGAAAGGCTGCTGGATGCTATATATAACACACACTGGGAAAGGCTGCTGGATGCTATATATAACACACACTGGGAAAGGCTGCTGGATGTACATATAACACACACTGGGAAAGGCTGCTGGATGCTATATATAACACACACTGGGAAAGGCTGCTGGATGTATATATAACACACACTGGGAAAGGCTGCTGGATGTATATATAACACACACTGGGAAAGGCTGCTGGATGCTATAGATACACACTGGGAAAGGCTGCTGGATGCTATAGATAACACACACTGGGAAAGGCTGCTGGATGCTATAGGTAACACACACTGGGAAAGGCTGCTGGATGCTATATATAACACACACTGGGAAAGGCTGCTGGATGTATATATAACACACACTGGGAAAGGCTGCTGGATGCTATAGATACACACTGGGAAAGGCTGCTGGATGCTATAGGTAACACACACTGGGAAAGGCTGCTGGATGCTATAGATAACACACACTGGGAAAGGCTGCTGGATGCTATAGGTAACACACACTGGGAAAGGCTGCTGGATGCTATAGATAACACACACTGGGAAAGGCTGCTGGATGCTATAGATAACACACACTGGGAAAGGCTGCTGGATGCTATAGATAACACACACTGGGAAAGGCTGCTGGATGCTATAGATAACACACACTGGGAAAGGCTGCTGGATGCTATATATAACACACACTGGGAAAGGCTGCTGGATGTATATATAACACACACTGGGAAAGGCTGCTGGATGTATATATAACACACACTGGGAAAGGCTGCTGGATGCTATATGTAACACACACTGGGAAAGGCTGCTGGATGCTATAGGTAACACACACTGGGAAAGGCTGCTGGATGCTATAGATAACACACACTGGAAGCTTGCGCCTGGTCTCCTCTTGACTTCACCCCATGCACCTTTCCCTCTGCTGATTTTGTTTTGTCTCCTTTCACAGCAGTCAATCTGAGCTGTGAGTAAACTATATGCTGAATCCTACGAGTTCTCCTAGCAAATCATCCAACCTGGGGGTGGTCTTGGGGACCCTGATACAGTGCTCAACCTCTTTCAAGAAAGAAAAAAAACGACCAAACATTTATTAAGCTCCTAGTGTGTGCCAGGCATTGTGTTGGTGCATACATTTCTCATTTCAGAATAAGTCTTCAAGGCAGACATTACTATCCCGTATTTATAAATGAGAAAACTGAGGCTCAGAAAGGTTAAGGACCCTGCCCAGGGTCATAAAGCCAGGAGGAGAGTCAAGATGTACACCTGAATATCTATTACATCTCCCGTCAAATTACAAAGATTGCCTCCTTGGCCTCCATGGTTTTGGTAATAAAGTCCACGTTCTCCCCTTTGCACCTTCATGAGCTCAAAACGTTTGCTCTCTGCCTTTCTTGTCATACTCATTCTCACTCTCTGTCTTACCAAACAAACAATGATGAATTGCTGATTATTCCTTTTCTCAAACTTAAAAGAGAAAATGTATTGAATACTACAGTATTACATTTTGTGCAAGATACAAACAGAGATGCATCTGAAATCTAGCTTTCAGGACATATTTTGCTGAGGTTAATGAGTATGATATAGTGATACAAGTTACTACTGCCTCTTGTCTAAAAACAAGTTAATCTATGCTAGATGTTATTCTTAATGTTAGAAATTAAATCTCTGTTCCCTTCTCCACAGAACTCATCTAAGCACTGGTCTTATAGGACGAAATGCTCCCCGCAAGGTGGAGGAGGTATGCGTGCCATGTAAATATATCCAGGCTTAGTTAAAAAGGGAGACGACGATGACGTATTTAAAAATACTCGACTCCACAAGAAGGCCTGGCCTTCTAGATTATATAATACTAAGGGAATAGTAAAGTTTAACCCTAAAATTTACTATACAAACCTTCAATTTTTTACACAACACAGAAATTTATTTCTTACCTTTATGTTAATAAGATTGTGTACACAGTGCTTTAAAAAAGTGCTGTTACTGATAACTACGTAAAAAAAATAGATATATTGCCAAGGTTTCAGGAAATGCAATTTATATTTTAAATTCCTAAGACTAAATTTCTGAAAGCTAAGAATATAATAAAATATAGAAAAATTTTATTAATATTTTCTAAAATAAAATATATTGAATTTGAACTTAAAATTATATATATTGAATCTGAGTAAATCTTTTAAAATCTGTGTTCTAGAGGGTCAGTATTTGAAATCTATGTGTCACTTCTACAAGATATCTTGATAGCTAGTTCAGGAAGACTATTTTAGTTACATAATATTCAGATATCCACTGTTTTAAAAAAGGCCAGAAAAAAGTTTAAAGAACTAAGTTGTTATATGTAGCACCTCAAAAAATGGTAGTAGGCTTAAAGATTAGATTTACTAAGTGCTCATCATGTGCCTAAAGGATTAGACACAAAGGGGTTACACAGAAAATGAAAAAAGTATCAGATACAGAACATTCCCTCCCATAATTAGTAGTCAACCTTAAATCCTCTCATTTAAGCAGCTATTCAGTCTGGGCTTATTAAATATTATGGCCAGCGTCCATCTCCAGGAAGACAAATCTGGTTCTGATTTACCTTTACAATGATAACGGCTAACGTGTACCTAGTGCTTACACACGTCAGTCACACACATGAGCCCAGTGAGGCCTCACAACCCTATGAGCAGGAATATCAATCACCCATTTTACGGACGAGGAAGCGTAAGCACAGAGAGGTTAGGTGCCTTGTGCAAGGCTACAAGTGAGTAAGTGGCAGAGACACTCATTTCACAGCCACGTCGCCTTCTCTGCAGAGGACACAATAGCAGGAGGAAAATCAGGAATTATTTTCTTTATCATAGGGTGCTTTTCAGTAGTTTTGGCCTCTTTGCTGTGACTCAAACACTGTTAGCGACAAATCAGAGTATCTGCTGACTCTGCACTGGTTGGGGGACGTCAGGGTGGAAAGGAAAGCACAGTGTCCCAGTAACAAGAGGAACTGTAAAGTGAAGGAAAAAGACAGGAGAGGCCCAGGCAGCCCAGCAAAGGCAGAAGGAGACAGAACCTGCACTGGCCAAAGCAGGCTGCCACCGCCCCCCACCTCAAAGGTGCACCTGCGTTCAGCCCCACCACATCTGAAAGCCATCTTCTATACTGAGAAAGGAATGCCACACGCAGATGAGAACTACAAAAATTTCAACATCAATTGTAGTCCTTTCTTTGGCTGTCAGGATTAGATGCTTGTGGGATTTTTCACCATAAAGCAATCACCTGAAAGCCAAGTCCCAACACATCATAGATGTTTAAAAGGTGAGATGTGTCTTCGACCTACTCTGACAACAGTATTTGATTTCTCCAGTTATTTATCTCTGTGGCTTTCTCAAAAAACAACTACATATATATATACGCTTGATCCATATTAATTAAGATAAAAACACGGTAATATTTCACTTTAAAAGTGACTACATCCAAGAGTCATTTCCAAAAGGTTTCCAAAATCTAGATGGCATTAAAGATACAAAAATACATAAAATAACTTTAGAACCTAGTCAGAGCCGTCCTTTAATTAAAGCCATGACCATTTGAGAGGCCACTTCAAAATGTGAAGGAGAAAGAATGAATCTGCCAAGCTTAGGGATCGTTTTGTCCTTCCAATTCTTCAACTAGTTTGTGAGTTCCTAAGAAGCAGGGAGGTTTTTACGTTTCATTTCATTCACTCATGGACGATTTGCATAATAAATAATTTATAAATATATATCAATGTGATGACTCGGGGACATCATGGTTGTAGTAGTAGAAGGTAACATATCTTTAAGAACTTCAAGTCGTAGTGGTGTTGGTCAAATGATTCCCTATGGTTTGATACTAGCCTGAAGACCAACGTCTTCTATTTTTGAAGATAAACATTTGAGGGAAAGCAGCTTAGTATAAACCAAATGAGTTACATGGGCTTTCTAAATGCGAAAAAGAACTGCACTAGAGTCTGTAGCAGCCAGCTGGGCGGGGGCAACACTGCTTCCTTCCATTATCAAATTTGTTGAGTATCCTCCATGGGACAAGCATGTCAGACACAGGATGCGAGCATCCCTGTTATACTGTACTGTATTAGACCATACTATACCACACTATACCACACTGCACCATCCCATCCCTGTCACACCAGAGCCGAGCTTCCCCAGTGGTGTGCCATGGCATGCTGGGGTGCCACACAAACGGGTTACAGATGTGCAGATACGCTGCTGCCAAGACACGTGTCTCCTCAGCCCTTGGAGAAGTCAGGCAGTGCCTGGGGCAGCTGAAGCCCTTGGGATGGTCATCTTTGGCTGCAGGCAGCTTTGTGCATTTCCTTGAGGTGCTGTACAGATGCTCCCCCTTTCTATGTGGGCTATGATATTAAACTGTTTGAGAGGCACTGGCCCAGAGCAGTGATTTTTTCCAACATTCCTTCTTTCTTTTTCTTTTCTCTCTTCTTCTGTGTGTTAAGCTCTTGGGATCCTTTATGCAAAGGAAATCTCACAATGAAGCTAAAACAAAAAAGAGATAAAAGAAGGATGTCTCTTTCCCACAACTTGTGGTAGCTACTGAGAAGGCTCCTTGGAACCCATAAGACTCTGAAAAGTACAGTTTGAAAACACTGGTCTAAACTGCCACCATGAAGACTGATACCAAGTTTTATAGAAGCCCAGCAGAGCATTTTCTAATTTACAGGAGGGTCAGGGAAGCCTTCCTGGAGTAGGTGACCCTTACATGGAGTCTTACATGACTAGGGGGAATTAGCCCAGCCCAGGAGAGGCACGGGCCTTCCGAGCAGAGGGAATGGCATGCATAAAGGCACAAAGGCACACAGAGAACCACAGGTGTCAACTTGGCTGGCACATAGACAACTCATATGGACCCCTCGTGAGGTGGGGCTCGGGAAGCACAAGCGTGAAGGTCTTTGCAGCAACCCAACAAGCCGTGACTTTTTCCTGAGGATTATGGGGAGTCACGGAAGAAGTCGAGACAAGGAGTCCCCGATGGTGCCAGTGTGGAGAAGTGGAAGGTGCACGTCAGGCTGGTGAGAGAGACATTATGATTACACATATAGATGCCTACAACGTAGAACACAAGAATATGCTCTCTGAGGATGGTAGCACACAAGCCAAGAGTCACCAGAGAAAGCACATGAAATCCCCCAAAACCCACCTCAGGATCGTTTCACTGGAACAGCAGTTCTCAAAAGGGATCACATAGCCAACTTCATGACCAATGTTAACATCCATTTCGTCTGCTACTCGGAGGGCGAGCTGAACTGCAGTCTGCTTGTGGACCTGTGTGCACACCACACCCCCGTGCTGGTAGTGGATGGAAAGGCAATATTCAGCACACCACTGAGGAACCTTTAACAGGTGAAAATAAGACAGCATCAGCTGCTGCTATGAAACAAAAAATCAAGGGTTCATCTTATAAATGATTTTTTCTTTCACCAGTGGGCTGCACTACATCTTAGTGAAACTCTGAACAATCTGTGTTTATGCATAGAGTTATTACTAGTAAATAAAATTAAGAATAAACAGGAATTAGCACGGACTGTGAAAGTTTGACTCCTAGATGAATACAAGGCAGATAAAAACAAAAGGCAAAATTTTAAAAAAATATATGTTTTTAGTGAGGAAGATTGGCCATGAGCTAACATCTGTCGCCAATCTGCCTCTTTTTGCTGAGGAAGACAGTCGCTGTGCCAATCTTCCTCTACTTTGTATGTGGGATGCCGCCACAGCATGGCTTGAAGAGCAGTGTGTAGGTCTGCACCCAGGGATCTGAACCCTGGGCTGCCGAAGTGGAGAGCAAGAACTAAACCACTACGCCACTGGGCTGGGTCCTAAAAATATTTTTAACCTCAGCTGTGTTTCTAAAAAGACTAACATATTTACAGATTATACTTTTCTTTCCGGTCACAAGAAAGCTCCATAAAAAATATGGCTTCAGGTATAAACTATTGTGTGTAAAGCAATGTAAATATTAAATAGCATTTAGACGAAAAGTAGTGACTCAAAATTAAAGCATTTACATTTAAACTAAATGATCTTAACAAAATAACCAGATAAGCCTACTTAACATTTCCTTGGTAATAAAAGCTAAAATACACTGGCATTTATTATCTAAATACAATGAAAAATAAGCCCAGTGAGATAATCAACCAATCCATCCAGATTTGGAAAGAGAATTCCAAGGCTGCTCTTAAGGCATTTATTTTTAAAATCCTTTTATTGAAAATGTATTATGGATTAATTGATTTTATCAAAGTCAATTGTGCAAGAATTATTATAGTGGAAAGTACTGAATTCATTTGTATGCCTCAATCTTAAGGCACTGTCAATAAATTATGCTTTATTACATGTATTTTTAAAATAAATCATTCTAAGAGTGTTTTTTAATAGATCTAAGGTATTTAAAAGTTTTAACATTTTTAATTATCTTGAGATTTGCTATTTACTAGACCCATTATGGAATTCTTAGATTTTAATCCTCACATTTTGAAAAATAAATATAACTTACTAGAAATCATAAGTAACTGCAAAATGAACAACTGCCATAGATTGCAAATTCCCATTGATTAAAAGTGCAAATGTACTTCCTCCACTTTAAGATAGGTGTCAGCCTTGTCAACAGGTTGAAAACTAATCAGTAACTATTTACTCAATACCCACTTCATTCTACGAAAGATGAATGTTTAAGATAGTGTGCTCAGGAAACCTAAAATGGAGGCATGACACAGGAAAGAGCAGGGCACCCACGAACCAAAGTCAGGAGCCCACAGTCGGCCTGGCTTGCCGCCAGTTTGTTATTTGTAAGTCTGAGCTCGGGTTCATGTTCTCCACAAGGCTTGCTGTGAGCCCCTCGGCAGGGGACCCCCCAGTGTACCTCCCGACGAGCAGGCGCGGATCACACTTCCTGCGGTTGCTGGTCTGTTTCCAGCGTTCACTCCACTGGAGTATGAGCTCTGTCCTGGGCACCAAGTAATCCCAGCACTCAATAAATATTTGTTGAATGAACAACTTAATTTCTGATACTTTCCAGAAATATTTTTAAATTCTATGATTCTACATACTCTACTTTGAATTGCTTCACAATCACTAGATCACCTAATTGGGAATTCACACGGAATTTTCCATCTTCCTCAATCCCTAGCGAGTAATATTTTATTCTTGCCAAATCCTTACTTTTTAAACTGATTCCCTTCATGTCAGGGTCCACTATCAAGGGACCCTGCCTAGCCAAGACCCCAAACATCATTCATGAGAAAAACTGTATTAAGACTGCTTGTTTGAATGTTTGTCTCCCCACTAGACTGGAACAGATCCTTAAGCTGCACATGTGTAGTTCATAGTTGTCCCCAGTACTTAACAGAGGATCTGACACACAGAAGGGCTAATAAATATCTGGATGGATGGATGGATGGATGGATGGATGGATGGATAAGGACATCATAATAATTGAAAAGAAGGGAGAGAAAGGTGGGGACTCAGGACTTAGCATGGGAGAGAAGTAATGAAACCAAGGGACTTGCAAAGGAAGAATGAGCAGTATTCACTAGCAGACTAATTATGCATAAGAAGAAAACAAATACTCTAAGATTTCTAACTTAAAAATTAGAAGTTTTCCTAAGTAATAATGGTATCATTATTAGAATAGAATAGAATAATGGTATCATTAGCAACAACAGGAAATTGGAAAATAAAATAAATTGAAATGAATGAATGAATGAATGAAGCTAAACAGTAGCATAAAGTTCTTTTGGGGGGAGTGAGGAGTTGGGAGGGGAGGTAAATGACCTTTGGGGGGGTTAGAAAGGTGGTCAGTGTTGTTAAGCTCATCTTGATGGGGGGACATCCAGGTGTAGCTATCCTGAGATCAACTGAAAAGCAGGCCAGGAGCCTAGGGGAAGGGCCAGAGCTAGAGGTGGGCATAGAAGTCACAGAATTTCAGAGCTGAAAGGAATCTCTGGAAGGCCTGTAGGCCACACCTTCACTTTACAAAGAAGGAGCAGGCTTAGAAGTCATGCTCCCAGTAAACAGCACAGCCAGGACTGACCCAAATCTTCCAATTTCTCGCCTAGTGTAATTCCCACCATGCCACACTTGCCTCCAAGCATCATTATACAAAGCTGGTAACTGAAGCCACAAGATTCTCAGCAGTTAACATTTTAAATGACTCTTTCTAGCCTAATGGCAGTGTCAGGGGACAGTACTATGATGACAATGCTCCCTGTTTTACATAGCTAGAAGTGTTGCTGAAATTACACCATCCAGTTTTATTAAAATACTTAGATATGCTTAGTCTGGTTATTGTTTTAAGATCCAGGATAGCTGCTTTCAAACTTTGGAATTCTACATATTCCAATGATTATGGGCCATGTTCCCAAGCTTCTCATTTTGTTTTTGGACTTCACTTATTTCTATCTACTCACATAAATAAATTCTGAAGGATTAGATTATTACAGTATGTCTATAATGGTATGAACATCATATAGGCCTGGCAGTACAATAAATATACTAATCCAACAGTCTTCATTTTCCTTTTTTGCCCTCCTCCACAACAGAGCAAATTATTTCACCTACTACGAGGCAAAAAAATTAATTCAGAAATGGAAACAGCCCTTCTAAATATCAGTTAAAACAACCAGTGAAAGACTGAACAGATGCTATTATGCTTAATGTAGGGATGTTTGCTGACACTGCCAAGTTAAGAGTTGAGCACAAGTCACAACTAATTGCAGAGAGCCCACTCAAGTGTGGCTCTGACTATGAAGTATCGCCCCTTTCAGCAATAGTTACACATGGATAATAACAGCAAGTAAGTGATGCAAATACAAACCGAAAGGGTTGTCTCTGAACAGAAAGAGAAACATGAAATCATCTGTCTTATTTATTACAATTTCTTTGCTTTTGCACACCTTCTGAATCTCTCTAAGCAAGCTAAGGCACACTGTGAAGTTTGATGCCTTAGCAAACTCAAAGTATTAGCTGAAAAACATTATGATTCAGCAATGGCTGGAAATGTGAACATTTCATAATTTCTAGGGACACTAGGATGACAGCTTCACAGGGAATTCCTGCATTCTCTGCACTTAGAATAAATACTGTACCGTTCTGTGCCCTGATTCTCTTTTAGGAGTGGCTTTCTTTTTGTCCCAGTAGTACCTTACCCTTTTCACCAAAAAATTATGTGCCTGTTAGAGATTTCGTCTCTCTTTCTAAAATTTCTCTTTGGAAGACATTCGTCCTCTCTCCCCTAGAACTTAAAAACATTATAAGTTGGCACTATGGGAACTAGGAAAGCTTAAATCCCTGCATGTTTCTATGAGTCATTTGGCCTTACCTTTTTTTTCAGAGAGAAACACTGAATTCTAGGCCACTTTGGCTGTGCCTTAAATGGCACTTTAGTACTTAGCAAAAGTCGTGCAATTTGGGGAACAAAATAGGAAACTATTTTTTTAACACATGAAAAAAATAAACGTATTTACAAATTTATCTGAGAGTTTTGGCAATAGACAACACCCAAGTTTATATATTTGGTCTAGAAACTCTCCCTACTAGAAATCATGACTTTAACTATTTTCATTCTGGACTTATCTAACAATTTTTTCACATTCTCTCAATCCATTTGTAAAATGCCGTTTTCTGGACTGTACGATGTGCCAAATGTGTTCAAGCCTGACAGTGAAGCATGCCTTAACGCTCTGCTCCAAAGCCCGCCTCGACCTGCCTTAAGGCAGGCAAGTTAGGCAAGCAGTATCGAGTGGACAGTGAGAATGTGTGCCCTCGGCTCTTATCTCCTCCCTGAAAGGAAACCACCAGGACTCTGGCCAACCTGCTGCTATGAGAAGGGGTAAGAGGAGTCCGCTGAGTAACACAAATCTAATCTACATCAAGGCTTTATCAACTAGAGGTAGTAACTGGAGTTCTACAAGTTGTACAAATTGAGAAAGCAAAGCAAAGATGCTCCATTCCTGACTCCAGGCAACAGGCATGGAGGGTGGGCTGCTGGATTCTGGGAGAGCTGGGGCCCAGGGTCCTCAGGGTGGGCCCAATCCAGATCAGACCAAGAGAGCAGCAGCAGCATCAAGCATCTGCATACAGTCTCATCACTGCCACTGTGGCTAGAGGACATCCACGTGAGACACACTAGCGTAGAACTTCCTGCCCTTTCATCCACTGCTAGTGATGGATATACGAACAAATGAAGCGAGACAAAAAGTTGTCTGTGAGACACAAAGCTACTACTAAACACATCCTAGTCCCAAAGGCCCCCAAGCCCTTATTATATCATTAGTCTGCCCACGAAGCCTGATTCCTCTTCTGGACCACTGAGGCTGCAGCTAGTGCCAAGGTCCCAACCACTCACTTTCATTTCAGTACCAGAATCATGGGATCCAAAAGTTGGAGGGAACCTTCAGGACCACCAACTCACTCAAATGCATGAATCCCTACAACAACATTCCTGCAAAGTACCTATGCCTGAGCATGCTCCTAAGGCTACTCAATGTGAACCAATATGTCAGAATACATTACAGAGGAGTGGGTCCCCTCTTGAACTAAATGTCACACATCTCTGGATATCACAATTCATACATATCTTGGCATTGAGTGAATTACAGGTAGACTCTACCAGCAGAAAATGGTGGACGAGTTTACTCAGTTAATAAGGTGGAGATGTTCTTTACCATACAGCTTCTTCATTTAGGTTACGTCTCAGTTACACCATGCTTCTTTACCTCACTAACCCATCCATTTCATGGAAAATTTCGGGACAAAAGCTAGAGAAGGAGAAGCAAGTAAAATAGTTCTAAAAACATTTCACTCTCTTTTAGGCTTTTTCATAAACCTGCCCCCAAAAAGGTAATAGGCAAAGGCTCTATAAACATATGAAGAGTTGCCCTCTTTTCCCTAGGACAGTCACAAAACAGCCTTCACCCCATCTGCACCAAAGAAAGATGACATTTTTAGGATCCAGCAAAATACCCGTTGTCCTCTTTGGAAGGCTTGGGTCTAAAGACAGGCTTTTCTTTGAAAGGTTTAAAACTCTGAGGAACAAGAAAACAGTCTGGGAAGCTCTTTAAAAAATAACCAAGTTGTTTCCAGAATTAAGAAAACAATCAATGCTCCCGCTATTTAAATTAGTTTAGAATAGGCTCGTTTTCTCATCATTTGAGGAATATTTTGATTTTCCCCACCCTGAAGATACACACTGCCTTCTACTTAACAGAAAACAAGCATGATTTATTAAAATGATTGAGAAATTAAAGATGACAAGAGAAAGCACTGCTAGGTATTAACATAACATGTTACATAATATATGATAATAATTCTTGCTCTTAAAGATCACAAATTCTAAAAAAAAACTCAAGGAGTAGATATTTAAAAATGTTTTGTTTTTTGTTTACAATAGTGTGGATTAGCAATTCTGAAACTACATTAGGAGTATTCTAAGACTGAACAAGTAAAGATACTGTGAGTAATGAGAGCTAGGTTTCTCATAGTTAGAGAAGGGAGTTACAAACGAGGAAATGGAGAAGGCTAGAATGAACCCTGCAGTGCTGAACTGGAATCAGAGGCATCAGTATGAACTCATGGTTTTTAAGACATAGAGGGATAGTCAGAAATAGAGATAAAACAGAAATATATAGAGAGAAAGAAATACGCACAGAGAAATAGGAAGAAACAGAGAAATAGAGAAATAGAGCTAGAGACATAAAGAGAAATAGAGAGTTACAGGGATGGATGGACGGATGGATCGATGGATGGACAGACAGATAGACAGATGTGTGTTTACACACCCACACACATTTGTTTCCTTGCTCTGTCCACGGAGAGGGTCTACAAGCAATGATAAGCCAATGGCAATGGGCACTTAGTTCCCAGATCTTGGTTTCTAAATATAATTCTCCACTAAAAGGAATCAGGGCTCCTTGAGAAAAATGGCTATTTCTAAGACCAGAACAAGGAACATACTAGATGAGCCTGTAACATTTTACTGGGCCAGAAAGCAAAGAATTGCTCAAAGAACGATGAGGACATGTCGAAAGGACACAGAAGTCATCTTGAAGGAGTTCCCACTGGCCATATCAGGGACAATTTGAGAAATAAAATAAATGGGCTTAGTAATAAATTATAACCCATGGAATAAAATAAGAATTTATGAGTCCACATTGACACAAATAAATGAATAAATAATGAAGAAGAGAAAGCTCAACTTTACAGGAGAATTCCAAATATTAAATGTAGAAGGAATGTCAGAATTAGAAAAATCACCATTTGGTTACCACCAGTGTAATAATGTCAAAGGTAAGAATCACCAAAGGATGTTAAACCTAGCAGGTGAATGCATGATGAGAAGTGTACTTTACATAGTCTCAAAGTATCTTCCCATATCTATTAAATGACAGGGGGAAAATAGTAATTTTACAATAAGAACAAGAAAGTCACCACCTTACCAAGTTATCAAACTTAACATCGCCAGTCACGGGAAAAAATCTTGTGCCTCCTGATATGTTGCACTGAGGAGCACACCACAGTTTCTATGGTCTTCCTGCTGCAAATGCATAACTGGACTCTAATCCTCAGAAAACATCAGACAGACTCACCCTGAGGGATACTGTACAAAATACCTAACTTGTACTCTTCAAAAATGTCAAGGTCGTTAAGGATAAGGAAAGAGTGAGGAGGTGTTTCAGATTAGAAGTGATTAAAGAGAAATGATGATTAGATACAGTGTAATTTTGGATTGGATTCTGGACTAAAAATATTTTTTTTATTATAAAGGCCATTAGTGGGAAAACTGATGAAATCTGAATGTCTACAAATTAAATAATACTGAGATGTCAATATTACTTTCCTGATTTTGATAATTATATTGTGGCTATGCCCTGTTTTTAGTAAACACTCATTGAAGTATTTAGAGGCAAAGGGCATCACATCATCAACGTACTCTTAAAAGGTTCAGAATAAAAATGAGTGTGTGCATGTGTGTGTGTGTATGGAGAGAGAGAGCGAGAATAACAAAACAAATGTGGTAAAATGTTAACCTTTTTAACCAAGGAAATCTGGGTGAACAATATATGGGAAATGTTTGTACTATTTTTGCAACTTGTTTCTAAGTCTGAAATTATTGCAAAATAAAAACTTCAAATAATTTAACTTGCCATTTGTCCACAGAAACCAGAAAAATAACATTCATGCAGTTTTCATCATTAGCTTCTTGTGACAAACTGAAATCATTCATTGTAATGATAACTCATCACAACAAATAACAAATCATAATCAACTCTTGATATTGGCAGCTATAAATTAAAGAAAAAAAGCCACCTATTGTCCATCCCTCCTCTCTTCAAACTTAACATCGTTTAGATGTTAGAACAAATAAGCCCCAGAGGTAATAAACAACTTGGAAGCAGCAATGTATAGTGGAAAGTGTTCTTACAATTCCAACTCAGAAAGTTACACGATATTAATTACACAAATTATCAAATCCCTCTGGGCCACAGTTTCGTTATCTGAAAAATGAAGGGGTTCTATCAGCTCATCTTTGTGGTCCATTCTAATTCTTATAAGAATCTATAAGTGAATTCCAAAATAAAAATGCTTATTGCTTGCTTTACAATTTAACAGTAAAATACAGATGTCACTAAAATCAAAACCTGAAGTCCAAACATAACAACAACAAACTAGACAATAAGTATTCATTAACTATCTACCCTAATTCTTTCCTCCACATTAGATCCCAAAGTGTGTGACCCAGGGCCTGGATCATATCTGGGCCCTCAGTTATTTCTTATAGTCAGGAAGATAAGAATTTCCTTATGCTTTTTAATTTCTGTAGCTTAACCGCTTCACCAACAAGCACATCCACACATCTTGATGATCAGACTGTCGAGCACGTAAATACGGAAGTTAATCCTCAGATCTATGGCAGGTAAATAACATCTATCACATCTTTTAAAATATGCACAATGAGATAATCTCAATGGATTTTTTTCTACTTTTCTAGAGAAAATTCAGTGGTACACTAAACACAATTAATAACCACATAAGTATTAACTGTTATTCAGCCAGCTTTAATAAATAAAATTAGGTAACTTAATTGTCATGCCTGAATTGCTAATGCTCTTTTTTGCTTTGTTTTGTTTTTTTGGTTTAAATAATATCACCATTAAACAGAACACTGGGCTGCAATTATTTAAGTAATAAAAAAGTACAACATATAAAGCAAATGGTTTTTCGTAGCAGCTACTCACCTGAGAGCTCTTGCCACATTTAGCTTCTCCTGAAATGATCACAATTTGATTTTGAAGCAGATTCTCCATAAAGGCGTATTTTTCTTTCCATATTGGAAGATCTTCTCTTTCTCTCAGAAGTTTATAATAACGTGATGAATACGGCAATCCATCAAAAGGGTTTAGTTCCAAATCCTCACAGGCCAAAATCCCCTCCTCATCCCCATCACTGGAATCGAGGGATTCAGGAAAATAGCGCTTTTCAGAGGAAGAGTTTGGACACTGCAGTTCTTCTTCTTCCATCTTGCCCAGCAGTGAGCTTAAGCAGCCGACATTCTACAATCAAGCTCCTCCTGTCAATAACCCACTGTGGACAGGGCTGAAAAGTCCACCTACACAAGCTCAGATGTCCCGATCTCTAAGACTTCAGTCCAAGGTTTTAGCAAGTTGAATTCCTCAAATCTACCTCTGCTCTTCTTTGCTGCGTTACCTACTGTGCTGGCTCACCTCGGCACCCTTAGCACATTAAGTGATTGTCAATAAAACCATGCTAAAAAACAAACAAACAAAAAAGAACAAAAATCAGGTACACATACAAGAAGACATCTGAAAGAAAAAGCATATGCATTCAAAACAAAAGCATTATTTTTTCTAACTGGTTACTGACTGTCATTTCTACTGCCTGTTTAAAAGACTGGGAATAATTTAGGCTAGCTCTTAAAGTTTGGTCGGCTGCAATTTTTTCCTGGCTGGTTTGGAAAACGATTGCACCCTGGACCTGGTGCTCTCTGCCTGACCTTTATCACAGGCCCCTGCATCTTGACTGACAGCGAATAGAAAGCAACAGGGGGACATTGTGATTGTGAGGCTCAATCATGTGGTCACTAATCCCATTACAAAAGAGATGCTGGGCCCTATAAAAAGGAAAATTGTGAGGGTCTGGTGAGTGTTCCCCTAACACTGGCTACAAAAAGTCCATTTTTTAAATTAAGAAATCCTCTAGTTTTTTAAAGAAGAAGAATTTTTATAAAACTTTTCATTTTACAGTTGCTTATGCCAGTTTACAAAGTCAAATGAGGGAAGTGAATTTATTATTTTTTCCATCTGAGGCTATGGCTAGCTTTTATTAATAAGGTCTTTTGTTTGTTTAATTAAACCAGAAATCTCAAGCATATTTCTTGAGATTCCTGGGTCCTGAGCCCAACATGTCAGATTCAAGAGGCAATAAAAGACAGCACTGAATTTAAACAAAGAAGAGACATGAAAGGGCAAACTTTACACCAGTATCTTATTCTCTGCGTGTCAGGTAAGGAGTTCTTCCTCTTCCAATCAACAGTGATTTTTAAAAAATCCAATCAGTATTGCTGGAAATAAGCCCCTGTTCTCATTAGCCAGGTAGAAAGTAAAAAGACAGAGAAACAAATAAAAAAGAACAAATCATGAAATACAGTTCATGATATTCTGTCTCAAATTATTCTTTTTACAACACCCCATTTATCATTAACTCTTGCTTTAGAGTTAGTGGGCTCAAGGGAGAGCTGCTAACCATAAGTAATAAAAAATCTTCTCCATTGGTCAAGCCAGGCTCCAGGAAACAGTCACGCACTCGAGAAACATTTGTTGAGTGCCTTCTCAGGGCTTAAATTAATAAACGAGGCACTACACATACACCTAGGATCTTTTGAGGGCAGGGTCAAGAGCAGGATGGAACTTTTAAAAACTCACACACAAGTGCCTGAAAGAGGGAGAAACTAATAACCAGAGTGGGGAAAGGACTTTTTAGCTCTATGCAGGTATAACTCTTCAAAATTCATTCTGAAAGCCACTGTTTCAAAATTAAAATGGAATTATAACAGCACGATAACACAAACATAACATTCTTTAACTTCACAACTCTTCACTGCCCCACTAGTGAGACTAGATCCACAGAACAGCTCCAAGAAACACAAGAGCTTGAGATCACAGGACAAGCTAACTTTAAGAAGGATCCAAGAATCAGAAAATTCTACTGCTTAAGAGAGAAGTTAACATTTATTTTATATTCAATTTTTCTTTTGTTTTGATGAGAATGCCTTCCAAGAGTTCTCAGCCTACATGTAAATTAAGTTGCTGTTATTACGACCAACAATTGCCTTAGGTACTATTTCCGAACTGTTTTACCTTAAAAAAAAAAAGCACAGCTATTATTTTTACCAAATATATGCCCTTGAGATATTTCTCTTAATTTTATAACACTCCCTAAAAGTGTAATAATCTTATTATTAAAGTAAAATCTTAAGTATTGACCACTTTGAACCCTCGGGAAACAGGTTTTCTGAATAGCCATCTTTCTAGAGATCTAAGGCTCACCTGGCTGCTTCTTCACCCACGTACAGATACATCACCGACTTCTCTGTTATGGCAGACCAAAAATGGCCACAGATCCTTGCCACCACTCCCATGGAGAGGCAGTCTATTTCCTCTCCCTTTGAGTCTGAGCTGGCCCTGTGACTCACTATGACCAGAAGCACGCAGTGAAGAGATGCTGAACCCTGTCACAGCATTCACATGCTTGAAACACTCCCTCTTGGAACTGGTTAGCTGTCCTTCTGAGAGACACCCAAGCCACATAAAGAGGCCACTGGAAAGAGACCAAAGCTGAGCTTCCATCTACAGAAAGCACAGACCACCAACCATGTGGGTGAGCCATGGAAGATGCTCCAGCCTAGTCGAGCCCCCAGACGACCACAGGCCCAGCCAACATGACACCCAGCAGAAGCAGCACCTATGGGAGTCCAGTCACCGGAAGAATGGAGAGAGGGAATACAAGGTCACCGTTGTTGTAAGCTTCTAAGTTCCAGGGTGGTTTGTCTTGCAGCAACAGACAACCAAACAATTGCCTAATAAAAGAGAGTATACTCACAATTTAACTTTTTCTTCATGCCTCAGGGTCACTATTACATCAGTACCTATAACAGAAAGATGTCCTCAGATTTCCCTCAAGTGTCCAGGGGCCAAAGGCCAGACTGCAGCCCCGGAGCCCTGCTTTTCTCCAGGGATTCAGTACCCACATCACACTGCAGTCTGCATCCTTACCCAGCGAGGCCCTTCTCTGCTGTTCTAACCTGCTCTGCTACCTGGCGCATTAGAAACCAGTTAGGCTTGTTTGACAGAAATACCTGTAAAGGTTGAATCCACAAAGGGCTCTATATTGAATCCAATGAGTCTGAGGGATAAAGCTATGAAGTTTGTGACATCTGTTTTGACTACTCAGAGGGACTTTCTGCTGCTATATAGTTTGAGCTCCAGATTTGGAGGGCGGAGTGGCTGAGACCCCACTAGAGGCTGAGCTTTGAGCCTACTGACCCCCATGATATACACACAGCTCTGCTCATTTATCCTGCAACTGGCATGAGCCATGTCAATGTTTTCTCCCAGAGGCAATTAAATATACACAAGAGATCCATGTTTTGGCCTTTGGCAAATTTAATAGTATAAATACTATTTACATAAATAAGGGAAAACAAATAATATGGTAGGTTACATGTCATTCAAAATAACATTTAATGAAAATTGTCCTGTTATCAGTATAAATTATATTCTACTACAAGAATTTTAAGTCTGAAAGATGGGCATTTACTCCTTTTCAAAGCTATCCTACGTGTATACCATAGATTGCATAACTTATCAACAACTGCCCTTCAAAGTGAATCTATTACAACTCTTAAATGAGCATTTATGAAAATAAAACATCTCTAATATAACATGATACAACCTCAACAAGACAGAATCAGAAGTTGCTGTAAGATGAGCTGTGTCTGAGTCATACGTGCTTGGCTCTGGTCCAGTAATGCGAAAAAAATAGTCCATAATAAAGGAAGGATAAAGTCTGCAAGGGATCAAGTGAAACAAGACTGTGAAATTTGTCCTGAATAACTTTTAGGTTTCACTGTTTGATGATCCTCTTCTGCATTTTCCTGTGTGTGTGTGTTCAATTTAATATAAATGCATTCTTCACACCTGGCAAATTCTCAAATGTACAATTTTAGCACTTCATAGAGATCTGGAGATTTCCCAACACAGTCTCTGGACCTCTTCCCTTCTCCCTAACAGGTCTGCGTGATCTCATCCAGTCTCACGGCTTTCATGCCATCCACACGAGGAGGAGTCCCAGGTACACGCCCTGCCAACCCTCCCTTCTACACTTCAGTCTCACGCATTCAACCACCTACTCATCATCTCCCACTTGGATATTTAATAGGCATTTCAAACTTTACATGTCCAAAACTGAGCTCCCAATATCCACCCCAAAGCCTCAAACCTGGTCCTCCCATCTCAGTTAATTCCTTCTTTTCAATTGCTCAGACCAAAAAATTTGAGGTGATCCTTTTTTTTTTTTTTTTTTTTTGCTGAGGAAGATTCACCTTGAGCTAACATCTGTGGCCACTACTCCTCTATTTTGTATGTGGGTCGCTGCCACAGCATGGTTGATAAGTGGTTAGGTCTGTGCCCAGGATCCGAACACACAAACCCTGGGCCACCAAAGCAGAGCATCCCAAACTTAACCAATATGTCACTGGGCTGGCCCTATCTTTGATTTTTCTTTATTTCAAATCCCACATCTGATCCAGCAGATGTGCTAGGCAGAATAAACGCCCTGCAAAGATGTGCATATGCTAATCCCTGGGATCTGTAAGTATGTACTTTGCATGGCAAAAGGGATTGCAGATGTGACTAAATTAAGGACCTTGAGATACAGAGATTATCCTGGTGACCCAATCTAATCAGAAGAGTCTTAAAATCAGAGAACCTTTCCCAGCTAGAGTCAAAGGGAGATATGATTATGAAGGAATGGTCAGAGAAATGTTAACATTGTTGGCTCTGAAAATGGAGGGAGGGGGCCATAAACCAAAGAATGATGTGGGTGACCTCTAGCAGCTGGAAAAGACAAGCAAACGGATTCTCTCCTAGAGTCTCCAGAAAGGAAAACAGCCCTGCCAGCACCTTGATTTTAGCCCACCGAGACCCGTGACAGACTTCTAACCTACAGAACCGTAAGATAATAAATTACCACTACAGTTGTGGTAATCTGTTACAGGAACAATAGAAAGCCAGTACATCTGATCATGTCAGTTCTACCTTAGCAATATATCAAGAACGTCACAACCTCCACTGTGAACACTCGGTCTGACCCATCATCCTCTCTCACCCGAATTACTGTAATAGCCTCCTGACTGGTCTTCTTGTTTCCACTCTGAGCCCCTTTGAGTCAATTCTCAATCCAGCAGTCAGAGCGCTCCTCTTAAAGTCAGCTCATGTGTCCTCTGCTCAAAAATCTCTAATGGCTCCCCATCTCATCCCCCTCCGAGGAAAAACCAAAATCCTTCACAGCATCCACAAGCCCTGTGGGATCTGGACCCACCCCTTCTCTGCCCTCTCTTCCAACAGCTCCTTCCCTCGCTCCCTCTTCTCTAGCCACACTCAAACACCACGGCACGTGCCTGCCTCAGTGACTTTGTGCTTGCTCTTCGCGGTCTGAAGTGTCCCTTCTTGAGATATCCAAACAGCTAGCTCCCTTACTTCATTAAGGGTCTCTATCAAATGTCAACTCAGTGAGGACTTCTCTGCCACCTGGCCACCCTGTCTAAACTTTTACCCACAGCCCCATGCCCCAAAGCCACTTTCTACCCTCTTTTCCTGCTTTGTTTTTTCTCCTTAACACTCACCACAATCTAACATATCTTTTACCCTTTTATTTTGTTCATGTTATTTTGTTTTATTTTGTTCATGGTTGGTGGCCTCCCCCAGAACGCAGGCACCCTCAGCAGGGATTTGTCTGTTTTGCTCACTGTAGCTACAACAGAGCCTGACACATAGTAAGCATTCAATAAATATTTCTTGAATGAATGAACGATGTTAACACATCAGAGATATTTTTGTTCAGCTTTCCAAGTTGCCCTATATTAAGTCAGTGACCAGGTCCTTTAAAACTCCTCAGGACTCTGCTCCTTCCATTTCCCTAGTCCTTCATGCCAAGATGCCGTGACAATCTACTTGTCCTCCTTAGTCTCTCCACGGCAACCCATCTCACATAAATTTGCACTTTCATTATTTTACTCTTCTCAAAGTCCAAGGTAGCTCGCTACTGCTGATTGAATAAAGTTTAAACACTCAGGAATTCACTATGTTTCTGGATTTCTGTGGCTTTTCTGTCCCTTTTCATGAATGATATTTGACAGACTCTGGTATTATTAAAGGACAGACCTGACAATTGGTGAACCCCCCCATTCACAAACTGAAATATTTGTACAGGCTCTTGATTTTCCCTTGAATCACACACCCAAACGACAAATTAACTCCTTTTTCAACATTTAGTAAAGTTGTTTTTCTCTTGCTCCCTTCAGAAGAGTTATTGTGTAGAAAATAACAGGTCTGCACAGAGATTCAGACAACGGCATGCGTCGTGCTTATTCCAGACCACTGACCTCTGGGGCTGCTTGTACATAACCAACATTGAGGATGCAACATCCTTAAATATTAGGGAACTACTCAACTATCTGTACTACTTACTATCTTTTCCCTATATTTTTAGTCTCTCTATTTAGACTGTGTTATTGGAGATATATCCTCTTTGGTAATTTCCTCAGTCTGAACCCAAATATAGTGGGTGCTCAACTAGCAATTAGAGGCTGAGTAGATAATAAATGAATCATTTTCTGTTCTTTAGGGATTTTATGCTTTTAAGACTAACATCTGATTGTGTCTTTTCGTAAGTGTTATTCCTCCTCTAACAGGTTTTCTCTATCCTCAAGTTTTCTCAATCTCAATGCCTACACATTCACGTCTTCCATTTTCTTATTCAACCAATACTTGAGTGCCTACTAAGTGTCTGCACGGTGAACATACCGATGACACAGTGTGAACAGGCAGCTCTGGTTTTTGTCCTCATGGGGCTTACAGTCTAGCTGAGGCTGAGGGTGGGGTGAGAAACAAAGACCCTTAGTCTTGTAGTCAAGTAGCTACAAGAAGGAAAATGTGGCTGGTACATAATAGGAGAGAGAAACAGTCTCTGGTACAGACAAGTTCATAGATGAGACAGGGGCCAGATAACAAAAGAATTGATATGTGATGGTAAAGAGATTGTGTTTTATTTTAAGTGCCATGGGTCTAACTCACCCAGTCATTTCTTGATCAGAATTTTTTTTAGTCTCTTCATGCTTTTCTTTACAATTCTTCTCTTAAATCTGATAGGTTACTCTATTTTCTTGTTTTTTTTTTTATTATTATTTTTTAAAGATCTTATTTATTTATTTTTTCCCCCCAAAGCCCCAGTAGATAGTTGTATGCCATAGCTGCACATCCTTCTATTTGCTGTATGTGGGACTCGGCCTCAGGATGGACAGAGAAGTGGTGCCTCGGTGCGCGCCCGGGATCCAAACCCGGGCCACCAGCATCAGAGCGTGCTCACTTAACCACCAAGCCACGGGGCCGGCCCGGTTACTCTATTTTCTTAACATTATCTATAATCTTTCCAACACCCACCTTCAGCTTTCTTAAAGTCATTTGTGAGATCAAGTTCTAGGAGAGCTGGTGACAGTTTAATGCAAATGGCAGAATGGAATAAACAGTGGGGTGATGGAGCAGGCTTACCAAGTAGAGCAGTAACAGAAACCAATAAATCACTTTCATGTGAGAAAATTATAAGAAATATTAAAAACTAAATAACATTTCTTGACTTGAGCATTTTACACTACTTTCCCATAGGTCTATAAAAATAGGTCTGTTCTATGATCTAATTCACAGCCAATGCCTTTCCATCTCTATTGTTTAGGAAAAGCTCTTTAGGTGGAAAAAGTACACACACACACACACATATACATAAACACGTCTTGCTTTTAAAAAAATTATTCTTTTTTATGACTCTGAAATTTGTTTTGACACTATCTGACCAATGCACTATTCTTGAAGAATTGGTGCTATTCTCTATCAAAGCTTTAGAAATATTTTAATATCTATTTAATGTCTCTTTATATACTGTAGAGCAGAAAACCATTTATTATTCACATGTTTGCATACAGGATCAAATAGAGAATCAGTGATTAAAAAAACAAAACCTAAGGATGAATCATCTATACCACTAATCTTAAAAAGTTGTGCTTTTGTCGTTTATATTAAAAACTCAGATATGCCCTAGTGTTGCAGATTTCTGAATCTCCTGGAAGAAATACCACCTTGATAAATTGAGCTCTGACCTCTATTATGATAGTATAAACGCTGAAAAAATAAAAGGTACTAAGTCTATCCTTGTATGAGGACAGCTTAGTAAAAGGAAACATCTGTCTACGTGGAACCTTTGGAACCAAGCTGCAATACTTCCGCAAACACTCGCTGCACGTACAACACACTTATTCAGACTTGCACTTTTTGTCTCTCGCTCTAGGTTTACAGCAGATTTCCTAAAGTCAAGATCCATTTCTGAGCCATCTTTGCAACTCCTACAAAATAAGATAAAGGGCTTTGCACAGACTATGTGATCAATAAATATCTGCCGAACTAATAAACCACATACTTATAACCCATGATTATGTTTAGAAGAGGGAAGGTTAATGAGGCATTAGGAGCGAATAACAACAGTCTTCAGGATAGAGGGCTATTATTTTTTGAAGAACGGGATCGTTGGTCCAATATTCCATGCCAATTCTATTCAGAGTGCTTGTTCATGGCAAGATAAGGAGCTTGCAATAGAATGTAAATCAACTCATCATTTCCTTCATGAGGAAGTCTTGCTATTAAAAAAGTTACTGACCTAAACAGTACGATCAGTGCCATAGTCTATGTACAATCTGGCACAAGCTCCTCATCTCACTGCAAGCCAGTAATAATCTGTGGACTGGCACTGGCCTGCAGACCACACTTTGAGAAGCATGATTCTATACTACCAATAAAGTTGGACTGATAATAATGATAACAATAACGAAAATGATCATAATTCTACCAATTAGTTTTTATAGTGCTTACTGGGTGCCAGGTGCTACAGGCACTTAAAACTTTATACAGATTATTTCATTTAAACTCTAAGAACCTCCTGAGGGTTTACTTTACTATTTCCATTTTTCAAATGAGGAAATTTAAGCCTTCAGGGTTTAGTTAATTTATCTAGCTTCTAGCAGCTCGTCTGTGGTAGAACAGGTGCCTGAAGCCAGGCAGTGTGCTCTCAGCTTCACCCCAGTCAAGCGTACAGTGTAGGTGTAACCATGCTGCCTCCTGACCGCATTAGGAACGTGAGCTCAGGCTGCAACACTGGGGTGAAGAAATACTTGACACTATGAGAGATGTCAGGCAGGGTGGTCTGGAGGAAACACATAAACCAGAAAATGTATAGTTCTTTTATGGAAAGAAAAACACTGAAAAATTTTGAAAAACATGGTTCTAATCACCCACATGGAGTTACAGTCAAATATTTAGTACATAAATTTTATCTCCCAGGCATGTTACACTTTAATTGTAACAAAAGACCTATCAGTCCTGGGACTTTAGAAGGTTACCCCTTTGTCTGCCTTGGTTTTAACTGGCTCAGAGCTCCCAAAAGTATATCCTATTTGGTTTCCAGTATCTACTTAAAACTTTTCTTGAACAAGATAAGGTAAAAATTCAGAACTTATTTTAATAACCTTATTTCTAGACTTCTAACAAGTTGACTTTATTTTGATCTTAAGTAGCAAATCGAATTAATTGGCTTTTAAAAAACACTCAAAAAAAAGTGATTCACTTTTAACTCAATATTAGTTCATACCAAACGATTCACTTTTAACTCAAATATTAGCTTCAATAACCAATCCTGCACAATTAATTCTTTTTAAGAATCCTACATTCTACTGGTAATTTAAAACTTTTTAGACATATACAGGAAGACTTCCCAAGCTCAATCAATGCCTATGTATTATAATAACATATCAAGCCCCACATATAAGTTTGTAAATCAAGGGAAATTTTGTAAATTTTGTTGGAATTTCAAACGACTGCGCCACTCAGTGCTTTTCAATATTATTTTGATGATTATTTTTTACTGCATAGTATTCTAAAAACTAACATTGAGTAAAAGCAGAATTAATCAAGGTGCTAAAACATTAATTTGGCTTACTTAGGCAATCTAGTTAGATACCTGAGCAAATGGATGAGATTCACTAAAAGCTGAAATCTAAATAGGTTATTGCCAGTCTCCCTAAGGAAGTTAACATATTTATTTTACCTTTCACATATACAAAATGAACTTTTTACCCATCTTTTTTTTTAAAGACAGTATTTGCATCATCATAACTCCTGCAGTTACATTTTACTTGAATTATTGTTCCAAATAGAGATTGTGAAAAACCACAAATATCAGGAAATTTTCCTTTTTGGTAACAAAGTAATAGGTAGTCATTTTGCATTAACTTTAATAAAACAATAATAGATTGAAAAACTATGTTGTGCGTTCTATGGCAGGTGGAGGAAAACGTAACTATTTCAGGGAATGACAATACATGAGCCCCTCAAGAGTAGGGACTCTGTTACAGGAGTCTTTCCAGATCTTCACCTTACCTTTCTGGCCACTCCCCTTTAGTCTCCTTGGGTTCTTCCACCACATCCTCTTTCTAATATAAGATATCTATGTACCCCAGGGTTCCATCCTTAACCCTCTTCTCACTCCACATAATCTCCCTGGAGAAAATCATTCACATTTTAACTTCAGTTGCTGAATGCTTGACCCAAATGTCTATCTTCAGCTCAGACTTCTTTCTTTAGTTCCAGACCTACATGTCCACTACTCCTTACAGGACATCCCAACTTAGATGACAGGCGTTTCAAGCATTAATGTTCAAAACTGAACCCATCATCTAGCCCATCTCCTACACTCCTCAAAATGAAAAAGAAAAAGACCTCTTTCCTTCTTTTGTGTTCTAGATTTCAACAACCAGCAGAACAATCCCCTCTATCAGCTGGGAGTCATCCCTGGCTTCTCCCTCTTCTTTACCTGCTACAACACCGAGACCCGTCAATACTACCTCTCAGCGGCCCCCTCCCCGCATTCCCACCACCACTGCCTTAGTTATCTCATTTCACCATGGAATTACTGCAAAATCTCCAATTTTGTTTTTTCTGCCTCTAATGTTGGCTTTCCATCCATCCGTCTTTCACATGCTGCCAGTGATCCCTTTCAAATGCAAAAGTGATTGTGACCCCAATCCTTCTCACTACCTCCAGCATAAAAACCTCACTCCTTAGGTTCTTTCTGATTTAGCCTCTATTTGTCTCTCCAGCCTCACTTCCTTCCACTCTCTTCTAAGTTTTCTCTGCTCTGGCCACAATGAACTACTACTAAGAGCTGTCCTTTCTTGCTTCTGTGTCTTTGCCCAAGCTGTTCCTCTGCCTAGGAAGCCCTCCTGCCCTCACACACAATCCATCCAGTCATTTCCTATTCCCTTACGAACCGAATAGCAACTCCAACACCCAGGAAGTACCTAACACACTCGGGATGCTCAATAAATGTTTGCTGTATGCCTGAATCAATAACCCTTTACAGTAAGAAATTCCTTACAATACACAAGATATTTTCATTCCTATCTATAAACACATTTATTTTGATTCTCACAACTCAACTATTAGACAACCACTGCAAGTTTTATTATCCCCAGTTATCAATGAGGAAATAGTAGCTCATGACTTTCCAAGGTGGCATAGCTAGAAATTAATGCAATCATCCCTAAAGGCTTGTCCTCATTCTATTATGATCCTACTTAGATTATCAGGTATACTCTGAAAACCCACTATGAGCTAAAAGGAATAGAGAAGCCTAAGTCAAGGACTCAGCTCCTAAAATGTTTAATCCAATCAGAGGCACAAGATGCATATGCATAAAATGAGAGAAAACTCTAGAAGAAAGTATAGTATAGGGCAAGGTGCCAAACTGTGCAGTGCCCCCAGAAGGAGAGAGAAGTGCATTTAGTGGGCATTAGCCTAATCCTAGAAAACTTTCCAGAAAGGTGGGAGAGGGCACCATGGTCCTGCAGCCTGATTATACAATGAATGAGTAAAAGGGTTGAGAGGTGGGCATTCCTTGAGTCCAACAATTTGAATGTAGACCATGCCAGATCTGGACGACAAAGAGGAAACAGCAAAAATGGAAATTTAATTGTTTTCTACCTTTGACTGAACTTAAGAGTTGTAGAAAGTAACAGAGAGAGGAAAAAGTACCCTCATTCTGGTAAAATAAAAAACAAACAAAAATCCAAAAACAAAAAGAAAACTTCTTCCAGCTTATGACAGTAAGGCTGGAAACAGAAATAACACATTCATTGGCTTTTTTTTTTAATCATCCTACTTGCATTAAATAATGTTAATGTCCTACTAGTTATTTTTACTTTGAATTCTGATATGGCCAAAAGATTTAAAAAAGAAAAAGAAAGGCTACAGCTGTCTTTTCATTGCTACCTTGTTCTTCTCTGGTGATAGTGCTTTAGTTTGCTACATTTAGGTAAGCATCAGCAAAGTAAACAATAATGTAACTATTCTAACCAGTGATGAGCTTGGAAATTTTTTTTTTTTTAAATCAGGACTTTGTTTTTCACTTGACCACCAAAAACATCCTGAACGTGCCAGTGAAAAGAAATAGAAAATATAGTGGTAGAAAACCCCAAAAAGAGACAACCAGCACCTTTACCATCCATCTCAACCTCTATCCCATTAGCAACTTTCTGACCTCAGGATATTTCCTCCAATAATAAAGCATATCCCTTTATCCAAAGTAATTTTTCTAAAGCTCTTCCCATTCATTCAATAGACATTTAACAAGTTCATTATACTGGGTGCCTGCAGGGAGAAAGAGAAACTGAGTATTGTCCCTGCCTTAGACATTTTAGTGCTTTTCCCTCCCACTGCTTCCATCCCACAACCAGTCATTTCTTCCATAAGTACACTATCCCCTAAAATCAAATGTTGCTTTTCACAGTTGCCAAAGTCACCTATTACCCGAAATATGTCAATGCAAGACTTCCTCAATGTCAACTTCACAGCTACGGATAAAATCATTCTTCTATACTACTATAAAGTATTTCACAAATACATAGCTCTATTTTTTTCAACCTTAAACTGTGTGCAGCTACCAAATTCTTGAGTCCTTATTACTTTAGCATGGAGATCTTTATTACTTTAGCATGGAGATCTGCAACGTGGTTTCTTTCTTCTGTTCTTTTTAAACACAAATGCCTAATCCTTTGCTGTTTGGGAAATTTTTGTGTGTGTGTGTGAGGAAGATCAGCCCTGAGCTAACATCCATGCCAATCCTCCTCTTTTTGTTGAGGAAGACTGGCCCTGAGCTAACATCTATTGCCAATCCTCCTCCTTTTTTTTTCCCCAAAGCCCCAGTAGACAGTTGCATGTCATAGTTGCACATCCTTCTAGTTGCTGTATGTGGGACGCGGCCTCAGCACGGCCAGAGAAGCAGTGCGTCAGTGCCAGTGCGCGCCGGGGATCCGAACCCAGGCCGCCAATAGCGGAGCACTCACATTTAACCGCTAAGCCACGGGGCCGGCCCTGTTTGGGAAAATTTAACCCATCTCTTTTTTGTGTTAATAAATGCTAGGTTTTTATCACTATCTTGTCACTTTTGATTATGATATTACTAATGAGCATCACTATGTTTGTTCCTTGGATGAAAAGACCAATTCATGATTTTGCTAATAATATGAAAACTAGAATCTAAAAATGTTGTACAAAGTAGTGTTGCTCTTAGACACTTTCTGTCTAAAAATGCATGTTTCAGAAACAGATAGTTAAGGTACCATGAAGTGTTTACCTTCCGACCTGAATTTATTACTTTAATATTTTAGCTTATGAATTTATGGGTTCTGTATATATCACACTGCTTGTCAATATACACACACAAACCTTCTTGCTTGGGCAATTAATCTGGAAAAGTTTCCCTAGAGTCTGAGAGAGGAAAGCTTAATTTGGTGGAATATAATAAATGTCCGTTTCCATCACAGAATATATGCTTCTCAGGTTCAATTAACTTCTGAATGATTCTCTAAGAGGAAAGTAATTCTCCTTGGTGTCCTTGTCATCTACGCAGTGGAAATCTCTCTAGTGGCAAAAGAATGAGTAATCACTTACATGACCCAAAAAGGGCTCCTTTTCATCTCCCTTAAGTACTGTCGAGAGCAGCGAGAGGAATTGATGGAGGGGGCCATAATCTCCAGACGTGAGGACAGAAATCAAGCATGCAGTTTTCCTCCCACCTGCGCGTTCATGCTCCTTTTTCTTCTTTCCTTCTCCATTTTACTCTCCTTACAGCTCGTTTTTCTTAACCTATGACACTCTCCTGGCTGTTTGAATTTTTACAACCTACCAGATAAAATCCCTTGTGATCCTCAAAGCTTCCTTAAAGCACAATCTGCATCAGTGTTTTAAAAGCCAGTATTATGAAAGACTATGGTGTGGGATAACGCTACATTTGTTTAACAGCACTACAAAGTTTTGGTAAAAAACCTGCGGGCTGATTCCATAACTTAACCGAAAACCGGGAGGATTGAAACAAACGAAACAGACAAAAAAAACTAACCCAACCGGCAAGATCCGACCCGGGCCCGCGGCCTGAAAAGTGATACTTGGGAGGACAGAGCACTGCAGGGAAAAGGAGTTCTCGGGGCTTCAGGACTCAAGAGCACGCTTGGCCCCGGGCTGACCACTGCTTCCCGCAAACGTGGCACGGCTGACCCCCTCCCGCCGCCGCGGGACCCCCGGCGGGACGGGGGTGTGCAAAGGTCGGCTCCTCCCGCCGAGACGCGGGCTCCGGGCGGCGGTGGCGGGGAGGCCGCCTTCCCCGGCGGCGGCTCGGGCGTCGGGGCGGGCTCGTCCGGAGCCAACGGCGGCAGGGGCCCCCAGGCGGCGGGGGCGCGCGGAGCCCCGCGGCCGCAACAGGTGCGCCCGGGCCGCCCACCGCCCCTCCCGCCGCCGGGCCGGCCTTTACCTGCAGCGGCGGCTCCCGAGTCCCGGGAGGGAGGCCCAGGCCCGGCCGCCCTTCCCCACCGGGCAGGCCGAGCTCGCCGGACGCACGGGCCGAAGGACCGACGGACGCCTGGCGACGGCGACGGCGGGCCCGCAGGCCCCGCCCTAAAGGCGCAGGCAGAGGCCGCGGCGGGGGCGCAAGGGCCGCCAGGGAGGCCGCGACCGCCCGACCAGGCCTCAAGGGCAAAGTCTAGAGCCGGCGACGGGGCCGCCCCTCTCGCTGGGTCCCGGCGGCGACGCGCGGGCCTCGTACTCGCCCGCGTTTCCTCGCGGCTTTTGGTCCCTCCCACCCGCCGTCCTTCTTGCCCCTCCTCCCCCGCCCTCCGGGTTGTCAGGGCAACCCGAGCGACGCCTGCCCCGAGGAGAGGCGTTAGGAGGGGCGGCGGCGGCGGCGGGGCTCGGCCCGTGGGGGCCCGGGAGCAGCTGACCATGGAGCCCCAGAGTAAGGCGGCGGGGGCGGGCCGGGGCTCCCCGGGAACGGCTCCGCGGGCTTTTAAGGTCTTTGACGTGGAAATACGGGTCTTCCCCACGAGTTTTCTCTCGTGGAGAGAAGAGAAGGGGGCTGAATCCTGCCGAGGGTGTCCGCTGGGAGCCAAAGGAGAGGTCGGTGGTGTGGACGGGAGGAAGCAGCGCCCCCAGCGTTCCTTCCTGAAATTACCCCCTAGCAAATTCATTTATTGTTACTATTACTGTCACATTTCTTGTTACTATTATTGTCATTATTTTAGTTTGGTAGTTTGATTCATTAATTGTAAATAGCAATCCTGCTTTTAAAATGTCAGCCATTAAACGTGCAACGAGGCTGGGTCTTATATTTATTGGAGACCTGGTCCTCTTTCAATAGTCTGAGATTTGAATCAGAAAAAAAAAATTGAGCTTTGTTCAAGAGTATTTGGTTCATTGCTAGAGGTTCTACGAGGTAGGACACGCAAAAGTTTTTTTGAATTTCTTTTTCTGTTTCCCACATTATTTGGCAAAACGTGTGCAGTCTAGAGTTATCAGGTCTAATACAAGCTTTAACTCCCCCCCCCCCCCAAATCTCTCTAGGGACATAGTGCTTGGTCCTTCTTGCCCAAGCTAATGTTTTATTGCTCCCTTTGTTCTTAAAATAAGAATAATGTTTTCAATAGAGACTTGAATGACCTTAAACCTGTATAGAAGGATGCAGTTTGGCTCTCGAAGCCAAGTCGTTTTTTCTTGCACAATTTCAGAAATGGAAGTACTCAGACCATATCCATTCTCTGGGGGAAATGCTGGCATTTTTAAAGGGGGTTAGTTTCCGAGAAGAAGGTTTTAAAGACTTTTTCCTTTCTTTGAACTCATTTGCTGAGGACAAAGCTTACAAGTTGAGAGTTATAGTGCTTGAATTGATTTTATACAGTATCCTGCCATTTGCATTTTTAACCCTCTGGATTCTACATTTTATCTAACCTGTTGAAAGAAATATAACATACAACAATAGTAAAATTTTTTTTTAAATACTAAAATTTTTGTCTCATGTCAAACTGATGCCAGGCTATGTATGTTCTCTTTTTAGAGAAGAAATGAATTGAAGTGAAATATATTTTTTAAAGACAGCAACTTTATTTCTTCAAATTTGTTATTGTTTAAAAGTGTATACTATAAATATCAAGTTCTTCGCTGCTCACTGTCTTTATCCACTCACTTATTCATAGTATCTGTTATGTTTCAGACACTGTTCTAGGGGTTGAGGATTGACCAATGGATAGGACAGTGTTAGTTTTGTTCTCCCAGAAAAACTGAGCAGAGACTTGCCCAAGAACATCTGACGCCTCTCTGGGGTCTGAGATTAGGGTAAAGGAGATGGACAGAAGGCTTCCGGCAGGAAGTAATACTAGGCCTGCAGAATGACCCAGTAAAGAATGAGGGAAAGGGATTCCAGGCAGAGGGAAACCCCTGTGCGTAGGCCTTGAGACCTGAGAGAGCAGTGTGGTTTTGAGGCTCAGAGTAGGAAGATTAGTAAAGCTGTAGCTAAGACTGAGGGGGGTAGGAAAAAAAGAGACAAGGATGGACAAGTCAACAGAAAGCAGATCATGAAGGCTTTGTAAAAAAAACTATGTAAGAAATGTATTACATGTATGAATTATACATTTATATCTCATCTCATTGGATTTTAGGGTGGAAAATACTTGTTAAGAAATCTATATCTGGGGAATGACTATAAATTTATTCCTTTTGACATTCTTAAATGCTGTTATCGATTTAATTTTAGATAATTCAAGCAATCACCATTTACTGTAGGGAATTTTTTCGCAGTCTAATAAACACTATTTTGGGTAAATATTTATTAAATCATTCATTGTTAGTAAATATTTAAAAGGACAAGATTAAATGATCTTTAAGGTCCCTTTTAACTTCAAGATTCATATCCAACCAGATTTCACCTGAGACGTAAAGTTGCTTCATTCTCTCAAAAAAATTGGAGAACACTGGATATGATACTAACAAATATTACAGTTATATAAAATTACAGTTATACTGTTATCAATATTATATTAACAATATATCATATTGTTATGCCAATATTATCTAACATATTTTAAGCCTGATGTTTACATGGTATCTTTTATTATTGAGGAGTTTCAAATAACATTTTACAAGTGTAGTTGAATATCACATCAGTAAATTGATTAAAAGGAAAAATCCTTAATTGCTTTTAAGAATTAAACATATATCTAAGGACAACACCAAGGAACTACTAGAAATGTCCACCGAGTCTGTCTTATCCATTCTGTTTCCACACACTTGGGTTTCTATTACTTTTAGGAATGACCTTTATTAACTGAGTCATTAAAATCCAATAAACATAAACTCTTCAAACCCCATAGCTGGATCATACTCCGGCAATAGGCAGAGGATGATAGGGGCTACCACTGTTTTACAGAATAATAATAAGTCAATGATCCAAGAAATGACTCCTCAGGGAAAGGGCAAATTAAATAAGTTCACAACCCTGGGCTGTTTAGAGTGGTTTTGACTGTTGGCTTACACATTTACATCTTTAATTATTTTCTTCCTAGACTAACCACACTGTTGGAACAATAACCCATGTGTGAAATAACACGGAAAATGCACACCAAATTCCTTTTTGTTGTTGTTTTTAGAAAATATTTAAGTTCCGCAGTACTATCTCTCCCCTAATTTTTTAGTGAGTGACAATACCAAGGAGTAGCTTTGGAGTCTTTAGCCCTCCCTCTCATGATCTTCTCTAGCCCACCAAATCACCCTAAGCAAACACACAATCAATAAAAACTGTGTGTATTTATCAAATGCAGGGTCAGGATAAGCCCCCAGCTCCCACTCGCAACCATGTTGCTGCCTGTCCCCTGAACTCTCCTATATAAAAAGTCTGGGCCCACCGTAGGCCAGGCAGCAGTTTCCTGCTACATACCTGCCTTTTAAAAGAAATCCTAAATGGAGATCTAAGTTATTCGAATGACTGAGAGACTGAGGCGTACACCTAAGGAGTGAAGATGTCTTTCTCCAAACCTGTTTTTCCATTGGTCTTCCCCATCTTTGGATAGGATTTCACCACCTTCCCAGTTGCTCCAGCTGGAAATCTGAGAGTAATCCTTAACTCCTCTTTTGCTCACCACCCCTCCCATCCACCCCACCCACCAGCATGACTGTTTATTCCACCTTCAAAATACACCCTGAATGTGCACCTTTTTGTCCCTCCCTACTGTAATCACTGGTGTTCCAAGCCACCATCCTGCTTCAGCCATGATTGGAGGCTCTACTGATTTCTGCATTTCCTCTCCCCCACCCTCATCTGTGCTCCACCTGGAAGCCACAGTGACCTTCTCAAAATACACATCAGATCGTGTCACTCCCCTGCCAAAAGCGCTTCGAAGTTCTTATGACCTAGCTGCCTCCTCAAACTCGTCGCATATACGACCTTGGGTACGTTATGCCTCAGACATATTGGTCTTTTAGTCCCTTAAACCTATCAAGCTCCTTTCAGGACGGTGAGGCTTTGCACAAGCTTTTTCCTCTGCCAGGGATACCTTCCCTCCTGCTCTGGCAGGTCTCACAGTGTCCTCTGGTCTTGGCTCAAATGTTACCTCCTCATTGAGTCCTTCCCTGACCTCCTAAAGTAGGCAGTGCCTCCCTCCCTGATGTTATTCCTATCTCTGCGCTTTTCTCTTCCTAGCAGTGATCACGATTTGTAATTATTTTGCTAATTTTAAAAATTGGTTTCCTCCACTGACTTGTAGGGTAGTTGAAGAGGGCCCTGTCTGCCCTGCCTGCCGTTCTGTCTCTGTGCCTGACATGGAGTGAGCCCTGAGCAAGCATTCATTGAATGGATGGCACTGCTGTTAACAGCTGGATGCCTTATCTAATTTTATTTCCTTAAGAGTGTTGTTTGCTTAAAATAAGAAAGCAATTTTACTCGACAGCAGAAGTGGCTGTGCACCAGTGAAATTTGAAGCGCCTCTTGTGGAGTATGCTTCAGGTAGAGTTCACTTAAATTAGGTGTTTATAAATGTTAGGTCCATTACAAATATGGCCTTTTTTTTTCTTTACTAGCCTAAATGAGATGTTTTAAGAATCTCATTTTATCCAGTAAAATTAAGGAAATAGGCAAGTAATCTTATTTTGGGGATCAAAGGACCACCAGATCATAAACCCAGCAAAATTTTTGCTCTGTCGTGGGGTACTTGCACGTTAATTATCTGAGAGACTGGTAAGACTTTAAGAATAATAAATTACTTAAGCCCAGGACTGTTTTTAAAAGTCTGTGTAACAATTTTTTGTCAAGTAGTCTTAGCCTCTAAAGAATATTAACTCTATCAATTAGGTTGTAATTCAGGTATTATCATTAAGAAGTAAATGCTTATATAAATCAAGTTTAAAACTTGTTTAAAAACAATTTCAAAGCAACACCTTTAAAATAGCTGTAGTTTAAAATCCCCGTCAATATACTAAAATTCATTGCAATCCTGACCTCTGGATGCTCAGCCAGCCACAGGAAGGGGCAAAATGACTTGATAGTTGCAGCTGTGTCTCAGCAGAAGCTTGGGTTCACCCCAGCATTGTTCCCAGACCAAGTCTATTCCTGATACCTTGGATTTTAGCTCCTCTTGACAGGACAAGGAAGCACTGTTAGAACAGGCCTACTCTGGAGGACCTGCCCACTCACACCCAGGAACTGAACTAGCCAACCAGATTAGAGGAGGGGTTTGTGCATATCAGCATCATCCCTGAATGGCCTGAATGACTCATTAAGTACAGAAGGTGGTGCAAACTCATTAACGAGTAAACAACTCACACCAATGTTCTGTGCATTTCCATGCTCATAGGGCTGGGTGGCACGCCAGGGGCAAAACTGAAGCTACTTATCATTGGGACCCTCCTGCCTGCATTCTGGGGGCGTTTCTCTCCTAAGAGGCAGAAAGAAGGGAGGAGGCATTCCTTTCTCTTAGGCCCCAGGTGCCAGTTTCTTGAGTTGTGCCCTGCCCCCTTCCAGGTTGTCAGGGACCCTGCCTGGTCTTCTTGGGAGGGTCCTCTCATTCTCACACTCTCCTGCCTCCTTGTCTCTGTCTGGAATGCACTCATTGCCCATCCACCTATCTGTACTTTAAAACGTCTCTTGACATCTCCATCTCTTAGAAACTTTGCCTGTTTACCCTCCCCCAACTCAAATCAGAGTTAATTTCTTCCTCCGAGGTACTGTATCTGCATTTTATTATTCTGACATGTTGTAATTGATATATATTTTTATGTTCAACTCTCCTATTAGAAGTTAGCTTGAAATGGATTAAGGGCTTAACCATAAGACCTGAAACTGTAAAACTCCTAGAAGAAAACAGGAAAAAATCTCCTTGACATTGGTCTTGGCAATGATTTCTTGGATATGACACTAAAAGCACAAGAAACAAAAGGAAAAATCAACAAGTGGGACTACATCAAACTAAAAAGCTTCTGTACAGCAAAAGAAACAATCAACAAAATGAAAAGACAACCCACAGAATGGGAGAAAATATTTGCAAACCATCTATCTGATAAGAGGTTAATATCCAAAATGTGTAGAGAACTCATATAACTCAATGGCAAGAAACCAAATAATCCAATTAAAAATTGGGCAGAGGACCTGAGTAGACGTTTTTCCAAAGAAGATATACAAATGGCCAACAGGTACGTGAGAAAGTGCTCAACATCACTAATCATCAGGGAAATGCAAATCAAAATCACGATGAGATAACACCTCAGACCTGTTAGAATGGCTATTAACAAAAAGACAAGACATAAGTGTTGGCAAGGATGTAGAAAAAAGGGAACCCTGGTCCACTGTTAGTGGGAATGTAAATTAGTACAGCCACTATAGAAAGTAGTACAGAGGTTTCTCAAAAATTAAAATGACATTGACATATGATCTGTCAATCTCACTTCTGAGTACATATCTAAAGGAAATGAAATCAGAATCTTGAAGAGATAACTGCACTCCAATGTTCATTGCAGTGTTATTCATGATAGCCAAGACATGGAAGCAACCTAAGTGTCTATCTGTGGATGAATGGATAAAGAAGATGTGACATATGTACACAGTGAAATATTATTCAGCCATGAGAAAGAAGGAAATCCTGCCATTTGTTACATCAGTGATGGACCTTGAGGGCATTATGCTAAGTAAAATAAGTTAAAGAAAAAACAAATACTGTATGATCTCACTTATATGTGAAATCTAAACAAGCTAAACTCATAGAAACAGAGTAGAATTGTGGTTGCCAGGGGCTGGGGATGGGGGAAATGGGGAGATGTCAGTCAAAGAGTACAAACTTCGAGTTAGAAGATGAATAAGTTCTGGGTGTCTAATGTACATGATGACTATAGTTAACAATGCTATATTGTATATTTGAAAGTTGCTGAGAGAATAGACCTTAAATGTTCTCACCACACACACAAAAAAGGTAATTTTGTGAGGTGATGGAGGCGTTAGCTAACCTATTGTGGTAATCATTTCACAATATATGTGTATCATCAGGTTGTACACCTTAAGCTTACACAATGTGTGTCAATTATATCAATAAAGCTGGGGGAAAAAAGCCATGAGCTCTCATTATTTTCTTGCTTGAAGCTCTCTAGAGCACTTGGAAGAAACCAACTAACCCTAGTATACTAATTGCTCTTACTCAAGAGTTCTAAGACGGCAACTGCTTGGTTATCCTGGGCCTTGTACAAGATTTGATTGTAGGTGTCTAGTTTATATTTTAAGTAAGTTTTTGCCACTGTAAGCAACGGACTACTAGTGTCCCTTTACCACTGTGAGTCATTAATGTCTTTAAATCTGATCAGATTAGAGAAACAATTCCAGATAACCCAGTACCAATTCAGAAAACTCATCCTAAAAGTTCTGTTCTCTGGATCCCACTTCTGTATTAATGTTTGTATCAATTAGAGTTTAATCAGAAAAGCAGAACCACTGTGAGTGACATAGAATAAGGGATTTATTATAGGGATTAGACTTTATATAAGTGTGGGAGCAGGTGGAGAAATCACTGCAAAACTGTTGTCTTTCCAACTCTTGTTGGGCCTGATGTTGCTTTGAGTCAGCTGGACCAGCAGTTGGGAAGGAAAGCTGGATAGGCAGTTGGGGAGAGCGAGGGCAAATTGAGGCCAGCAAAGAAAAACTGGAACCCGCAAGCATAAACTGGAGCTCATGTCTGTCTCTCATCACCTTCAACGTCAGTGACATGTATGATCTGCGAGAGAAACTGGTGACCTTCACCATGGAGCTGTCCACATGCCTGGCACTGCACTTTGAGAAACTGAAGGAGGAGATCTGGAGAAATTTCAGATGCTGCCCCACATCAACAAGGTGAGCAGCAGCTGAACAACCATTGTACAGACTGCCACAGTGCCTGGTGCTGTGTATCATCCTTGAGAGAGCAAAAAGCAAAATGAGAGAAGCTGCTTCATTTCCCCGCTAAAGCTCTCACACATTCTCGTGGGGCAAACGCTAATCCAGAACAGGGAAGGGAATCCTGAGGGAATTCCTCAGTGTAGCTAAATTGGCACAATACAAAATCACCAAACCCTTTACCACATTTATTAGATTAAGGAAGCTCCCTTCTACTCCTGATTTGCTAAGGTATTTTTTTTTTAAATCATAAAGGAGCGTTGAATTTCATCAAATACTTTTTCTGCATCTTTTGAGATGATCATCTTTTTCAAACCCAATTAATGTGATTTACACTGATTTTCAAGTATCAAACTAACCTTGCATTAATGCGATAAACCCCACATGGTCATAGTGTGTTATTTTTTTAGTAGATTGCTGAATTTAATGTGCTGTTTTTTAAAAGGATTTTTGAATTTGTGTTCATGTGAGTGATTGGCCTGTAACTTTACATTTTGTAATTTCTTAGTCTAGTTTCAGTATCAGGTATATTTTAATCTCAAAAAATGAGCTTGGCTGGGTTTCCTCTTATTTCTGTTTTCTTAAAAATTTTTGTAATGTTGGTGTTACTTCTCCCTTAAATTGAAGAATACACCACTGAAGTCATCTGGAACTGGAGTTTTTGTTGTGGGAAAGTTTTAAATTATGGATTTAATTTACTTAATAGATATAGGAGTATATATACTTTTATTTCTGTTTAGTTTGGGTAAGTTGTGTCTTTCAATGACATTCCTTTTTATCTAAATTATCTAATGTATTGTCATAAGTTTGCTTATAATATAATAAACTCTTTGTAGTGTCTATAGGATCTGTAGTGATAACCTAGTTTATTCCTTATGTTCTAATTTGTACTTTATCTCTCTTTCTTGATCATTCTTGCTATAGATTTGTATTAGTTATCTATTACTGCATAACAAATTTCCTAAAACTTAATGTCTTCAGACAACAAACATGTATTATCTGGTAGGCAGACTTCTAAGATGGCCCCCAGAGTCTGTGTGTCCTCGTGTTATGGCCTGTATAATCTCCGCTCTGAGTGTGACAGGTATAAATTAGTCTTGGACTTGCTAGCCTGCACTAGAGAGATTCTCCTTGCTAGCTTGATGAAGTGAGCACCCATGTTGAGGAAGCCCAACTGCATGCAGCCTCTAGGACCTGAGGTTGGCACTCAGCCCACAGCCAGTAAAAAACCTGGGCGCTCAATTGTGCAAACACAAGGAAATGAATTCTGTCAACAGCCTGAATGAGCTTGAAAGTGGATTCTTTTCCAGTTACGGCTCCAGATGAGAACTTAGCCCAGCTGACAACTGACTGCAGCCGTATGACACCCTGAGCAGAGAACCCACTTGAGCTGTGCTCGAATTCCTGACCCCAAACAACGTGAGGTAATAAACATGTTTTCTTAAAATGTTCATTTGTGGTAATTTGTCCTCTTTGCAGCAATAGAAAACTAATATATTACCTCATACAGCTTCTCTGGGTCAGGCTTTCGGGAATACCTTAGCTAGGTGGTTCTGTCTTGGGTTGTAGTCCGTATACTAGCCAGGGCTGCAGTCATCTGAAGGCTTCACTGAGGCTGGAGAATCCAATTTCAAGATGGTTCACTCAACATGGTTGGCAAGTTGGCGCTGGCTATTAGTAGGAGACCTCAGTAATGTAAATTACTTAAGCACATTAAGTTCTCTATAGGGTTGCTTGGGTGTCCTTCCTACATGGTAGTTAGTTTCCCACAGAGTGAATGATCTAAGAGGAAGGTGGAAGCTGCAGTGTCTTTTATAGTCTAGCCTTGGGTATCTGTCATTTGCATTATTGTCTTGACACAGGTCAGCCCTATTCAGTATGAGAGAGTAAGGCCTGAGTAGCAGGAGGGAGAATCATTGGGGGCCATCTTGGAGGCTGGATACCACAGAAATGATCAATTGTGTTATACTTTTCAAAGAACTGGTTTTTGATGTTTTATGTTTTCTCCATTATGCATTTGTTTTCTATTTCATTGATTTCTGCTTTTATCCTTATTTCTATCATTTAAATTTGCTGTTCTTTTTTTTTTTTTATGAGGAAGATTGGCCCTGGACTAACATCCATGCCCATCTTCCTCTACTTTATATGGGACGCCACCACAGCATGGCTTGACAAGCGGTGTGTAGGTCCGCGCCTAGGATCTGAGCCTGCGAACCCTGGCCTGCCGAAGCGGAGTGCGCGAACCCAACCACCATGCCTCCGGGCCAGCCCCTTTGCTGTTCTTGTTTTAAAGTTTTTTGAGATAGATGCTTACATCATTGTTTTTCAGCCTTCTTTTTCAACTGCATGCATTGAAGACTATGAATTTCCTCTAAGCCCAGATTTAGCTGTATTCCACAAGTTTTTTCTTTTTTTGTAAAGTTGTATTGAAGTGTGACATACACACAAGAAAGTACACACCATTAAATGTAAAGTTTGATGGATTATCACAAAGTAAACACACTCCGTAACTAGCACCCAGATCAAGAAACGGACTACTACTAGCTATTTTAAAGGCTGAGTCTCATAATACTGTCAGTTACTTTAAAGTTCATGTCTGATAATTCCAGCACTTGAATCACTTGTAGGTTTGTTTCTCTTTTCTGTTTTCGCTCTTAGTTTTCACTCATTTGGTCATGTATCCTGGCATTCATGGTAATTTTTGATTGAATGCTTGCTTGACATTCTTTGTGAAAAATCATAGAAGTTATGGTAGATATTATCCATAGAGAATTTTATTTACTTTTGGTTGGCATTTAGGGCACAAACAAATCTCCTTAATTTAGTTGAGGGTGGTCTCTTTTCAGTTTGCTGTTATTCCTAGGATGTAGCCAATTCAGGGATCTTAGCTGAAAACCTGGGGTCTTTACTAGTGCCCCTGCTTTTCAGCAGGCCTTATACTTCATTTTTTGATCCTCAGCATCATGATACTGCCAATATCTTGCTTATCTGTGATCAGCAAATTCCTCAAGGAGGAATTGTTGGGCTCACTTCTCTGTCTTCCCTTTTCTCTAGGATCTTGGCCCCTTAAGCCTTGGTTGGTTTGGCAGTCTTCAACTCCAGTATTTTGTTTGCCGAGCTCAGTGTGATTGTTGCAATCTCTATGATGCTGCTTTCAGTTTGCATGCCCTAGCTGTGAATCAGCAAACGCCCCGAGGGAGAATGTAGGGCCAACTTTAGTGCTCTTTTCTTCTCTCTGAGACCTTGGCCCCTCAAGTCTTGTCTACATTTGTTGTACTCTAGTGCCTTCAAACAACTTGAGTTTTTTTTTTTGTATGTTATCCAGTTTTCCTTTTTGTTCTTTGTGTGTTAGCGTGATACCTGCTGGAAGCAGAAATTGGTAATTAACATTTTAACTGAAGACCCTTGAAGACATTTAATTCATAAGAATTAACCAGGGCTTTCAATAATCTTTTCTTAGCATTCTGTTTTGATTTTTTAATGTCTGAAAATATGTGTAAAAATTTATTAATCCAACAGCATTTGCCTATCTTTTAACCATTCAATATGTAGTTAGTAAGTGAAAAAGTGAATAAATTTTATACGTGATATCCATGTCTTCCAGTGTGTGAACAAATTACATAAACCCTAGTTAATAAAAATAATTTGAAACTTAAGTAGATGATATTTTTGTACTAATTCCTTGAGAAGAAAAGAAACTTCTGTAACTATTTTATGTACATTGCATAGAGAGCACTTTTGATGGTTAAAAATAATTATATGTATCAGAAATAAAACGAAGCCAAAGATAATTAATGAAATAGTTTCTCCAGGTGAAAATAGTCTATCTTTTAATATTTTGTTAATTTGCTTTAGCATGTGTTTAGGATAATCTCTGATTTTCCCAGAGGTGTTACTTCAGCCTTCTTGAATCTACTCAGATGTACTACTTGGATGGCATTGTTCTTTTCTCTCTGTTGACTGTACTTCCTCTCTCTGTTGACTGCTTTCCGATTTAGTCCACATTTTGGGATAAGGACACCACTACCTCTCAACTATATGTAATCAGTTTCAACACCCAAGGAGAGACTGAATTTTCTTTCTTAATTCTAATTCTAAAGTCCAAGGGAAGGATTCTTATTAAAACAGCTGTGTCCAGTGTCTACCCCATGGTGGAAGGAGCGGGGAAGGGCATGTCCACAACAACTTGTTTGCAGAGAAAGCTGAAAGGATCTGGGTGAGAGTCAGGGCATTGTCAAACAGGTGGTTGTACAAAACCACAGCAGTTTTATATTGTGTCCAGTGGTCCCGTATTGTGTCCAGTGGTCCCGTATTGTGCCTGGTGGTTCCAAATTGTGTCCAGTGGTTCTATATTGTGTCCAGTGGCTCCATATTGTGCCCAGTGGTCCCATATTGTGTCCAGTGATTCTGTATTGTGTCCAGTGGTCCCATATTGTGTCCAGTGGTCCCATATTGTGCCCAGGTGGTCCCAAATTGTGTTCAGTGGTCCCATATTGTGTCCAGTGGTCCCATATTGTGTCCAGTGGTCCCATATTGTGCCCAGGTGGTCCCAAATTGTGTTCAGTGGTCCCATATTGTGCCCAGTGGTCCCATATTGTGTCCAGTGGTCCCGTATTGTGCCCAGGTGGTCCCAAATTGTGTTCAGTGTTCCCGTATTGTGCCCAGTGGTCCCGTATTGTGTCCAGTGGTCCCATATTGTGCCCAGGTGGTCCCAAATTGTGTTCAGTGGTCCCATATTGTGCCCAGTGGTCCCATATTGTGTCCAGTGGTTCCATATTGTGTCCACTGGTTCTTCTGCTTGTTGCTGTGCTCCGTTAGAGGGAGGCCTATTCCTCCCTGATCTGTCTCCTCCAAAATTGTCACAACAGAAGCAGGGACTGACTTTTCATTGAGTTAATTCTAAGATCCCTTCAGAGAAGCAGGGACCTACTTTTTATGACTCAACTGTTTTATCTTGCTTAAGGTGACAAAGATGTGTACTGCTAAAAATCAAAGCATTATTGCAGCCAGGTCTTGCTGACTAGTATAAAGTTACCTCTTATTCTTTTATTCAGAGCATTCCAAACCTAAAGGCACTCAATATCTAAACCTGAATTTATTAGTTAGGCTTCTTGCTTCCCATTTCTCAGAGTAGAATTATGATGACAGTGTTCTTTAGGGAGATCCACGTACCTGTACCTGCTTTCTTGTCCTCCAAGGTGAGATGGTCACACACCGAACTTGAAGAAATCTTTTACACAGATTAATATGAAGAATTTAGCCTGGCACGATGAAATCTAAGAGGCATGAAGTAGCCACAGAATTCTCACTTTATGGTCTACAAGGGGAAAATAACTTGTAGTTCAACTTAGTATAGGATTCTAAGAATGAGGCTGATATGGAAATCATAATTGCACCATCACAGCCTACAGCATGGGAAATGTTCTTTCCACTACAGTGTTCTTGAGCAGCCCTCTGGACACAATGTGCTAAAAGCCGCCCCTATGTCTTTCACCATTAAAAACCAAATATGACAAAGTTCAGGACAAAACTTCCTAGTTTGTTTCAGGAAGGAAGTTGAGAATGGCTTAGTTCAGTAACTGCATGACCCGAATCAACTTTGGACTTTGAACATTTGGCACGCTTCTGCCTCACAGAAGGTTCTGCGTCACCTGTCCTAATGGGATAAGAAATGAAAAGGTCTACATCCTGCTTTCTGTGGCTCAGGTACTTGTAATGACAGTATGTTTTAGGGTTAGTGGTGATCCCCACTGTGAATTGTGAAGTGGGCTTTTCAGACCTTCAAAGCAACAACAATTCCTATTCAAGACTGGCGGTAGCCCGTTTGGGCACTGTATCTACATGAATATGCAGCCTGTCTTAACTTATGCTTTCTGTTATTACAAATATAATATATACATACACATAGATACTTATATATATACTTTTTATTTTCAAAATTTTCAGTGCTGTTGAATAGTTCAAAATTGTGCAGTGAACACCTATGTACCCTTCACATAGATTTCATTGTTTACAATTTGCCACAGTTGCTTTCTCTCTCTCATTAATTCACTCTCTTACTCTCATTCTCTCTCTCTTCCTTTCTCTCTCTCACACACACATACACACACGCGCGCACACACACACTTTTTTGCTGAACCGTTTGACAGTAGTTGCATACATCATGACACTTCAGTCCTAAATACTTCATCATGTTTGTTCTAAGAACTGGGACATTTTCCCATGTAACCACAATACCGTTAATACACCCCAAATTTAACATTGCTATAGTAATATTATCTAATAGGTGTAGTCCCTATTCATATTTTCCCAAGTGTCTTAATAATGTCCTTTATGGCTGTTTTTTTCCTTTAAATGATCAGGACCCGGTCCAAGATTACACAATGCATTTAATTTTCATATTTCTTTAGTCTCCTTTAATCTAGAACAGTCTCCTGTGTTATTTTTTTTCTTTCTGACACTGACATTTTTGAAGTGGTCAGGCCAATTATCTTATAAAATGTTCCATGCTGGATTTGTCTGATTGTTGCCTCATAACATTTTAAGTCAAATATGTTTACGAGGAGTGTAATCGTACACAGATGATGTCGTGTCCCTTCCTGATTACATCTTACCAGGAGGCGCACCATGTCAGTTCTGTATCATATTTTGATACAGTGTCATTGCTGCCACTGAAAAAGAGACTGATTTTCTGGAATGAAATGAAATTAAGAGTTGGGGAATCTCTGTTCAAAAGAAAAAGACTGGTTTCTCAAGGCTGTCAGGACTGGTGCTACAGGAGTCGGTCAATTCATATTGCTTAAGCCACAACTCGGTGCTTCATACCATTGTAGGTATGGGGTGTCAAGAGTGGCAGGTAGTATGGAAATGAAAGACATGCCCTTCTTCTCTAAGAAATATCCTCCTAGCAGAGGAGAGAACCTAACATATGTGAAAGAATTTTCCAGTGGGATGAGACAGAATATTTTTCAGTTTAGGGCTAGGGCACAGATTTGAGCATGACAAGAATAGTGAATCAGTGGCTTGGTAATTGGGCCAAATCTCACTCTCTATATTTTTATTTTCACCGTTTCCCAGTATACACTTACGGTTCTAATTAGGCTTGTCTCCTTCCTGCCTTCCACACTCACTATAGTCATTCATGTTTTCATCCCTTTACTCATATTTATTCACCAATGCCCTGCCCTCCACTGATGTCTACTATCTATGGTAGCCAGCCTCCAAGATGGCCCCCTATGATCCCTCCTGGTGTTCTCATCCTTGTACCCTGCCTCATTGTGTCAAGGTTGGTCTGTGTGACCAATAGCGTATGGCAGAAGTGATGATATGTCACTTCCAAGATTGTGTTATAAAAGACTAGGGCTTCTGCTTTGGGCTGGTCTTCAATCTCTCTCCCTCTCTCTTTCTTACTCTCTCTTTTTTGGATTGCCTACCAATTGCCATGTCATGAACACGCTCAAGCATCCTATGGAATGGCCTACATGGTGAGGAACAGAGGCCAAGAACCAGTGAGGAGTGACTCCTGGCAACAACTCAGTGAGTGAGCTTGCAGGCAGATTCTCCAGCCCCAGCCAAGCCTTGAGATGACAGCAGCCATGGCTGACAACTTGCCTGCAACCTCTTAAGAGACTCTGATCCAGATCTACCCAGCTAAGCCATTCCCAGATTCCTGACCCTCAAAAACTGTGAGATAGAGCCAGCCCTGGTGGCCTAGTGGTTAAAGTTCTGTGCTCTCTGCTTCGGCGGCCCAGGTTCACTTCCTGGGTGTGGAACCACACCACCCACCTGTCAGTAGCCATGCTGTGGCGGTGGCTCACATAGAAGAACTAGCAGGACTTACAACTGGGATATACAACCATGCACTGGGGCTTTAGGGAGGAAAAAAAGGGGGGAGAAGATTGGCAACAGATGTTAGCTCAGGGCAAATCCTTCTCTGCCAAATAAAAAATAGGTGATAAAAAGAAGAGGTGATATTTAAAAAAAAAAAAAAAACTGAGATAATAGGTATTTGTTGTTTTAAGGCACTAAGTTTTGGGGTAACTTGTTATGCAGCCTTGGAATCAGACACCATCTTGTATCTGTTACTGTGAAGCCTGCCCTTCTGACTCCAGTCTGCACTGATCTCTCCCATCTATAGCTCCTTTTGCACTTTGTTTTCTTTTTTCTCTTTCTAGACTTTATTATTTTACTTTTTGGATAAGTAACATAGTAACAAGATTCATAAATAAAAATTATAAAAGAGTATATACAATGAAAAGTCTCCTCATTCTTGTAACACCGCCATCCAGTTCCTGGGTGCAGGCAGCCACCATTATTCATTTCTGATATATAGCAGTCCACTACTGATAGGCATTCAGTTTGTTTCCAGGCTTTTGCTGTTGTGATAGGCTGAATAAAAGACGTCCACATCCGAGTCCTCTGACACTGTGAATATGCTACCTTCTATGGCAAAAGCTGTTACCACACCAGGTCTGTTTTTGCCAGCTGCCCAGAAGGCCAATCACGGAGACACGAGATTTCAGAGAGAGAGGGTTTATTAATCACAAGGCAGCCAAGAGTGGAAACAGGAGAATGAATCTCAAATCCGCTTCCCTGAAAATAGGGACTCAGGGATATTTATGGGGTAGGGGCAAGGTGGTCTGAAATGATTGGAGGTGAGGAGAGATGAGGTAATTGATGATCTGCACAAACGTAGTCAGGCTTCATGCCTCTTCGTAGGAGGCATGTTCACAGAATGACAGCCTTAGCATGCCCTGAGGGTGGAGTTCCAACCTCTTTCCATCAAAAGGTCGTTTATCAGACGCATGTCTGCGTGGGCCCAGTTGATGGGTTGGTGGTCTCAATCCAGCCTGAAGGGGACAAGGGATTCAGTTCCTGAAAAAAATAGCTCAAAAATCCATTACCGTGGTCACCCCGTCTCCAGGGAGATGTGACCTATAGGAACCTAGTGGGAGTCAGGTAGCATATTGCCTCAACAGCACAGTTAACAATGGGTAAGTTTATCATGCAGATTTAAGTCCTCACCTTCTGTTCTGATAAGTTTCTAGGTAAGGCCATCCTCCCCTTCTTCCTTGTACAGGGAAGAAAATATCTTTACAAATGGAGATTTTCTTTACAAATGTAAATATCTCTTATAAAGAGCAACTAGAACTAAGAATGGGATTAGCACGGACCCATCCAGATACCCAGAGATGTCTATGGTAATGGCGGGTTCTGAGGGCAGGCCTCCCACCACAAACTCCTTTGGTCAGTTAATGGGGATGGGAGCCAAAGTGTCATTCAGGCAGAGACATATTTTGAGGTGGCCAATTCCGATCCCCCGTAGTTACTAGTGGCTTAATCTTCAATGGCTAACTGTTTGCCAGTTGCAAAGGGACTTAGCAAATGTGATTAAGGGTTGTGAAATGGGGAGATTAGCCTGTGTTATCCAGGTGGGCCTGATGTAATCAATCACCACAGTCATAAGAGGGAGGCAGGAGAGTCAGAGTCAGGGAGAATGTGAGGATAGAAGCAGAGGTTGGAGCAGGACAAAGTCAGGAACTAAGGAATGTAGGAAGCCTCTAGAAGCTGGAGAAGGCTTGGAAATGGACTCTGCTAGAGCCTCCAGAAAGAACAGCCTTTGATTTTAGCTGGGCAGGACCCATTTCGGACTTCTGACCAGAACTATAAGATAATAAATTTGTGTTGTTTTAAGCCTCTGTGTTTGTGGGAATTGCTTACAGCAGCCATAGGAAACTAGTACAGCTATTATTACAATTACAAAGTTGCATTAATAATCTTGTGTATCTGACGTTTGTATTTGTGCATGTATATTTGCAGAATAAATGTCTAGATGTGGAATTGCCCAAAGGCAGTGTTAGTTTTGATAATTGTTAAATCACCGTCTATAGGGCTTACACTAATTTCCACTTCCAAAAGCAATATACGTGAGTACCTCTTTTTCCACAACCTCCCCAACATGTGTGTAATCAAACTTTTGGATTTTTACTGTTCTGCTAGTGAAAAATCCTAATATCTTTGAACAATCTAGTTATTATTAAATATTCCTTATCTGCACAACATGTTTAGAATCTCCTTCAGAGCTAGGACTAGGTCCTTATTTCTACTTTATTCTATGTTGTTTGCCTGTGTCCCTTCTAATACCTTACATAGAGTAGGTTCTCCCCATAGAATGGTAAAAGGAAATAATGTATCCAAAGGCATCTATTCTACAATAGTTAGTGGATAAGAAATGTGATGGAAAATCCGTTTTATCCATCTGTAGATCCATCAAGTTCCATTTATGAAAACAAAATGTTTCCTTTGTTTAGGAAGAAAACATGCTAATTGCAAACATTGATGAGTGAAGAGTTAATGAATGGTTGCCTGGCAAGGCCCTGATCATTTTTGATGTTCTACTGATGGATATAAGATGGGATCAACAAACACAGGGCATGTGTGTGGCCACGCCCTGCCTCTGTGCACCTGGCAGCTACTGCAGACCTTTCCCACTAAGGTCAACATAATCCAGGCTCCTTGAGGTAGCCAGTCTTTATTGATTATTTGCACATGAGATAAACCTGTTTGTTGTACCCTATTTAAGGACTAACAGCTGCACCACAAACTGTAACTCAAGTGCTTTTCCAATGAAGAATGAAACGTAAACTTCTTCCACCTTCCTCCTCTTCCCTTAGCTTGGGGATGGTTATATTCCATTCGTTATGTTTTCCTCTATTTATTTGCACTGCCGATGTCTTTATTTACTTTTCTGAGATCTTAAACTTCAGGGAAAGAAAAAGCTACCACCCTTTTAAAAACATTGGAGACTTTAGTTAATTGCTTTTGTTCATAACGTAGCCTGGTTGGTTTGAAATTTAATAAAAAATTGTTATGGTAGAAGTTCTGATCTGAGAAATATCCTGGTTAATCACTTGAGCTGCTAGCTAAAATTTTTTATCTATTTAATATATAGTGTTAGAATACATGTTCAGAATTTTCAAAACTTGCAAGAAACCACAAAATTTAATGAATTAAGTGTAATAAATAATGGAAATAGAAAACAAAATCTACTGACAATGAGCCTAATTATCAAAATTCTTCGTTTCCTGACCAGTGATTGTTCCATCCTTTTCTGATCATGTATCCACATTTTGATTGTTGCTCATTCTTGAGTCCTTTAGTGGTCTGCCAAAAGGAGGGCATATTTGTGAAAGAGACACGGTCCTAACGCCTGGCACTCCATGCGCTTCGTTTACTAATCAGTTGTCAGATGGTAACTTGATTACAGATAACTTAGCATGAGTCAGGCTGGTTTGCCACAGCTGTTTCTACTAAAGCTTTCTCCTCTGATAATAGTCATTGCCACCACTACTTCCAAATGGCATCTGTTTCCTTTGAGTTAATTTTAAATAAAAACAAATTCTCTACAAAGTTGTGATAATGCCAACAGCACGCTTAAATTACCATTAGAACTATTATGTCTAAACTCCCTAAATACCTATTACAGTATGAGACACTGCTCTTTTTCCCTCAAGAAAACAACTTCCTATGGACAGTAGTGTTTTTTCCCACCATAGACTATGTAACAGTCTCCATTCTTTGAGATGTCACATTCCAAATTTGTATTACTTTTTCTTCATTTTCCAAAGATCCATTGTGCATCTCCTTTTATGTTTTTTTTTTTTAATCTCAGTAATCTCTTTTGATTTGACAATTTCCATATCCCACCTCCACCTCAGCTAGACTGTAAGCCCCATGAGGACAGGAACCTGAGCTGCCTATTCACATTGTGTTACCAGCATTTTTGCAGTGCAGACACCTAGTAGGCACTCAAGTATTGGTTAAATAAGTAAATGGAGGACCTGAATGTGTAGGCAGGATTGAAAACTTGAAGATAGAGGAACCCTATAGTGATACAGATAAAAGGTTGATTCAAGGCAGTGTTTCTTAACCACATTTTCATTATTTTCCCCCAAGGAGAAAAATTCTCCCTAACAAGAGAAATTAAATACTAAGAAGAAAAATTAAGTGCTCAGGTATGGCTGAGCTTTGAAAGACCACAAAGGGCCATTGTAATATCTAAAATCCTTTCTTCTACTTCTAAGAACTAATTTGGGAGGATATTGCCCCAGTGGAAAGTACGTGATATGAGGCCTGGGTCTCCTATTTCTTTGTGGGCTTACTTTCACTTCCTGAAGGTTTGATTTACTGTAGAAGGGGGTGGGAGATGGGTGGTGGTGATCAGAAGTGTGATCTGTGAGCTCCTGGGTGGGATTAGGCGTGGAGGTGAAATGAGATAGAACTTCTGGCGATGAACTCTGATCTAAGCTGTGAGAGGGAGCCAGGAAGGCAGGAAGCAGTTGGCAAAACCCTGGGAAAGGTTGGGAGAGGCTGGTAGATCCAGTTCTACCGGGAATAGATCCAGGAATGCTAAACTTGAAAAGGATGTAAAAGTGCTGTGCCACGTAGCGGCAGAATTGCCCCTCCATGGGACAGATCTGTTAGCATATCCATAGACCAGAATCATTTGCACTGCCATCAGTTCTTTTCAACTTAACATGCTGTAAAATAGGTGAAAGGCAATGCAGCCTAGACATGAAGACCTGACAGGGCATGGGTGTGATGTGAACAATGCAGTTTTCCCACTGAAGCACAGATTTCCCCCTATAAGTTGTAATTGATTGGCATTTTCAAATTTTAGATCACTCTGTGTATTAACTTCACAGTTTGTAATAACTGCTTGTGATTAGCAGTTTGTTTCTTTCCTTATAGTTTAATTGAATTATTTTGCTTTTCTGGGTATGAAAAAGTAATGAAGCTCTTAAATAGGATTTCCATCAATAGAAAGTAGGAGCTATCAGTATTCCCCTCACATAGGTTGATGAAGATGTTCTAAAAAGAGACCCTTTGCTGTGGGCCTGGGACAAACTATTTTGATTGCTTAATGTGTATATTTGGTATAAAAAATCTGTAGTTAAAACATCTGTCATGTGCATTAATCACAATAGCCAAAAGATGGAAGCAACCCAGGTGTCCATCAACAGATGAACAGATAGAACAAAATGTGTTTCAAAACACAGATAAAACAAAAACAATGGAATACTATTCAGCCTTAAAAAGGCAAGGAATTCTGACACAGGCTACAACATGGATGAAACTTGAAGACTTTATGCCAAGTGAAATAAGCCAGACCCAAAAGGACAAATACTGTGTGACCCCACTGTCAAATGACAAAAATAAAACAGTTTAGTAACAAGTTCGTCCTTTATTCAAGAGAAAACAATCCATGCCTGGCAAAGTGCAGCGCCTCACAAGCAGTGGAGCCCTCTTCCTGAGGGATTTTGGGCAGGAGCGAGTTTTATGGACCGTTAGAAGCAGCAGTGCGGAGAGAGGGTGTGACTGGCTGGGGGTGCATAGCGCGCCTTATTCAGAAAGATCAAGGAACAAGGAATTAAGTAAAGAGCCCAGAGTTGGCTTGGCGTCTGGGGATTAGCTGACTGGATGTACTACATTTCTGGTCAGGTGGAGCATTTACAGGAACGTGCAATTTCAGTTTGCTGACATGGCACCCCGGGCAGGAGCGACTCCATCTTGGGCCTAGAAATGTATTTCAATGTCACTTACCTAGAGTGGTCAAATTCATAGAGACGGAAAGTAGAAGAGTGATTGCCAGCAGCTAAGGGCAGGGGGAAATGGGGAGTTGTTTAATGAATGGGTACAGGGTTTTAGTTTAAGATGAAAAAAAATGTTCTGGAGATGGACAGTGCTGATGGTTGTACAACAACATGAATGTCCTTAGTGCAACTAAATTGTACACGTAAAGATGGTTAAAATGGTAAATTTTATGTTATATATTTTATATATATATTTTATATATAAATTTTATGTTATATATGTTATATATATATTTCTCAAACACCTGCCATTTGAGCACCTACTAAATACGAAGTGCTTTACGTACATTTCTACTAATCCTTGAAACGACCTTGCCCAGTAAACATTATCCCAGATGAAGAAACTGAGCCTCAGAGAGGCTAGTTATACATCCAAGGTCTCACAGTTGGGTCTTACAGCTGGTAAGTGTGACTTTGTTGTCAGTGCCCTCGACCTAGCAACCCTGTGTACGGCAGAGTGGAACCCTGCCCGGTCTTTTTGCGCCATCGTCTCACCTTCTGACGCTGTATCAGACAATTCTCCCTTGCTACTCATAGGGTTTTCTTGGCCAACATGCAGCCACCACAGTATGACAACCAACAGATGGGGAGTGTGGTTCCCTGACCAGGAAAGGAAACCCTCGGGCTGCTGCGGTGAGAGCTCCTGATCTTAACCACCAGACCACCAGGTCTCGTTGAATAGAGGCCAGCTAAAGATGGCTGAGACTGGTGAAGTTTACATATAATTGAAAAGAGAAGGACTTTCTAGGTTTCAAGATGAAATAGAAGTCACAAGAATTACATAGATTTAAATTCTAGTTCATTGAAGAGAACTAGGAGTCAGCTACTCTTTGCTATAGAGAATATTCAGTGAGGAGCTAACTTCTCATGTTATTAGCCTAGGGAGTTGTTTAAAGTCAAATATTAACAAACACTAGAAGACACTGGAGGTAAGAGTGCTCCTTTGAATCTCTTGTGACGGACATGGGAGACCTTCAGGAATGAGGGAAGGAGTCATCTCTTATTTTTTTAGTCACATGGAACATTCAAGACTAGTCAGCCCCTCAAGCTGATGGTGGTTGCAGCTGTTCCATTATTGGGTCGGCACCAGAACATTTAGAAAGGAGCAATTCTTTGTGGGATGCAAAGGATTTGAAGTGGGTCAAAGGTGTGTAAACCCAGCTGACCTTAGCTGACCTTAGCTGGTGGAGGTTGCATTTTTCTGGCTGAGATTCTGCTAGGGCCCTTTAAGTGCATTTCCCTCCTTCTTTTGTGACCCTGGGTACACCTGCCCACAGTCGCTGTAGAATCCTTACCCTGTGTGTGTGATGAAAGTGCTCTGAGATGGGCCATAAACCCATCGAATTTGATTATCTTCTGGTTTCTTCTTTCTGACCTGACTTCTGAACCAACCCAAAAGCTAGTTGATTTTACTTTTGTAATTGTGTGAATTCCCTTGGGGGTGCTCATTCCTGATTCCTTGCTTCACTACACAGTAAGTGTATGACCTTTTTATTTGTTTCTGCCTATGTTGCTACTGGAGTCTTTTTTTTTTAATTACTGTGACTTTTCACAATGAGTAGAGTATAGATTTCACTAATGCTACAATCAATAGTAGTTCCTTTCAGTTCAAATGACACTGAGACCATGTCTAATAATACAGGGGAATAATGAAGACCTAGGAGACAACTACTGCCTCTTGCACTCTCTGTGACTGCTTTCAAAAAATTTTGTTGTTTTTAACTCACTATGTTTGTTTTGTCCCCTTGCTGAGGGGCATTGTCAAAGATAAAATGTAACTTCAGACTATAGTAAGGAAACATGATATAGAATGCAGAAGAAGAAATCAACAATTATTTGGCTTGTACATTTTGCTTTTTATTTTTCTGGATTTAAGATATAGACCAAACTTGAAATTTCTGGTCTTTGAGTCTCTCAGGACAGTGATGGTGCATTAGCTCAGTTTTAGAAGTTGGATGTGACTTTGGACCAAATGTATGCTTACAGCTGTTTTCATAAGGTGTCCAAATGAATTTATACTGCTCATCACAATTCACTGGGTTTATGAAATAGGACATTTAGGAAAGTTTTTTTCTTTATTCCTAAAAATGTTTTTCTTGGTAAACTTTTTCTAATAAAAAATTTTTCTGTCTCCTGGAGTAGTCCTAGTATTAGTGCAAACAACGCTCTGGAATGATTGGTTTTGGCAAAAGGCCACATAAACATTTCTGTTTCTCTATGTGATTTGTGAGTAGGGTTGAGAAACGTTGTTAAAACGATCATCAATAGAGAATGTGTCCGAGTTTGGGCTCAGCCGCTGTGGTTGCTGTTGACCTAGAGCAAGCACTGGGAAACGGATATGCCACCGTGGCACAAAATTGACTGCAATGGTTTTGCAAATTGCTTGCCAGAACTCAAATCTATCAGTAGACCAATGCTTTACAATGCTTTATGAAATTAGGTGAGGCTTTTGCTTAGGGTTTCTTTTTTTAAAAAGAGGCTTAATATGAGTTTATATCCATTTAAAAATCAGTTTCCAATGTATTAAAAAAAAAGCTTGTGTTTATTTTTAAACAAATTTGGGGAATGCTTATATAAACCTTCTATTGTTCTTTTGTACTGCTATGTACTATTTTTGTTGGCCATGTAATTATTTCATCCATTAATCAGAAAACATTTGTGTCAGCCTTTCTGCATCCTCTCCCTTAATCTTCGCCTCTTGCAAATTTTAGAATTGACTTATCAGCTTTCACAAAACTTGTTGGGATTTCCACTGGAATTAAATCGATAGGTCATTCTGGGGAGAACTTGACAGTATCGAATCTTCCAATCCATGAACCTCACTTATCTCCCCATTTATTATGTCTTTGGTGCATTCTAAAATTATATGATTTTTCTCTACGAGGTTTTACACATTTTGTAGACTTATTACTAGGTTCATTGCAGTTTCAGTACTATTACAGATTATATAATGTGTTAAGATTTAATTTTGAATTGTGTGTATGACTAGCTAACTTGCTGTATTTATCCAAGGATTCTTTTTTTGGATTCTTAGTGTACATTATCATCTGTAAATAGGATTTTTTTCTTCATTGCCAATTCTTTTGCTTTTTATTTATTTTCCTTATTGCACTGACTAGGACCTATAGTAAAATGTTGACCAGAAGTGCTGACAGTGGTCATCTTTGTCTTCTTTCCAGTTTCAGAGGATATTTTCAGTATTTCATATTGATAATGATATATTTTATTTGTGATAGATCTCCTTTATCAGAATAAGGAAGTTCCCTTCTATTCCTAATTTGTTTAGTTTTTTTTTTAAATCATGGAATGGGTTTTGAATTTTATCAAATACTTTTTATGCATCTGAGATGATCATTTGTTTTTTTCTCCTTTAATCTGCTTATCTTAATTGTTTTTTCATGTTAAAATTAAACATTCCTGGAATAAACAAACTTACATTATCCTTTTTATATATTGCTGGCTTTAGTTTGCAGATACATCTTAACCTTTGTTTTTAAATTTACATACAGTACACTTTACTCTTTTAGTGTACAGCTCTATGATGTTGACAAATGCAGAGTCAGGTAGCCACTACCACAATGAAGAAACAGAACAGTTCCATCACTCCAAAAATTGCTTTGTGCTACTGTAGTAAAACCCTCCACCTTTAACTCTTGGCAACCACTCATCTGTGTCCCTCTTGTGTTGTCTTTTTCAGAATGTCATATAAACGGAATTGTTCAACATATAGCCTTTTGAACGCTACTTTCCTTAGCATGATGTGTTTGAGATTATCCATATTGTTGTTGTGTATTAAACATTCATTCTTTTTTATTGCCAAGTAGTATTTCATTGTATGGATATGGCATGGTTTATCTGTTCACCACCGGGGGGAAGATGGAATATTTTCACTTTTTGATGCATTATGAATGAATTTGCTATATACATTCCTTAACTGATTTTTGAGCATAGGTTTTCATTTCACTTGGGTAAATACTGAGGAGTAGGATAGCTGGATCATGTTGTTAGTAAATATTTGACTTTATAAGAAATTGCCAAATTGTTTTTCAAAGTGCCTATACCATTTCAGTTTCTTTAATGATACAAGAGTATTCAAGCTCTCTATTTCTTCTTGAGTTTGGTAGTGTAGGGGAGCCAAAACTTTACCTGACCCGTCTTAGGTTTTCAGCTGGAGCTTTTTAACAAAATGTCAGATTAACAGAAAAACAGACTATTAACCTGTGCAGTGTACATCACGCAGGAGAAACCTTAATGAAAAGTAACTCAAAGTGGTGGCTTAGAATAGCCTGCTTATGTAGCATCTTCAGCAAAAGGCAATATGTTGGTAGAGAAATGACAGGAGAAAGGAAAGCAGTTTTAGGCTGCTAAGGGCAGCAAACTGTAGGAAGGTAAATATATGGGAGGAAACGAATGGAGTAATGTTTGTCTGCAGATTCCACTGGTTCTGACCCTGGGCTGATGAAAGTCTGTTTCCAGTAAAAGAAGAATTTGTATCCTGCCTTTAGGCAGAAAAGGGGGAGGGTAGAGAGACCTTTTTCCATGTTTGCTGCTGCTTAATTGCCTTCAGCTCAAAATAATTTTTATGTCAAAGAGGCATATTTTGGGGTGACATATTCTGGTTTCCTTTAGTAATTTGTCTTTCAAGGAGTTAATCTATTTAATTTGTAGAATTTATAAGCATAAAGGGGACCGGCCCCGTGGCTTAGCAGTTAAGTGCGTGTGTTCCGCTGCTGGCGGCCCGGATTTGGATCCCGGGCGCACACCGACGCACTGCTTTTCCGGCCATGCTGAGGCCGCGTCCCACATATAGCAACTAGGAGGATGTGCAGCTATGACATACAACTATCTACTGGGGCTTTGGGGGGAAAAATAAATAAATAAATAAAATTATATAAGCATAAAGGTTTTTTTATAGGATCCCTGATTAGCCTTCTAGTGTCTGTAGGGTCTGTAATGCTGCTCCCTCTTTCATTCCTGGTATTGGTAATCTGTGTTTCTCCCTTTTTTCTTGGTCAGTCTGACTAGAGGTTTACCAATTTTGATTTTTTTCCCCAAAGAAACAGCTTTTGGTTTCACTGATTTTTTTTCTCTATTGTTTTTCTGTTTTAAATTTTATTGATTTCATCTCTTATATTTAGTCTTCCTTCTGCTTGATTTGGGTTTCTTCTGCACTTCTTTTTCTACTTTCTTAAAGTAGAGGCTTAGATGATTGACTCGATACTTTTCTTCTTTTCTGATGTAATGATTTAGTGCTATATATTTCCCTCTAAGCTCAAATTTTGATAAGTTGATATTATGTTCATTCAGTTAAAAGTATTTTCTAGTTTTCCTTGAGACCTTCTCTGTGACCCATGGATCATTTAGAAGTATATTGTTTAATTTTCACATATTTGGCCATATTCCAGAAATGTTTCTATTGATTCCTAGTTTAATTCTGCTTTCAGAGAACATACTTTATTTGATTTTAATTCTTTACCTTTGTTACGGTTTGTCTTATGACCTAGAATGTGTTTTATTGCATCCTGCCATGTTGATCATTCTTCAAGTTTTTGCTTCTTTACCCAAGCTGCCTGCTATTTACTTTTCAGAGTCCTCAGGCCATTGCTGTTAGAGTTTTTCATTTTAATCAGTTAGAATGACAGGTTATAGCACACATACTGAATCTTGGCCAGTACTGCAAATGGTCAATACGTTTTTAAAATAATTTTTCATCCACACTGAATAATATTGGCCTGTAAATATCTTTTCTTGCACTTGCCTTGTTGGGTTTTGGTATCAAGGTTATTTTAACCTCATAAAATGAATTTGGGTAGTGTTTCATCTTTTTTCTAGTCTCTGAAAGAGTTTGCATTAGATTTTTTTTCTTACTTGTATGTTTCATGGAACTTTTTGGTGAAGCTACCTGGGCCTGGAAATTTCTTTTAAGGGAAAATTTTTTGACTACTGATTAATCATATTTTATATGTATAAGACTTTTCAGTTTTTGTCCTTTTTGAGTCAGTTTTGATGTTTCTTTTTTCTGGAAATATCTTTTTATTCTATACTTTAAGGTCTATTGGCATAAAGTTATTCATAATTGCAACTTATCTTTTCAAAGTCTTCAGATCTATAGTGCAATCCTTCGTTTATGCTATGTATCGCTTATTTTTCTACTGCTCTTTTTCTTGATCACTCTTGCTAAAGATTTGTGAATTTTATTATGCTTTTTAAAGAACCAAGTTATAGCTTGATTGATTCTGTGTTTTCTTTTATATTTCATTCATTTCTATAATGTCTTTCCTGTTTCTTTCTTTGAGTTTATCTTGTTGTTCTTTTTCTAATTTATTGACTGATGTGTAGTTTATTAATTTTTCAATGTTCCTTTTCTAATGTACACATTTAAGACTATAAATTTCCCTTTAAGAATGGATTCAGCTTCATCCCACAGTTTTTGACATGTAGAACTGATGATAATGAATTTTCCTTACAATTTTATCTTTGATCTATGGGTTATTTAGAAGTTATGTCTCAATTTCTAAAATGTTGATTTTTGTTTTCCACTATTAGCTTAATTATGTTATTGTTGGAGATTGTGATCCGTATTATTCCACTTCTTTGAAATTTGTTACTTGCTTTAACACTCAAGTATATGGTTAATTTTTTGAAATTGTTTCACATTGACTTGAAAGGAAGTATATTTCTGCAGTTGTTAGATCTTATGTTCTGTGTGTGTCCATTGAGCCTATTTTTTCATAATTTTGTTAATCTTCATCGTAATTTTTATACTTTTTCTATTTACTGAGAGATATATGTTAATATCCCACTATGATTGTAGATTTGTCTATCTCATTATATTCTGTCAACTTTTGCTTTCTATTTTTTGAGGCCATATTTGGGTGCATTTGATTTCAAAAATATATATATTTTCTTGGTAATTTGAACATTCATCAAAATGTTTCCCTTCATTTATGTATGCTCTCAACTTTATGTATGATTAATATAGCTACAGTAACTTTGGTTAGATGTGCTCTGTGTGTGTGTGTGTTACATGCATATTACTTTTTACTTTCAACCATTCTATATCTTTATATTTTAGATATGCCTCTTGTAAACAGCATGGAATTAGATTTAACAGTTTAACCATTTTTAACTGAATCATTGAGTCAATTTGCATATATTATGTATCCTGATATATTTAGATTCTATATATATGGTTGTGGGTCTGATGTGTATGAATATGTGTGTGTATGTATGTGATTGTATCATCTTATTCTATATTTTCTATTTGTCCTACTTTTATTTTTTCCTTTTTCTTTTTTTTTTAATAATTCTATTTATTTATTTTTTTCCCCCAAAGCCCCAGTAGATAGTTGTATGTCATAGCTGCACATCCTTCTAGTTGCTGTATGTGGGATGTGGCCTCAGCATGGCCAGACAAGTGGTGCGTCGGTGCACGCCCGGGTGAACCTGGGCCGCCAGCAGCGGAGCACGTGCACCCAACCGCCAAGCCACCGGCCGGCCCCTCCTTCTTTTTCTCGCCTTCTTTTGGATTGGTGGGATATTTTGTCTTCTTTAGTCATCTGGGAGTTAAAGTCTTTGTTTATATTCTTTCAGTGGCTATCATACTCATCTAAACATGTATATTTAAGTTATAAGCATCTAAATTTGGTTTATCTTCCTCCTGGGTAATACAAGAACCTTAGAATACTTTAATTGCTTTAACTCTTCTTCTTTTTTTTTTTTTTGTTTTCTCTTGAGTTATGCTATTACAATATATTTAAATTTATTTATTTTCAGCTTTGTATTTTGAGATAATTGTAGATTCACAGGCAGTTGTAAGAAATAATAGAAAGAGATCCCATATATCCTTCACTCAGTTCCTCCCAATGGTAACATCTTTCAAGACTATAATACAATATCACAACCAGGAAATTGACATTAATGCAATCCACTGATCTTATTCAGATTTTACCAGTTTTACATGCTCTGGTTTGTGTGTATTTAGTCCTATGCACTTTTATCGCATATATGACCACTACCGTTGTCCAGATACAGACCAGTTTTATCAGAAGGATCCCTTGTGCTGCCCTTTTACAGCCACAGACACTTCCCTCTCTTTCTAACCCCTGGCAACCACTAATCTGTTCTTCATCTCCATAATTTTGTCATTTTAAGAACATTATATATAGCATCTAATCTTTTGAGATTGACTTTTTTTATTCAGCCTAATTCTCTTGAGATTCATTCAAGTTGTTTAGATATATTTTAATTTTACCATTTTTCTTTATATTTCATGGGAAGTTACTTCTGTTGTTTTATACATTTAATATGTGTTTAGTTTTAACCACAAATTCACCATTTGTTTTCTGTTCTTCATTCCTTCTTGTATCTCAGACCTTCCACTTGGGGTCACTTTCTTCCTAGCTGAAATACGCCTGTCAGTATTTTGCTCAGTAATGGTCTCCTGAGGCAAGCTCCCTAAATTTTTGTGTATTGTAAACTTTTCTTGATTTCATTCTCATACTTTTTTTTGAATAAACTTTTTTATTGAGGTATAACATACATATAGGTAAGTACATACAGATATGAGAAACGTACAGGTAAGATTATAAATGTACAGCTCAGTGAATTTTTACGTAGTTAACACACAGGACGTGGAACATGACCAGCATTCCCAGAAGGCTCTCTTATATTCCCTTCCAGCTGTTACTCTCACCTCCTCTGCCAAGAGATTTCCCATCCTGACTTTTTATACTATAGATTAGTTTTGCCCATTTTTGTACTTGATCAATGGAATCTTACTTTTTTGTGTTTGGCTTCATTTCCTCAACCTTGGCCTTGTGAGATACATCCATGGTGTTGCTCACGGCAGTAGTTAGTTCGTATTCATTGTTGTGTACATTCCATTTTACTAATATTCCGCAATGTATTTATATGTTCTGCTGGTGGTAGACATTTGGGTTGTTTCCAGTTTGGGTCTATTATAAGTAATGCTGCTGTGAATTTTCTCGTACATATCCTTTGGTGCACATGTGTATAATTTTATTGGATATGTACTCGGGAGTGGATTGTGTTTCATAGGGTATGTGTATATTCAGCTTTAGGAGATATTGCACACTGGTTATGTCAATTTATGCTCCCACTACCTATGTTGTTTCCCATCCTTCCCAATACTTACTATTGTGTCAGCTTTGTAAAATTTTTAATATCAATTTAGTCATTATGGTGGGTGTGTATTAGTATCTCATTGTGTTTATAATTTGAATTTCCTTGACGCGAAATAGGTCGAGCATCTTTTCATGTTTTAGTATTGGCCACTTGGATATTCCCTTTGGGGAAGAGCCTACTTCAAGCCTCTTTCCCAACTTTCTGTTGAGTTGCCTGTGTTTATTATTGATTTGTAGGAATTCTTAAATATATTCTAGATCCAAGTCCTTTGGTTATCTTTTCTCCCTCCTTGGTGGCTTGCTTTTTCATTCTCTTAATGGTTTCTTCTGATGAATAGAAACAGTTAATTTTAATATAGTCTAATTTATCAATATTTTCCTTTATGAATTATGTTTTTGGTGTTCTTTATAATTTTTTTGCTTAATCAAATGTCCTGAAGATATTCTGTGTCATCTTGTAGAAGCCTTTTCACGTTTATATCTATAATCTATCTAGAATTGATTTTTATATATGGTGTAGATTTTTTTTCATATGGCTATCCAGTTGACTTAGCACCATTTATTAAAATGACCATCTTTTCTTCACTATTCTTCATCACCTTTATTATAAATTAGGCACCACAGATAGATAGAGAGATACATATAGCCACTTTTCTGGTCTCTAAGCTCTTCCATTGGTTGATTTGTCTATATTTTGTTTGGTTCTGGGATCAAGAAGCATAAAATATAGTCCCTGCTCTTAAAGTGCTTACAATCTAATGTAGGAATGAGTTAAATAAACAGCTAATTTCAATATAATGTGGTGTGTAAGAAAATAATGTTAAAATTGTGCTCATGTTTTAAGTTTTTAGAATTAAACTGTTAAGATTCACTTTAGTAAAGAAATTATAATGCAGTAGTAGAACTGTTCTCATAACTGAAAGATAATTTCCATTTCATTAGTTGGATTTCCTTTATAGTTTACGATACACAAGTATATCCTTAGACGTACATTGTTTAGTTTTGCATATTTGGCCTCAGTATAAAATGTCATCACACCACATGTATTCTTACTCTTTTTGTTATGGTTCAGTTTAAGCTTTTAAGACCAATTACATTTTAGTGATGGAATTTCAGGCAGTGGGAAAAATTTTGTGCCAGGTGCTTCCGGCAAATCAGTAGTTCCTAAGATATGGTATACAACATGACTTTAGGTGGTATTTGGACAAACATTTTAAAGCATTGATATTTTATGTTTATTTTTATAGTTACTTTCTATTGATTAAAAAAAGAAACTGGTTTTTCCATTTGCTTATGGCATAAAATTTCAAGTCAATTTAAGAACAATTAAGTCCATAATTTTAAAGGTGATAGACACTTTGTGCTTCTATATAGCATGGCAGAAATTTGAGGTGGAATGAGAATGACATACTTGGATAACTCTGCCTCATAGAGTGCTTTCTTCTGGCTCAGGGAATGGACGAGGAGGATTAACATTGCCTCCTTTTGGCCAGGGCCACTATCTGGCCAAGGCAAAGTTGCTCCTTAGAAAGTTACCATTGGCTAAGATAGCAGCAGTGCGCTGGGCAATATTATGAAAAAGGTAAAATCTATCTTAGGTTTGCCATTCTTCCTCTGCTGTGAATGCCTACTTACAACTCAGCATAATGTAGGGAGGCACATAATTGAATGCCAACAAATTTATAATTTCTTTGGTTATAGGATTAAATACCACCTGTGTCTTTTTCAATGACAGATGAGGAAGTAAAGTGTGGTATCAGAGGCTCTTGTTAGGGTTTTGAATTAAGGAGCACATGAGCACATAGTATGAGCTCTATGCTGAGGACAGCCTCAGTTCCAGAAAGAATGTAACACTCAAGGGTGGGCTTCAAGGGACAGGACAGAAACAAAAGGCAAGGCTCCGATCCAGAGAATGGGGGGTGGAGGAGAGCGAGCTTGGGGAGCATTCCCCATCCAAAGTGAAAGTATCAGGCTGCCATGCATTTTATGGTGGTAAATGGGGCAGATTTTATAATTTGGTGCTCAAGACGCATGGTCACCTGTCTATGGGAAAGAAGCAAGAATCAATAAGATCTGTGACCATGGATGTGGGAGAGGAGGAACTACAAATAGTTTAGGAGAGATATAATACGAGTTCAAGTGTGGGAGGGTGGAAGAATGATGATCTATCCCGAAAGCAAAGAACTAGTCTGGAGGAGAGTTGATTTGGAGGGAAAGATAAGTTCAATTTTTAACATGTTAAGTTTGAGGTTACTGGGCCAGTGCATGAGGCTGAGGTGATCAACAACAAAAAGCTAAGCAAAGGTGCCAGGGGTGGGGTCTTAACAGGCTGGAGACAATAACCCAGAGCTATTGGGACAATGTAGGAGAGAGACAGACAGACAGACAGACTGGCTGACTCTGCACATAGCCAAGGAGAAAAGCAAAGGCCACAGCCAGGAAAGTTGTCTAGCACAATGTCTTCTTGTAAGTAGCATTTCATAAATATTTGTTGAAATATTTGTGAAAAACCTGTGTAGACATTGGATGTCAGAAGTTGAAGAGATGTAGTGAGATTTCAACTTTTGGAGGTGGAGCTTGTGGCCAGCTTGGAATGTGATCTTATACACGGAGGTAAAAGAAAAAGACCTTCAAGTTCTTGTAATAGTCAGTTTACTTGAAATAGAGCCCAAAGCTTTACTTCTCAGGCTCCCACTCAGAACTTTGTATGGCTTTTATTTAATGCATAATTTTTAATAAGCATGACTCGTTCCCCTTTCCACATTAAATTAGAAGTCAGCAATAGCTGTTTAAAGGCTTCTCAGAGTAATGAGAGGTGACAGCTGGCAACCTGGCTTGGAGGGAGGAGACAGGAAATAAAATCAAATTGTGCTTGATTACCATATATTACTAAAGAAAGTGGGCTCTTTCAGTGGTGGAACAGGTTGTGTGGTGAACAAACAGACTCAGTGACACAGGATGAACAGTGGGGCAGGTGATGCACACAAGTCGCCCAGGTAATCCAGCCAGGCTGGGCAGCAGCATCTGTCTGACAGTGCTGGGTAGGGGCCAGATGGACCTGGCTCCGAGGGAATCTAGCCTAGGCAGTAGGTAATAATGTTGGGCAGGCAGAGGAAGGCCCCAGGGGTGTCTGGCTGTTCATAGGGATTGCGTTGTAGGCAGAATTCTAGTCCTAGATGAATTAAGGCTGATCCCAGAACTCAGTGGAAGGAAAAAAACAGATGGGAGGAGGGGAGTGGGAGGGGCCACAATGAGAGCAGCTACTGTTTACTTAGCACTGTGTACTAAGCTCTGTGCAGAGCACCTCACGGCTTATCACACAGTACTTCAGCTCTCCTCCCCTGTTTTTTTTCTAAAAGAGGAAGAGAAATTTCAAAGGTAGCTGGAATGTGGCCGAACCAGGATTCCATCCCAGTCTGTCTTCACAACTCATGCTCTTAATTGCCAGGCGACAACCGTCTCTTGCTGGAATTGTCCCTTGTTGCAGCTTGAGTACAGTTGGTACTGGCCCTGCATGCATGTTGCCGTGGACTTTGCTGAGCTGTGGATCCCAGCACGATGCTCTTTCCCCCTCCAGGTCTGCTCAGTGCTGGAGTCCAGCTGGACTGAGATCACGCTCCCGGCATCCCCCATCTCCTCTGCCTGGTGATGTGGGCAGAACTTCTCTCTTTACCCTCTGCTTGTTTTACCAAAGACCTCCTTCTGTTCTGAAATAGATACTGTGCCATGGGGCATTTTTTCCCCATAGGATTCATTCCTTGGCTGAAAGTTATCCAATTTTACTCTGTGATAATCTTCTGTGTAATCTTCCTTCACTGCACTGATCTTAGTTAGTAACTGGGGGATTATCCGATTCTTCTCTCTCTGCCCCATGGAACTGTAAGCTTCATGAAGGCAGAGACCGTGGTTTTTTGCTCACCATTGCATCCTCGTAGCTAAGCACAGTGTCCAACAACCAGAAGGCCTTTAATATTGTTTGATGAATGAATATATGAATGACTGCCTTAAATTAATTTTAATTGTCTCTTAGTTGCCAGGTACTATATTAGATCATAGCCCTGTCTCCCAAACTATATTCAACGTGGTAAGAAACTGAAGGCTTGCTGGTAACTTAAATCCCATTCAGGGGTAGATGAAGATTTTGTGGGTTCTAAAGCCATTTGAGGAGCCTTCCATAAGAAAAAGAATGTAAACTATGAACACAAAATTGGTTATGAAGGTATATGTTTATTTAGAATGACAAAAAGCCCAACTAATTAAAAATATAAACAGCTGGCAGATATCACAAATGTTGTAAAAATCCAGAAAAATATTTTATTAACTAATTGCCCAATATATTTGTATTATATTTTTTCCTACATATTTTGGCTGCATGTTATTGTATCACCTTTTCTATAACAATGATTTTTATAATTTCATGGCTAGAATAAAAAGATAATTTAGTCTTTACATTAATATAGTTACTAAACTTTTTAGCCTAAAATTATTAGACTTCTTGGATAATGTTCTTGCTGTATTATATAAAAACTGCAATTTTTTAAAGCTACGGAGGGCCACCAGCAGGAGAGAGGTTTGCATACTTCCTTTACCTTCTCTGAAGGCATCATTCTGTATGCAGCTGGTAGTTAGCACAACTCATGGTAGGTTTTCAAACTTCAGGAAAAGCATGGTACCTCTTCCTGGAGCATCAGTTTTATTTGTTGGTAAATACACTGAAACATTTTTATATTAAAATAAAAATAGAAATATCATAGAGTTGAATGAAAAATATATTAATTTTAAAGCTCAAACACTAAACTTCTTAAGGCTGTAATTTTGAGCTAATATCTTAACACTTTTGAATCTAAGATAGTCATCCTGCTTTCTGTTATACTACTTCTATGTTTTTTTAGATGTTTAATTGAATTTAGTAACTCTCTTCTTTTACTTTATTACTTAAGTGAAATTTAAAACCTACTTTTTGTTGAAATACACTGTATGCACAGAAAAGTGCACATATCATCAGCATATGGCTTGCGGAATCTTCATGAAGTAAACATACCTCTACATCCAGAACCCAGGTCAAGAACCCAGAAGGACCTGTTCATCTTTCCTTCCACGTACTTCCTTCACCCCTGGCATAGTGACCACTGCCCTGACTTCTATAAGGTTAGCTTTGCCTGATTTTAAACTTCATGTAAATGGAACTATTAAGTTTTTACTTGTTTGGATCTGGCTTGTTTTCCCCAACGTTATGTTTGTAAGATTCATTTATATTGTTGTGCATAGTTGCAGATCCTTCATTCTCATTGCTATTTCCTTGTGTGAATATACCACAAATTATGTATCTATTCTACTGTTGATGGACATTTGGGTATTTCTAGATTTTGGCTATTATGGATAGTACTGCTATGAACATTACAGTACATTTCTTTTGGTGAACATATGTGTGCTTTTCTATTGAGTATAAAACTAAGAGTGGAATTGGTGGATCACAGGGTATGCATATGACCAGCTTTGATTAGATATTGCCAAATAGTTGTTCAAAGTTGCAGTTTACACTCTCACCAATAATGTATGAGAATTCTGATTGGTCCGCCTCTTCACTTCACTTGATGTTTTCTATCTTTTTGATTTTAGACCTTCTGGTACCTGTGTAGTACCTCATTATGGTTTTAATTTGCATTGCAATTTTAAAAAACAACTGACAGTTTAGAAAAGATTCTGCTTCACAACTTGTTTTTGATATTGTGTAGATTTTCAGAATTGTTGTCAGATTTGGGAAGACCTCTATCCATTTTATTTCATGTATAAGCTTTAATAGTTCAGGATATTTCCCATATGTAGATGTCTTGATGAATAATCTATGATACATTCACACAACGGAATACCATGCAACTATTAAAAAAAAAAAAAAAAAAAAAGAACCATTTCCGTGAACTGATATGGAGTGATTTCTATAATATATTAGGTGAAAAAAGCAAGCTGCAAGAGTATAAATAGTATGCTACCTTTTGTGTATATGTATGTGTATTTTTGCAAACATTAGGTAAAAGAATAAATCAAACACTAACAAAATCAAACACTGACAACAGGAGGTGAGTGGGAATAGGGAGATGGGATAGGTGAATGAGTAAGACTTAAAACTACCTATAAAGGTGTACTTTAACAGTTAGTAGTTTAACTGTGTTAATTGTTAATGTTTTACATGTTAAAAATAAATTTACAAGGATGGGAAAAACTAAAATTTAATACAAACAGAAACAAGTGGATCTAACTGTTTATCAAACTATTAACAAACCACACAGAAAAAGAATTCATTTAACCTTTGAACACATTTTTCAGAGTCTATAACTTTAGTGGTATATATTCTAAAGACAGAAAGTCTAAAGGAATATTGAACATTACTTAGTGAGTTTGTTGTGATTGATTTTGATACTATTTTGCATAGATTCTGAGACTGAGCAATTGAGAAAATCTGTTTCCTGTTGGAGTTCTCACTGTGGAAGAGGGGATATATAAAGGTGGAAGGAAAAAAATAATATTGTCATGTTGGATTTGAATTCAAGTTATCAGTATGAACTCATGATTTAAAAAACACCTCCTGACTGTCCACTGAAAGGTCCTGGAAACAGTGATTCCCCAGTAGGAATGAGCCCACCTAGTGTAAGATCTTGGTTTTCTAAATATGTTTCCCGCTAAAAGGAAGTAGGAGAAATGGCTTATCAAACTGAATACCAGTATTGGAGCATGAAAAGTACAAGGTGAGCCTAGAACATCCGGATGTACGAGAAAAGCAAGGAGATGCCTAAAAATCTATAGGGACAGGCTAAAATGATACAAGAACCAGCTTGTTCTCTCAGCCAAATTTGAGACAATTTGAACATCAAAAAGGATAATAGTAATACTTTTCCAGTGGAGATATCTGGAAACACCACTGTAACCAAGTGGTCAGACTTAACATCCCTAACAATGAGACACCCCAACATCGTGTGCCACCTGATGTGATGCAGTGGGAAGCATGCAGCATCACCTATTATTGTTTTTGCTAAAAATGTTCAATCTGAATACATTGAATACATAATCAGACAAATTCAAATTGTGGCACATTTTCCAAAACAACTGACCTGGACTCTTAAAAAATGTGAATGTAATGAAAGACAAAATAAAATAAAAAAAAAAAAGGAAATCTGTTCCAGAATAAAGGGGACTAAAAGAGACGTAACAGCTAAATACAATTCATGATTATTCATTAAATCCTCAATGGATTAAGGGGAAAAAAACCTAGCTGAAAAGGACATCAACGGGACAATGAGGGAAATTTTAATATGGACTATATATTAGATAACATCAAATCAAAGTTAAACTTTTTGGGTGTGATCATGTATTACGTTATGTAGGAAAATGTCCCTCTTCTAGGATATAGGTGCTAAAGTATTTAGAGAAGTGTTAGAATTTCTGTATCTAACTTTTAAATGGTTCAACAAAAAAACAAACAAAAGAGTATACACATATATATTTATATTGAGAGAAATAAAGCAAATATGGGAATACTTTAACAATTCATTGAATTGTAATTGTTCTTTTATCTTTTTGTAGGTTTGAAATTCTCGGAAATAAAAAGTTAGGGGAAGGGGGCCGGCCTGGTGGCGCAGCGGTTAAGTCCGCTTTGGCGGCCCTGGGTTCGCAGGTTCGGATCCCAGGCGCGCACCGATGCACCGTTTCTCAAGCCATGCTGTGGCGGCATCCCATATAAAGTAGAGGAAGATGGGCACAGATGTTAGCCCAGGGCCAGTCTTCCTCAGCAAAAAGAGGAGGATTGGCATCGGATGTTAGCTCAGGGCTAGTCTTCCTCACAAAAAAAAAAAAAAAAGTTTGGGGAAAATAATTGCAGGGCATTTCAAGTGTTTTTGTGCAGTGACTAATGCCCATATCTAAGTTAAGAAAACTCATTCACCAGTTTGTCCTTGCTAGCTCCATAATAGGAAATCTATTAATATAATTCACAGTATTAATAAATCAAAAGAAGAATGGTGAAAAAGCATTTGATTAAAGTAAATATCCTTTCCAGATTTAAAACACTTTTAGATAAATTAGGAATATATAGATGATTCCTTCACATGACAAAGTTATATTTTGTTCTAAATGCCAGCATTCTGCTTAAGGGAGCAACACCTAGAAGCAGTCTCATTAAAGACAGGGTCAAGAAAAGAATGTCCACTGTCACTATTTATTTTTATAATTGGATAGTACTAGCTAATACAGTTAGGCAAGAGGAAAAAAAATTGAAATTTTGGAAAGGAAAAGATAAATTTTTCATTGTTTAGAGATGATATTAATATTTAGCTAGAAAACCTGAGAATTAACTAATAAACCATTACATGTAGTTAAGTAAGATGTCCAGATAAAAAAATTAACAGAATTCTGCTTCCAGCACTATGGAAAACAATGTATTCAGAAGAACCTTGCCTCCCATTATAAAATAACTAGATCCTGTCTATGATTGATGCATTTTGGACTTACAGGAAGTAAGGGAAATTTTCCAAGACCTGCTCCCTCCCCAAAAGGGGGGGTACTAAACTATGAGGGAGAGAAGTGGAAGCAATGAGCTTTAAGCTCTAAGACAACAATGTATAAAGTTAATGTGTCACGGACACGTTGTGTTAATTTTGAAAAGCAAAGGGGCTTAATATTAGAAAATGTATAAATGACATTTACTACATTAATAAATGAAAAGAGCAACTTCATTTGATCATTTCAATAAAAGCAGAAAAATCATTTGAAAGTCAACATTCAAATATGATTAAAAACGCTTAGTAAACTAGGAGTATGAGCTTTCTTACCTTGATAAATTATACGTACCAAATTTTTTTATAATGTTAAAAGCATTCCCTTTAAAACCAGGATCAAGAAAAATATAACATTGTTTGGGCATTGTTGGACAAGGAGAATGAAGGCTAGAGACTGGAAAGGATGAAAACAAATATTCCTTTTGTTGTTGTTGTTGGCAGATGTTATAGTTGTGTGCCAAAATGGTAGAGGTTATATCATGCCTTGTAGAAACTGAAGACAAATTATTATCTCAGAGTCTCACAAGGTGGCTACCAGAAGATCAACCTGCAAATATCAATTGATACCATTTGTATATACTAATAACAGACTGTTAGGAAGCATAATTTTAGAATTGCATAATTATATAAAATTAAAAAGAACCTAGGAACACATCTAACAAAATGTGTTAAGTCCTGTATGCAGAAACTTATACAACTTCATTGAAAGACATTAGAAAAGACTCAAAAGAATAAAGTCCACAGGTAGGGAGACTGAGAATTGTAAAGTCATCAATTTCTAATCAAAATGGTGCTGGGTTGGGCCGGCCCTGTGGCTTAGCAGTTAAGTGCACACACTCCGCTACTGGCGGCCCGGGTTTGGATCCTGGGCGCACACTGACGCACCGCTTCTCCGGCCATGCTGAGGCCGCGTCCCACATACAGCAACTAGAAGGATGTGCAACTATGACATACAACTATCTACTGGGGCTTTGGGGGAAAAGAAAGGAGGAGGATTGGCAATAGATGTTAGCTCAGAGCCGATCTTCCTCAGCAAAAAGAGGAGGATTAACATGGATGTTAGCTCAGGGCTGATCTTCCTCAAAAAACAAAAAACAAAAACAAAATGGTGCTTGGACAACCGTATCAATATGGCGGAAAGCCTATGAAATTGGATTGCTATCTCACTTCGCATATAAAAAATCAGTACCAATGGGGGCCGGCCTGGTGGCGTAGTAGTTAAGGTTGCACACTCCACTACAGCGGCCCAGGGTTCGCAGGTCCAGATCCTGGGCGCAGAACTATGCACCGCATATCAAGCCATGTTGTGGCAGTGTCCCATGTACAAAATAGAGGAAGATGGGCACAGATGTTAGCCCAGGGCCAATCTTCCTCAGCAAAAAAAGAGGAGGATTGGCAACAGATGTTAGCTCAGGGCTAATCTTCCTCACACACACACACACACACACACACACACAAAATTAAGACCATGATGAGACACCATTTTGCATCTACAGGATTGGCAATAATTAAGAAATCTGATTATGGTGTATTGGATAGATTATGAGTCAATAATTCTTATACTTCTGGTGAGAGTATAAGTTGGTATAATCACTTTGAGAAACAACTTGGCATTATCATATAAGGTAGAATACTCGTATACCTACAGACAAGCAGACTTCACTCCTAGGTCTAGACTCTGGAGAAACCCTTGTGTGTGGATACCAGGAGACCAAGAATGTTCATAGCTGGACTGCCTGCAGTAACAAAAATCTGGAAACAACCACATGTCCATTGTCAGGAGAATGGCTGAATAAATTATGGTATATTCACATAACAGAATATAATATAGCAATGAAAAAGTGTGAACCACAGCTACTCACAACTTGATAAATTTTAGTAACATAGCATTTAATGAAATAAGTCTCAGAAGATAACACACACAAAGTTAATATTCCAGCAAAACTAAGCAATAAGTAGGGATTCATAATACAATGTTAAACCTCTTTTTTTTGTGTGTGTGAGGAAGATCAGCCCTGAGCTAACATCCGTTGCCAATCCTCCTCTTTTTGCTGAGGAAGATTGGCCCTGGGCTAACATCCGTGTCCATCTTCCTCTACTTTATATGGGACACCGCCACAGCATGGCTTGACAAGTGATGCGTCGGTCCACACCGGGGATCCGAGCCTGCAAACACTGGGCTGCTGAAGCAGGGCATGCTAACTTAACCACTATGCCACCAGGCCGGCCCCCAGTGTTAAACCTCTTTTACAAATCATAGGAATAATAAACATAAATTGGTAGTGATGTCTCTGGAGGATTAAGGGAATAGGATGGGGCCAGCACACAAGTAGAGCCACTGGTACATTAGTACTATTCTAGGTCTTCAGCTGGTGGTTGCTTTACAGTGTCTGATTATTGTGTTTAATTGTGTATATATTCCACATACTCTTGTGACAGCAAATGTCGTAATGATAATGTTAAAAAAATAAAATTACTAGTAAGAAATAATTAGCCTTAATATATATACAAACAATAACCAATTAGAAGATATAATATAGGAAGGGAACTTCCTACCTGAGATGCTAGGAATAAATATCACAGGAAATATGCAAGATCCATGTGAAGACAATTTTGAAAGGCTACTAAGAGCCATAAAAGGAGACTTGATAAGGAAAGCCCTAGTAATTTGTTCTTAGAAAAATTTTATTTCATAAAGAATCAATTCTCCCTGAATCTATTTAACATTTTGTAAAAATTCTAAAGATTTTTTTTGGCCTATACAAGCTACTTCTTGAATTTTCCATATAATCTCCCATTATATGGAAAATAAGTGTGTTCTGGAACATGCAAGGAAATTATGACCCAGAGAGACTAGATAGAACCGAATATAAAGCTTTAGTGAACCTGTCTGGTAGAGGTATAGGAATGGACATAAAGGTCAATGAAACAAAAAGTGCAGAAATAGACCCCTTATCATAGAGACAATTAGTATATGATAAAGATAACATTTCAAGTCAGGGGTAAATTTGGGATTGTTCAATACATGATGTTGGGGGAGCCAGATAGCCATACTTAAAAAACAATTTCAAAAGGATCAAAGATTTAAATGTTGAAAAAGAAAGTAAATAATTCTAGAAAAGAGAAGAAAATATGAAATTTAAGAACAATCTTGGAGTGGGGATGATCTTTCTAAGCATGACAAAACTATGAGAGCCATAGAAGATTGATTAATTTGACTGTATAAGGAGGAAAAAATGAAATAGAGTAAAAATGTGACAAAGTGGGAAAATGTTTATTTCATAAAGAACTAATTTCCTTAATATGTAAAGAATTTTTACAATTAAAAAACCAACTATACAATAGGAAAACAGGCAGAAGTTTCAAACAAACATTTAATACATTTTCTAAAAGGAAATGCGAATGGCTTTTAAGCATCAAAAAATTGTTCAATCTTAGTAAGAGAAATGAAAATTAAAATGACAAGAACTCAAAAAATAAGAAAATGAACAGCTCAATTAAAAAACGGGCAAAAGATCTGAACAGACACCTTGCCAAAGAAGATATACAGATTGCAAATAAGCATATGAAAAGATGCTCCACATCATAGGCCATTAGGGAATTGCAAATTAAAGCAATGATAAGATATACCACTGTATACCACTACATACCTATTAGAAGGGTGAACATCCAAAACGCTGACAGTACTAAATGCTGGCAAGGATGTGGAGCAGTAGGTAGGAATGCAAAATGGTACAGTCACTTTGGAAGACAGTTTGGCAGTTTCTTATAAAACTAAACATACTCTGACCATATGGTCCAGTAATCATGCTCCTTGGTGTTTATCCAAAGGAACTGAAAACTTACGTCCACACAAAAACCTGCACACGGATGTTTATGGCAGCTTTATTCATAATTACCTACCTTGGAAGCAACCAAGATGTCCTTCAGTAGGTGAACTGATAAATAAGCTATGGTACCTCTGAACAGTGGAATATTATTTAGTGCTAAAAAGAAATAAGCCAGCAAGCCATTGAAAGACATAGAGGAAACTTAAATGCATGTTACTAAGTGAAAGAAGCCAATCTGAAAAGGCCAACTATGGAGACAGTAAAAGGATAAGTGGTTGCCAGGGATTGGGAGGAGAGAGGGATGAATAGGCAGAGCATAGAGGCTGTTTAGAGCAGTAAAACTATTCTGTGTGATACCGTAATGGTGGATACATGTCATTTTACATTTGTCCAAACCGATAGAATGCACAACACTGAGAGTGAACCCTAATGTAAACTAGGGCCTCTGGGTGATAATGATGTGTTAATGTAGCGTCATGAATTGTGACAAATGTACTATTCTGGTGCAAGATGTTGATGGGGGCGCGGTGCTGTGCATATGTGAGGTAAGGGGGTATGTGGGAACTCTGTACTTTCTGCTCAGTTTTGCTGTGAAGCTAAAACTGCTCTAAAAAAATATATTAAAAAAATGACAAGGAGTTACCATTTTAAAATGATCTAAATATTTGACAACACGCTGTATTCCTGAGGGTAGGGAAATAGGCATGATTTTTGCTGGGGCACGGAGGGGGCATCATATTAATCCAATTTAAACATGTATATTCTCTGATTTAGCAGTTGTACTTCTAGGAATGTATCTACCTGAAGGAAAAGGTATATGTCAGAAAATACGTTGCATCATTGTTTATAATAAAAAAAGATTGGAAACATTCTAAATGCCATACAAAAGGGAATAGGTTAAATATAGGGCATTCATATAATGGCATACTCTGTAGGTATCAAAAGAAAAAGTGGAAGGATAATTCAGTCTTTGATCGATTGCATTTTTTAATGGTTTAGAAGAGTTTGAGCTTTGCAATTCATTATTGGTAATACCATGTACATTTTTAAGATTTTGATGTTAAATTTGCTGAAACTTCCCTCAGGTTTCCTTCCTGTAGGATCATTTCATGTTTTCTTGGGCCAGGGTAATCATGAATATTCATTAAATCTAGGAGACTTGTTATTAAACAGTTTGTCGTCGATGTCCTCATAACAGTGGCAATTATGAGTTTCATTTTACCTTTAAATTGCTTTTTTATGAAAAATTCAGCAAAAAATTCAGTATTTTACCTTCTCTTCATTAATTGCATTGGCAAAAACTCCAAGAGCCTATTCGATCTATTTGAAATTTATCCCTACACTTTAATTACTGCTTTTATTGAGATCTGAAAAATTCTCTCTTAGAATTTGCTTCCTGATGTCAGAATAATTTCTATTTGCTTATTTTTAATCACTTGCCCCATATTCCAATAGTTTTATGCATTTTCTTTTGTATTTAATAAAAAACTGAAACCCTCCATATGTGTCCAAATCTGAAATTTAACTTTTTTTTACTGAACTAGTCTAAAATCATTTTTCCAAATTGTAGTTAAAATGGCATAGTCAACCTTTGTTAATTTTTTAAATGATTCACATATCATAAAATATACCTGTTTAAAAAGTGTACAATCCAGTGGTTTTGTAGTATAGTCACAAAGTTGAGTAACGATCGCCACTATCTAATTTCATTTCATCACCTCCCAAAAGAAATCCCATACTCCTTAACAGTCACTCCCCATTCCCCTCTCCTCCTAGCCCCTTGCAACCACTAATCTACTCTCTGTCTCTGTGGGTTTGCCTATTCTGGACATTTCATATAAATAGAATTACACAACATGTGGCCTTTTGTGCAACCTTTATTAACTTTTTGAATAAACTTTCTGTCTTGTTTGTGTTCAAGTTTTCCTTCTCACAGAAAATATATTTCAGAGTCATTAAAATGTTGTGCTACAAGATCTCACTGCTTTTTAGTGAGCAAACCATCTCACTATCCTTAGACGCTTAAAAAGAAAAATTCAATTTGGCATGGGTGTTTAAAATACTACATCTAGTATAAGAGAGAAGCCCAAGAAGAAAGCATAACTATTGCAAAATCCTGCAGTAGTCAACAACTTCAGGGACTGGGAGGCAGCTTTTCCTGATGTGATTTAACGATGAGCTGCGTCCAGAATGTTTTACTTACTAATGTTTTTAAAGAGTGCTTGAAGCTTTGTCACCTCTCCTAACAGTCATGTTGTCATTGGTGGATTGCAAATGAGCCACGCAGGTTACAGTTATCCAGAGCTTCATCACCCTGCTGGAAAGCCAGAACTGTATTTGAATTACTCTCATGTATGCCTTAATTTCAGATGAATTTTGGCAAAAAATTTAAAAATTGGTTTTCTGCATAGCAAGTTGGTTTTCTATCTTAGAGTAGCACATATGATGGCATACACAAAGCAATCCACTATTGTAGAATCTGAAGCAATAGAGTGTTAATTGATGTCTGGTTTGTTTGTTTGATTTCTCACTTCATTTTGTACAGGTTTTCACTTATTTTGATTAAGTCTTCACAAGCTGTTTTGGATTAATAAGTGATGTTTGTCCTTTCATTCTGATAGTTTTTCAAGCACTCATGTAAAAATGGATCAAATCTAGCAGTTAGTCTGATGACTCCCTGAAATTTCTGTTATTTGAAGAGCATCACTTTTCATTGTGATCACTGATGGGTAAACCTTTTTCACTCAACAATACCCTCAACTACTCTTTTTAGTACTTCAGAGTAAAACTTTTCCTTCTTGTCTGTTCTTCAACACAATGGTAAAGTACATTTTGATTCAATTTACATGCAATCCAAATAAACATAGCCTCCTTGTGTTCTGTGACATCTGATTTTTGAGAGTTGTCAATACATTTAATTCAGTCTGAAAACTTATCTGGTATAAGTAATGTGTGTTTTGTTAAAAATAATAATATCAACAAAAAAATCAATATATATATTCATCAGTTATAGAATAGTCTAGCCAAGATCTTATAACAAATTGTTCGTATTTAAATTTGTTTATAATAACTGGGAAGCATTTTAACAAATTATACGTTCTGTGTGATTCTCTTTGAATTGGGATCATGATTTTGGAGGAGAAAAACTTGTACTCACAGTGTGTGACAGACCAGGATGAAAGTTCACAGTTCTTATGGAAGTCAACACAGTCATTAAAATGAGGCTCTGCTGACAGTAGAAACTGTTCTCTGTTTGGAAATTCTGTTGTTTTGGGAGTACTCTGATGGTCATAGTCTTATTTATTACTTTTGTTGCCAGTTTTATTAATATTTTCTTGGCTACCATAATTCTTTTTGAAATAGTTCTGCATACCATTTCAACCACTTTAATTTCATTGTTACATAGGAGAGTTTTTAATATGTTGAAGCTCCTGCCAATCTTCATTCTTTCAATTTTCTTCTTAGCTTCCACTAGGATCCTTACTTTCCATTGTACTTGGATTTTGGAATGATCGATAATTGTAGAAAATTGGAAAATTTATCTGAAATTAAGGCAAATACAAGAGCTAGTCAAATGCACTAAAAATTGCCACTGTGTTCAATCAAGCCCCATAATTGTATAATCAAATGACTCTTATACTACAAATCTTGAATTATTGATGTGATATGTGTAGGAGTTTTTCACTGGAACATTTGTTTCTTCAGGCTACTTTGCTCTGTTGGTGGCGATTTTGCATGCTGTTTTATCTAGAACGGTCAGACTTAGGATGAGATGTATCACATAAGTTAAGGTGTGCATAAGGAGTGCATACATCACACAGCCTTGTCTTCATTTATACTTGCTATTTGTAGTAATACTTTGTGTGTGACGAACCAAGAATTTTGACAAATTTTATTTTATGTGATTTGCTGTAGAAAAAGGAAAAAATGTATGGTGTGTTTATAATTGTATACACTGCTTATTGAGTATATTTCTGACAGGTGAAAACTTCTGTTTTAATTAGATATCAACGAGATCCAAATCCTCTACTTAAAACTTAAAATTTTTGACATTTGAAAGAATTTTCCACAGTCTAGCTTCTGGCTCTATACACTTCAGTCCCGTCCACTGAAGGGCACGGTCATAAAGCCGTGTGATGGACCTATGTGATGGGCAGTGAGCCTGGTATGTGACAGGGTCCCTAGAAGTGACTGCTACAGAGGAGGGCTAGTAGTAGCTCAATTATCCACAGGAGTGACTGCCAACTGCATCAATAAACCCTGTCAAACCCAATCAAATGTATCTCCAACCTAATGTCCCTTTAGTCCGACCCCAGGAATACCACCAGACATGGGGGAGGTGGACAGAGGGGAAGTCAGAATGGGAAGAGAGTGCTCTCCTAATGACCTAGAGTTCACTGTTTGCAGATTTTATAAGAAAATGTTTTACCATGTGAACACATTGATAGGACCCCTTGTAGAGCCTTGGAAGAGGCCCATGCAAGTGAGAGACCCCAAAGATTTAGGCTTCATTAGCTTTATAGTAAATCTCTCTCTGGGTCTAATTATTTCGTGGCTTATGGGCCCCCCTACAAAAGTATTTAGTAAATATGGGTTCAGTTGGACAATATTTGTCTGTTGGGCCTGCACCATGGCCAAGATCCCTGGTGTGAACATTTTGTGCGCTCCACCTCTCTGCCGAGGAACTGCCTCTCTGCCTGCTGTAGGACTTTCCCCAGGTCTCCCAAATGTTTGTGTAGGCAAGCTGCCTTGCCCAGCCTTGGGGTCCAGGGGCAAATTGGAACCATTTTCTGTAACAAGAGAAGCCCCCTTGATGACCAGATTCCCGAGTGCAGGGACTGTACCAGGTATACCTGTACCTCTCTGTCCCCGACCCCACCTCAGTGGAAGCCTATCACCTAAATAGGGCGAAGGTCCACATCAAGAGTATCAGACTTTCGGAGCAGACGTTCTTCTGTCCTTTTTCTCATTGGGTCCAAAATGTAGCTGATGATTTGTGCATTTACAGGGGCTGGAGGGAAGTTTGGTCACCAACATTTCATTTGTCCCTGGAAAGTTCCTACTCACCCTTTCCAGCAGCTCAGGTCTCATCTTGGTGAAAATGTCCCCCAACATCTGAGACTGAGTGGACCACCCTTCTTGTTTTTATGTCTCTGCTGGCTTCTCTCTTGCTGATTGGCACTTTGCTGTCTGTGTCTTTGCTGTGTGGCTTCCTCTAGCCCCGCTGAGACCTGGGCCTGCTTCTTATTCAATCCTGCTGCTGAGTGCTGCTGTGGTGCCAGCAGAGTAGGGTAGACGCTCACACATGTTTCCTGAGTAAGTGTCTGATGTGGAGGACCCATTAAATCTTCAGCTGATGGTCCTGTGGGATAACGGGCAGCTTCATCTCCACAGAGATGTTGTAGATAATGCTGGCCCTGTGGCTTAGCGGTTAAGTGCACGCGCTCCGCTACTGGCGGCCCGGGTTTGGATCCCGGGCACGCACGGACGCACCGCTTCTCCAGCCATGCTGAGGCCGCGTCCCACATACAGCAGCTAGAAGGATGTGCAGCTATGACATACAACTATCTACTGGGGCTTTGGGGACAAAAAAAAGGAGGAGGATTGGCAATAGATGTTAGCTCAGAGCCGGTCTTCCTCAGCAAAAAGAGGAGGATTAGCATGAATGTTAGCTCAGGGGTGATCTTCCTCACACACACTCACAAAAAAACATTAAAAAAAAGAAAATGCTGGGTTCTCTTCCTCTCAGCTGCTGACTTCAGGGCTCAGCTTACCTTCTATCTCTAGGGTAGTTCTCAGATTGAGCGTGCATCGGAGTCACTTCAAAGTCTGTTAAACACTGAATGCTTGGCCCCAGCCTCAGAGTTTCTGATTCAGTAGGTCTGGGGTCAGCCCTGAAAATCTGTATTTCTAACAAGTTCCTGGTGATGAGCCAGGAACCACACTTTAGAACCACTTGGCCTATGGCTGCCAGGGCTCACTGTTCTGGGAAGCCTCTTGTGGTTTCCATCATGCTCTTTGGCTGAAGTGGAATCTCCGAGAGGCCCCCAGACCCAGGACACTGGCCTGGCCTGAGGGCGATCTAGTGATTTTCAAACTTTGCTCTCCACACTTCTTAAGTAGAAAGGAGCTGCCTCAGGGTGACCTCTGGGGGTCTGGGAGGTTGTGTGGGTGGTCTTTAGACCCCTCACTGCCTGCTTTTTCGCCAGATCAGCTCTGTTTTTATGTCTCGTGTACTGGAATCTTATAAGTGAATTTGTTTGAAGAATGAGTTCCACTGCAGGGAAAAAGAATTGTGGTAACGGCCTGGATTCTGGGCCCTGGAAGATGAGAGCTTGTGAAAGTTCTGAAGTTTCCTCCGAGATCCAGGTCCCAGGGATCCAGCAGGGCCAGAATGCCTCTTGGTTGCTAATTTGTATTTTTCTGTTTCCTGGGGAGCCACACCTCCAGATCCAGCATAGCTTTGTGGTTAGGAACTCTGGGGTCAGACAGACTTGGGTTCAGCCACGCCTGGCTGGGCGACCTCCCACCTCTAGGAGGCCTCTGTGTCCGAGTCTGTAATGTGGGTAAGGATTCCGCCTCCCTCCTCGGGTGTTTGTGAGCCTGAGATGAGACACTGGCTCTAAAGCACTTACACAGTATCTGGCCCAACGTAAATGCTCACAAAATATTAGTATTGTCATGATGATTTTGTTATTGTGGTGAAAAGCATAAAATTACTCTTATAGAATCAAGAGTTTTAAAATAAAATCGATATAAATTTGATAGCCCAGAAGAATTTCCAAGTTAATGGATTTTTTTTTTTTTTCTGTACTGGGCAAAATGGATTTTTAGTTTAAAAAAATAGGGAAAGGAAAACTAATTATTAGAGCATTTATTTAACTAAAAGATAGTTTGAAAAGAACAGTTGCCTAAAATGATGACATTAGTGGAAATCACTCTGCTATTTTTCTGTCAGTTGCTTTGCTTGACAAAGAATTTCTGTGAAACACTTGTAATACTCATATATGATGCAAGTATCTTATTATTATTATTTTTTTTGAGGAAGATGAGCCATGAGCTAACACCTGTTGCCAATCCTCCTCTTTTTGCTGAGGAAGATTGGCTCTGGGCTAACATCCGTGCCCATCTTCCTCTACTTTATGTGGGATGCCTGCCACAGCATGGCTTGATGAGTAGTGCAATAGGTATGCTCCCAGGATCTGAACCTGTGAACCCTGGGCCGCCGGAAGTGGCACGCGAACTTAACAGCTACGCCACTGGGCCGGCCCCCAAGTGTCTTATTTTTTTAATGGCATTTTACTAAAAACGCAGTTATAGGCTTCATCTCAAGTGATGATTTAGCTCCCAAACAAAATCAAGTTCCTTCCAAGTAAGAAAGAATAAAAGAATATACATTCTACAGCAATAGAATGCAGAGGAGGTAGGTGTGGGGTGAAGGAATATATCATACTCAAGGAAAATTCAAAGAGTTTAAGGTTTTGAAAGTTTTCTTTTCAAATGAACTGCAGTCAATTATCCTGGATATGGCAGAATGCCATGGAAGGCCACATTCTCATTTATTCACATTTTAAAGTTAGAATTGGGAGGAAATGGAGATTGCTGTATAACAGTTTGGCTGGAAGGTATTTGTTCAACCTATCAAGAATGCAAACATTTGGCGCAGAGTACATAGTATTAGCTCTTGAAGCTTACACCAGCACTTCTATAGTATTTTTTTGGGTGGAGGGGGCCACAGCCAAGATGAGGGTGGAATATATTTGAAAGGGGATTCAAAGTGATATTTGAGAACTTCACTTTAGGAAAGCGAAAAAAGCAAAGGCTTTCTTAAAGGTTGCACGGAAAATACGATTTATTCGAGAGATCCTTTGCCTGCATGCTTTAATATTAAGCCTCCATGTAGAATGCAAGTTATCCTAAGATAGAAGATGGAAAGGAGCAGTCAGATTTATTGCTATATGTGAGCATGAATAATTTTTACTTTTATTGTTTTCCCACTTCATATCAAGTTGGAATTTTTTACTTTTGACCAAAGGCTCTTGTTGAGTTTGCAGAAAATATAACACAGGTACATGAAATGTAATATATTTATTGTATATGTTTGTAATAGTATAAAGTAATTAAAATAATTTAAAAGTTATATTTAGGACATTTTAAATAAATTTAAAGTTAGGGTTTATCACACAATTGTTTAACTCCTAAGTCAATTATTAATCTGTGAGTGCATTCATTTAGCAATTTTAGTGACCCAGAAGGGACTCATTCAGGCTCCTTATGAAAATGTCTGACAAACTAGAGGGAAGATAGTTTTAATACATAATTAAGAAGGAGAAATGTGAAAACTTGTATAAGGGTGGGTCCTGGGAGTAAAAAACTCATCACAGTCTTTCTTTAAGTAATATCAAACCACTTTACATTGTGTGTAAGAACCTTAAACAACAGTGTATACTTCCATCCCTCCATCCTTTGTGCTCTTGTTGTCATATATTTTTCTCTATATATCCTATTAACCTCACAATAATGTTATGATTTTTTACTTTAGGCAGATGATATATTTTATATTTACCCTCATTTTTGCCATTTTTAGTGCTTTTTATTCTTTTACATAGATCCAGATTTTCATCTCGTATGATTTCTCTTCTGCCTAAGAAACTTCTTTTAACATTTTTTACTGTTCAGGTTTGCTAGTGATGAATTCTCTCAGCTTTTGTTTATTGAAAAAAGCCTTTATTTTGCTATTATTTTTTAAAGAGATTGTCCCTGGGTAAAGAATCCTAGGTAGACACACTTTTCCTCGAGTACTTTAAAGACATCTCTATACTGTGCTCGGCTTACATGTTTCTGAGGAGGAGTCTGCTGTCATTCTTACTTTTCCTCTGTACTTTCTTTTTTTTGACCTATGGCTGCTTTTAATATTTTTCACTGAATTTCAATGATTACCATTAGATTAAAATGGTATTTGCCACGGTTTTCTTAAGTTTATTCTGCTTGGGGTTCTTGAAGTTCTGGATCTGTGGGTTTATACTTTTCATCAAATATGGGAAATTTTTGGCTATTTTTTCAAATAATTTTTTGTCCCCTTTTCCTCTTCTCCTTATCGCACTGCAGTTACATGTAAGTCAGACTGCTTGACGTTCTCCTTCAGGTTACTGATGCTCTGTGAATTCTCAATTTTTTTTCTCTCTATGCTTCATTTTATCAGTTTTTTAGTTACTATTTATTTTAGTTTATTGATATATTTTTCTGCCATGTATAATCTGCTGTTAATTTTATTAGTTTTTTTTTCATTTCATATTGTGTATTTCATTTCAAACAGTTCCAATTAGGTATTTTTATGTTTTCTATTCTTTCCTCCTCATGCTCATGTTTTTCTTTATCTTCTTCAACACATAAAGCATATATGAAATAGATAAATGTACTTGTTTGTGAATTTTGTCATCTATATCATTTCTGGGTTAATTCCTATTGATTGATTCTTTTTCTCATTATTGGTCATATTTTCTGCTTTTCATATTGGTGATGTTTCTTATAAAATACAGTTTATTTTTATAAAAGTTTTAGATTTACAAAAAAATTACAAAGATAGTTCAGAGTTCCATAATCCACACCCAGTTTCCGCCATTACAGTCGCATAATGACGTTTCGGTCAGTGATGGACCGCATGTATGATGGTGGTCCCATAAGATTAGTACCATATGGCCTAGGTGTGCAGTAGGCTATACTATCTACTTTTGCATAAGTACACTCTGATGCTCACACAACAATGAAATTGCCTAACGATGCATTTCTCAGAACATACCCCTGTCGTTAAATGACATGACTGTTAATATTTTACATGAATAATTGTACATTTGTTACAAATAATAAACCAATACTGATATACTATTATTAACTAAAGTTGACACTTTATTCATATTTCCTTAGTTTTTACCTAATGCCCTTTTTTTGTTCCATGATCCCATCCAGAATACCCCATTGTATTTAGTTGTCATGTCTCCTCAAGTTTCTTTTGGCTATGGTAGTTTTTCAGACGTTTCCTGTTTTTGATGAACTTGGCAATTTTGAGGAGTGCTGGTTAGGTATTTTACAGAATGTCTCTCAAGTGGGATTTATCTGATTTTTTTTTAGTGATTAGGTTGAGTTTATGGGTTTTGGGGCAGAAGACCACAGAGGTAAAAGTGCCGTTCTCATCACACTGAATTAAGGATGCGTATTATCAATATGACTTAGCGCTATTGATGTTACTTTTAGTCACCTGGGTGAGGTAGTGTTTGTCAGGTTTCTCCATTGTAAAGTCACTTTTCCCTCCTTTCCCTACTGGACTCTGTGTGCAGCCCACACTGAAGGAGTAAGGAGTTATGTTCTACCTCCTTGAGGGAAGATTATCTACATAAATTATTTGGAGTTCTTCTGCAAAGGAGATTTGTCTCTTCTCTCACATTGTTTACTTATTCACTCATTTATATCAGTATGGACTCATGGATATATATTTTATACTTTGGGTTTTAGTCCAGTACTAAATCAATTTTGTCCCTCAAATGTTCCACCTTTAGCCATTGGGAGTTTTTATCAGTTGCCTCCTGTGTCCCTTTGGCATGCCCTCACCACTGTTGGCTTTTTTTTTTTTCCTGAGCATATACTTTGTGACACTATAAGATACTCCAGACTCATCTTGTATGTTTCCTAATCCACTTCTAGAATCAGCCCTTTCTCCAAGGAGTCCTGGTTTCTTTAATTGAAGAATGGTATAAGAACGAAGATCTGGGTGCTAGATATGTTTGTTGATATTGAGGTGTCATTGCTTTTAGGCTCTCTCAACTGACAGAGCAAGGAGATCTGAGTGTATACACCTATACTTATGAATATGTGTATACCTAAATTAAGCCAAGCATGAGATCATACTGATGTGTCCAACTATAATTTGTTAATGTGGATCATTCTAGCTTCCTCTCCTTGCTTATCTGTAAACTCCCACTCCAGCAGTGAGAAATCTGGCTCTCACCATCTGCCGTCCATTTACTTAACTGTTCAGTTCCAGTATATGTGCACAGTAATATCAGAATTGTTAACCTGTACTCCTGTGGGAAATAATGTTGTCTACTTGAGTATAGTGCTTGTGTGTGGTTTCTTTTGCCTTAAGTTTTAGAGTCTTCACTCGTTTCCAAAGTTACTTAGGCAGAAACCTTTTCCCCACCCCTCAGTGAGGTGGTTTCATATATTTGCAACAGAGTTAGATTGTTTTGTCACATTCTGTATTCCATCTTGGGATTCTGCAACCACCTAAATGATTTTTAAAAATTTGCATACATTAAGCTTCACTCTTTGTGCTGTCAAGTTGTATAGTTTTTTGACAAATGCATGGTATCATGTATCCACCTCTACAATATCATAAAGAATAGTTTACTGCCCTAAAAAATCCTCTGTTTTACCTATTCATCCCTCCTTCCCTTCCTTGCAGCCCCTTGCAACTACTGATCTTTTCATTCCCTCCATAGTTTTGCCTTTTCTAGAATGTCATAGAATTGGAATCATAACAGATGTATTCTTTTGGACTGGCTTCTTGCATTTAGCATTATGCATTTAAGATTCTTCCATGTCTTTTCATGGCTTGACAGTTCATTTCTTTTCATTGCCAAATACCATTCCATTGTGGGGATGTACCACATCTTTATCTGTTCACCCACTGAAGGATCTATTACTTTCAGTTTTTGGCATTTATGAATAAAGCTGTTGTAAGCATTCTCATGCAAGTTTTTGTATGGACATAATACTTTAAATGAACTGGGTAATTACCTAGGCACATGATTGCTGGATCATATGATAAGACTATGATTAACTTTGTGAAAAACCTGCCAAACTGTCTTCCAAAGTGGCTGTACCATTTTGCATTTCCACCAGCAATGGAGTGAGAGTTCCTATTATTCTGCATCTTTGCTAGCATTTGGTATTGTCAGGTTTTTGGATTTCAGCCATTCTAATATGTGTGTAGTGGTATCACGTTGTTTTAATTTGCAATTCCCTATTGACGTATGATATTGAGCATTTTTATATGCTTTTTTGCCATCTGTATATCTTCTTTAGTGAGGTATCTATTCAGATCTTCTGCCAATTTCTTGTTTTCTTATCATTGTTTTAAGAATTCTTTTTAGGGGCCGGCCTGGTGGCGCAAGTGGTTAAGTGCACATGCTCCACTGCGGTGGCCTGGGGTTCACCGGTTTGGATCCTGGGCGTACACCGACACACTGCTTGGCAAGCCATGCTGTGGTGGCGTCCCATTTAAAGTGGAGGAAGATGGGCATGGATGTTAGCCCAGGGCCAGTCTTCCTCAGCAAAAAAAAAAAAAAAAAAAAGGAGGAGGATTGGCAGATGTTAGCACAGGGCTGATCTTCCTCACAAATAAAATAAAATAAAAATTAAAAAGAAAAAAAGAAGAATTCTTTTTATATTTTTGGATACAAGCCCTTTATCCAGTATATGTTTTGCAAATATTTGCAAAATGCCTTGATTTTTTATTGGTAAATGTGTTTATTTCATTCTTGTTCCAGAAGGTAATTTTTACTCCGTATACAGTTCTAGGCTGACATCTACTTTTTCTCTTCTCTCTGAAGACATTAGTGTATGGTTTTCTGGCTTCCACTGTTGTCATGGAGAATTCTGCTGTCCTCCTGACATTCCTTTGTAAGGGGATGTGTGTCTTCTCTCTAGTTGCTTTTGGGATCTCATCATTGCCTTTGATGTTCTGCTCTTTCATTTTTGTGTCTATGAATGTTTTTCTTTTTATTGTTCCTGTTTGGGATATTTTGCTTCCTGAAGTTGTGAATTTATAGTTTTAATTAGTTATAGCACATTTTCTGTGATTATTCTTTAAATGTTGCCTCTCCTCCGTTCTCTTTATTCTTTCTTTCTGGAACTCTGATTAAATATATGTTAGATCTTCTCATTCTATTTTCTTGACTTCTATTTTATATATATGCAATCTTTGCTTTATACTGGGTCAATTGGGTAAATTCTTCAGATATATATAATTATCTTTTCATCTCTGCTTAATTTGCCATTTAATTCACCCTCTTAGTTTTTCATTTTAACAACTATATTTTCATTTCTAGAATTTCCATTTGCTTTTTTCCTCAGACATTTCTGGTTATTCCTAATAGTTTTTTGTTGTGTGTTCAACTTTGTAGATGAATCTTATATTTCTTTAAAACTTTTTTACATAGCTCTTGGATATTCTTAATCTGACAATTCCAACCTCTTCAGTTCTTGGAAGGTGTTCTAAAATGTAGATTTTATTATTCAGGCATGGTGAGGCCAACAGAGCAGGAGATGACTGCCATTGAAAAGACAGTCTGTTACTCACAGTTCTCAAGAAGAGGGGGCACGCCTCACCACAGGAGAGCCGCACAGGGGAGCGCCAGGAGCAGTCAGGAGGCAGAGGGAGTGAGGGGAACTCTGGGCAAGGGCCTTTCTTGTGGTTTCTGTGAGAAAGGCAAGACAAGGCAGGGTAAGCAGGTTTAGGATTGGCTAGTTTGAATAATTTTAGCGGGCTCTGGGGCATAGGAGCTGTCCCTAGTTTTATGGTACCCCGCCCTGGGGTGATTAGGGCAGGGGGTATTGCCTGGAGTGTAAGAGCCAGATAGAGGATGTGGGCTCTGCTTGGTTAGTTTTCATATGAAAGGTGCACTGGAAGGCAAGTTAACTGTCTCTAGGGATTGGTTTGCCCTGGGAGGGGCAGTCTCCCCGTGGTCAGTGAGGCCCCAGATGTCAAAAAATCCAAATAAAAAGACATGCTTAACATAAGGGTCTCCGTCTCTGACTCTGCATGGTTGCTTGCCTTCCTTTGTGTTCGGTGATCTTTGTTTGATCTTAAGCTGTGTGGGGGATCTTTCCTTCAGAGAGCATTTGCTTCTGCCCTGGAGGTAGTCGAGAGGCTTATAGGAACTGTGGAATTCTCTGGAAACTTGCTCAGAGCAGGAGTCTGTGGTCCAGCTGCTGCTTGCTGCTCTCCAAGTACGATATCCCCACAACATGGTTGCTGTGTTAATGTGGCCTCGTGGTAACTTGACGTGGCTGCTGCCTGCAGATCAGGCCAGCTCTGGTTCTCCACGGCTCTGGCTCTTTGCTTCTTTGGCCCTGGTTCTCTGCCTCTGTAGATCCCTTTATCCTTGTTTTCTGGGTGTTCCTTTATTGGCTTTGGGACATTGAGGCCCAGGTTTCTGTTCCTTCTGATTCCTGATTGATCTGAACCCTGATGATATTTTTATATTGCAGGGGGGCAGGGTGAAGAGGTGGGCTGTCTCTGGATAATTCTTCTACCTTTTGTGAGACCAGCAATACTTCACAGGGTAGATCCCATCCCAGGTCTAATTGTCGTGGAGTGGAGGGTCCTTCAGAGAGTCTGATAGTTTCTGATGCCTGAATCTGATCACTTTTCATGAGCTGTCCTGCCACTCGCCCTGCTCTAACCACCATCATATTTCCAACTGGTTACTGCACTTGCCTCCTGACTGGTCTCCCTGCTCCTGCCCTTACCCCATTTTGGTCTGCTTTCAATATGGTAGCCAGAGGGATCCTGTTAAAACAAAATCAGATCGTGTCACTCTACTACTCAGAACCCTCCAGTTGCTTTTCATCTCATGCAGAACGAAAGCCAAAGATTTTACAGTGACCAAAAGGCCCTAGCTAATATTGTCCCCCACCCCTCTTCCCGCCACTCTTCTCTCCCTTATCTTCTGTTATTCTTGCTCATGGTCCTATATATGCTGGCCTCCTTGGGTTCAGGGAACGTGCTGGGCTCGTTCCTGTCTCACAGCTTTTGCATCAGCTGTGCCTGCTGCATGGAGTGCCCTCTCCAGGTATCTGCATGACTGTGCTCTCAGCTCTATCAGCTGTTTACTCAAGAGTCACATCCTCAGTGGAGCCTTCCTCTTGCCACCCGAGTCTAAAAGAGCATTTCTATCACCAAAAAATCCCTTCAGGTCCTGGCACTACCTTGCAGTCACAGCTCTAGGCAGCCACTGATCTGATTACTGTCACTATAGATGTTTGCCTTTTCTAGAACTTCATATAAATGGAGTCGTTCAGTATGAGCTCTTCTGTCTAGCTTCTTTTACTCAGCATAATGGTTTTGAGCTTCATCTGTGTTATTACATGTATCAACAGTTCATTCCTTTTTATTGCTGAGTAATATTTCTTTGTATGGATATACCACAATTTATATCCATTTACCTGCTGGTTGACATTGGTATGTTTCAGATTTTGGGGATTATGAATAAAGCTACTCTGAACATTCGTGTACAAGTCTTTGTGTGGACATATGTTTCATTCATTTTAGGTAAATACCCAGAAGTGGAATTGCTGGTTCATTGTGTAGTCCGTCTTTAACTTTATTAGAAACTGCCAAACAGTTATCCAAAGTGATCGTACATTTTAGATTTCCACCAACAGTGTGTGAGAGTTCTGGTTGTTCTGCATCCTCCCCAACATTTGGTATCCTCAGTCTTTTTGTATTTTAGGGATTCTAGGCATCTCATTGTCATTTTAATTTGCATTTCCATGATGACTAGTAATAAGGGATATCTTTTCATGTCTTTGTCAGCCATTTGTAAATCTTCTTTTGTGAAATATTTCAAATTTTCTACCCGTTTTTAAATTGGGTTGTCTGTCTTCCTATTATTGAGTTCTAAGTGTTTTTTAATATATTCTGGACACAAGTCTTTTGTTAGATATATGTATCATTGATATTTTCTCCCACTCTATGTATTACCTTTTTATCTTCTTAATGGTGATTTTCAAGGAGCAGAAGCTTTTAATTTTATTGAAACTCAGTTTATCAAATTGTTTCCTTTTACTGTTAATGCTTTTCAAGTCCTGTATAAGAAATCCTTGCATAATCTATGGTTGTAAAGATTTTCTCCTAACATTCAATATATTTTGCTAATTCATTTTGTTTAGTGTCTTTTCTCCCACCCATTAAAACATAAACTCCTTGAGGTAGAGGTTTTTGTTGACTCGTTTATTGCTGAGTCCCCAGTATTGGATCATGCATAGTTCATAGTAGGCTCTCAGCAAATATTTGCCAAATGAGTAAATGTATGTTTTTATAATTTTCCTACACATGTATATATCTATAAACAATACATTAGATTGTTTTGCATGTTTTATAAGGTGATGTATTCAATATGAGCCGAAGTAGGAAGCACAGTGATTCCAGATGGCCTCTAAATACCAGATACCGTTACTTTTCTAAGAGTGACAAAAATGTATATAGTATTCTGTGATACAAATGTCTCAATTTATTTATCCATCCTTCTGTAGAGAATATTTCAAATTTTTCATTACTACATTATTAATAGTGCGACAATGATCATTCTTACCAAGTCTTATTGCACACGTGTGTGAATGTGTCTCTAGACTTTATACCTGGTTTGGGGGGGTCAATAATATCCTTGTTTGCCTGGATATGAGAACACCAATCTCTTGCATGCAGTTGGTACATTGATATATGCTCCTTTTAAAGGGCAATTTGGTAATATGTACCAAAATTAAACATAGACACAGCCAAAGATTCTAGGAATTTGTCTTGTAAAAATATTTGCATCACTATGTAAAGTTAAATGCACAATAATTTTTATTGAAGTTTTGTCTATAATAAATTATTGTATACAGAGAGTAGTTTGTTTTTAAAAACTGAGTTAAAGTCACATGTATTAACATGCAAGAATATCTACAGTAGCATGTTAATTTAAAAAGGCAAGCTACAAAACAGTACCTTGAATATGATAGCATTTTTGTTAAATTTTACATATCCGTGCTAAAGAAATCTTTGAATTTTCATTAGGATTTTGCTCGTGGTCATCTCTGGGGAGGTTATGAGAGAACTTTTATTTCCTGTTTTAATATTTCTGTTTTTTTTTTTAAACAATGAATAGGTATTGCTTTTATATCAGAAAAAAAAAAAAAAGCAGTGCTATAACCATCTCAGGAAAAAATGTGCTTAATCAAGAGGATTATTTTTGTTTCCAATATCTGCATAACTATCTTTGTTTCTTTTTTGAGACGGCACAGCATGCTTTTTAGAACTCATCCGACTGGTCGGTATGGATTACTTCCTTCTGAACTGAGGTTATGCTTGAATGCTTTACATGTGCCAATCTTCTTTTGTAGGATTATTTTGTAATTTCAGTTTTGAAAGGGATATACCTTCACATGCTGTAGTAAGATAGTGTGAATGAAAGCAAAAGCTTGTGGTTTAAAGATAATTTCAAGTAGAAATCTCCTAAACGTTTTTAGGAAATTGAACAAAAGCGTTGAAGTGGGTGTGTGGGAAGAGTGGGAGGGGGTTGAGGAAGCAAGTTGGAGAGGGTTGTAGAGGGAAGCAATACCGGATGGAAGATTAAACAGGTTTATCTGTGTTCAAGCTGAGATCCAAGCTGTACATTTGTGACTAGTGCAGAGAGGGGAAGTAAACCTATCTTCAAACTGCCTCTTATACATTGGAGGAGAGACTTTTTGGAAGGACAGCTATGACATAGTAGCTGCCTTTGAATTTTGTTCGCTGAACAGGTTCAGTTACTTTTTACAATGAAGGGTCTGACAATGAATCTTGGCGGTTAAGACATGCTTGGAGCCAAGAAACAGATGAATATGAATACAATCCCATAGTAGAAGCAAGGGATTTCTTATTCAGGACATTATTCTGATAAATGCAAAGAACAATGACCATTATTTATAATTAATACCCAATTTATGATCCTCGTTCTTTCCATACTGACTGCAAAAGTACAATTTATTTTTCTGAGTATACCTAGGTAACTTATTTAGAATGAATGAGTTTGTAGAGATTTATGGTAAAAAAAAAAATGCTTTTATGTGGTAAGTTCATCCAACCCTTCTGTTTATTCTTTTTATTGAAAACCATTGCAGAAAGCTGTTGGAGAAGCAGGGACATGGTTATAAGTTATAAAAGAACCCCATTTGGAAGAGCCACAGTATGTGGCAATTGTTATGTACTGATATATAACAGAAAATTACACTGTTCTTATTAATAAATTACAACTCTTAAAGATTCCTATTTATCAAGTATGTGAATGATGAGGGTTGAGTTTTTCTCTAGAGATCTTAATATTAGTTGGGCTACTCTATCGCTGTTAAAATGATATGATTCATTTTTCGGTTTTCATTTGCCCTGGGCAAGTTTGTACCACACGTTACTGGTAACTTAAGTGCAACAATGAGTCCTTTTTATTGCTCTGACGTTTTTCATTGTCCTTTCTGGGCTGCATCCTTGAGGGATGAGCTCAAATGTCAGCACCTTGGTTGTTTTCCTTTAGAGCAATGATCACAACTGTGATAATTTTATTTTTTTGGTCTCTTCGTTTAATGATTGTATCTGCTGCAAGACTGTAGACTCAATGAGAGCCAGAACCATTTGTCTTGTCCTACCCTACTCTCAGGGTGCCTGCCACATAGTAATATTAAAAATATATATATTGAGAACCAAAGAACAGAGAATGGTTTGAAAAAGAGATATTGGCAGGATGGGGAACAGAGAAGGAAGAGAACAGTTGGGAGAAGTTGAAGACGATGATACCTGATGTAATCCCTCATTGTACCGCAAAACTGTAAGATTTCAAAGATTTCTGTGTCAGTATGTATCATTCCATTATATTTGTGTGCATAAGAGAGGTTCATAACAATGTAGTTGATTTATGTTACAAGCTGGATTGAGTTGGTTTTCATAGGGCTCCATGGAAGGCAGCTGACAAACCTGAGTCAAGAAACATCACATCCTGTGGGATGATGAACTAGAAGACGGGCAACGTAATGATTTGAACTCATGTAACAGAAGCGCTGGAGACCTCCCTTTGCTTATTTGAAGTTCTATCTATTTTTCACACCTCCTGGTGAATAATATGCAGTCTAAGTATTGCTAAGCATTGACAGCTGTAGAATAAAATATAGTAAGCTATACATGGTGTTAAGACACTACTTATCTTCCATAGATACATTAACTGCAATATATTTTAAGGAGTTATAAAACAGACTCTCCTGAATATTTGAATAACATCAGATCAGCTCAAATCATTTATTGAGGGGCGTTGGGGGTGAACAGTGAACCTCAGGTCACTCTCCTCAAAGTGCTTGGTCTCTGGTTGGATTGAACATGTCATTGGAATGTAGAAAATATTAAAGACACGTAACTCCCATGGATTTCTGGATTTGAAATGGAACCACCTTTACATAGCATTTTAAGGTAATTTTGAAGTACAGGTTACCTGGATGCCCATTTACTTGGGAGATGAATAAGACAAGAATAAGGATAGAAATACATCCATGCATGTAGTACTTTGTTCTGTTCTTTTATTAAATAGTTCAGGTATAAAATATATGAAATAATATAATAAATATTCATGTGCTGCTACCCAGCTTAAGAAACATAATGTTGCCAATCTGCCATTCCATTCTTCTTTCCCTCCTCCTCTTTATATAGTTTTGGTTTCTTAAACTTTACATAAATTGTATCATTCTGTACGTATTATTTTACAACTTGCTTTTGTGATTCAACTCCCCCTCCCAAGTTTAATCATGTAGATATATTTAAACCCAATTAATTGTAACTTTAATCTTAACTGCTATATAATATTCCCATGTATGATTATTTCTAATCCATCCAGTGTTCTCATGGTGGCCGTTTAGGTTGTTTCAATTATTCCCAGATGCCAAGTTGCTGTGAACATTCCTGCCGTGTCGGGGACTGTAGCTAGGAGGGGAATTGCTGAATGATCGAGATAGCACTTCCTAAACTTCACTTAACCTTGCCAAGTTGCTCTCCAAAGAGATTTCCGAATTTGTACTTTCATTGCCAGTTTGGGAATATTCCCAGTGTTTCTTTTCTCTGCCATTGGCAGATTTCAATTTTCATAAACTTGATAATTGTGACCTCTCATTTTAATCACATAGTTCTGATTATCAGTGAGGCTGAGTGTACGTCACTGGCGTTCTGTGTCTACAGAATTGCTTGGTCATATCCTTTAGTAGCGCAGTTTTCTTAAGAGTGCATGTAAACTAATCAGATGCATTTTGAACATTTCCCTATTGCTACTGTTAAAATATCCTACATTTTTCACCATAGTATATTTTAAACTTCAGTGACATGCTCTGTGTCAAAACAATATAAATTGCAATTTGACTTTTCATATCTGATTGTGCAAAACTTTATCATTTTACAGGGCTTCAATGTTTGTTTGCATTGACAAGTTCTGAAGCTCTGTACTGTGCAGTATGTGGGGGAGAGCACGGGCTCTGGAGTTAGAGACCTGGGCTGAAACCCCAGCCCCGCCCTTACCAGCTTTGTAGCCTTGAACAAGCTGCTTTACCTCTTTGAGCCTCAGGCTCCTCCTGTCCATTCCTCATCTGCAAATTGAGAATATCGGGTCATTGTCTGGTTTAGACACACCGTAGATTGAGTGTCCAGTACGGTGTCCTGCTCAGAGCAAGCCCACAGTAAATTGTAATTATCATAATTAGGCAAAAGAAATAGCTTGGAAAAACACTTCTTTCTTTGCCTCTACCTATTACCTGAATAGAATTCCAAGCAGGGTTTCCACATAGCAAAAAGTACAGAATAGGTGAACATTTTCAAAAGCATTGTCACTACCTTATGTTTGTGAAGCCCCTTATACATTTCAAATCGCTGTTCAATATTTTATCACGTTATTTTTTCTTGCAGTAAATCGGAGAGGGAGGCAGGGCAGGTATCCTTATTTATCCCCCTGTTCCTGATGAGGATAATCTGTGGTGGAGCCAGGACAAGAAGCAATGGTTCCTACTTCTTACTCTAGGAGGTTTTGTCTTTTGTTTGTTAGTTTAGTTTTTCGTTTGGTTTTTAACGTCTGAACTGATTTTTGCCCCTGAAGAGCTTACTAGCAAAGTAGAGAAAAGCAGCTGTGAGCAGTTTGCAGTTTGTATTATTTTTGGATGCTTGGGAATAAAAACATAAGAGAATTTTCTAATTAAATTAAATTGTTTTCAGTAAATGGTGTACTCTCTGCCCATGGGCTCTGCCAGACTCGTGCCTCTGATCCTTCAACCCTCACTTACTTGCGCCCCACCCCGAGATTAGATGAGGCCTCCCTGGGGGCTCTGTCTGCGCTGCCTCCTCCTCTTTCCCAGTGGCATGCCTCTCGTTGGATGCGTTTGGTGTCAGGGCTCCCTGCGGGGCTCTTAGCGCCCGCCCTCCTCTGTCTTGGTTATGCTTGAGCCCTGGGAACACATAGCAGGTGTCCCACAAATGTGCTGAATGGATAAAGTAAACTTAGTCCTCGGAAATAAATGTGATGCAGAATATCTACTCGACACCAAAAGGGTCAATACATTGAGCCAGAGTATAACTGAAACATCTCGTGCTATGAAACATCCACTTTGACTTATTCTTGGATTAGTTTTCAGGTTTGTTTCTGTCATACACGTGTAAGCTCAGGGAGGACGAATCCAGGCTGGGAGTTTATCTTAGCTGAATTTTGTTTTTATTAAGAATAAGTGAAAATGCGCAATTACATTTTGTTTTTTTTTTTCTTGTTCGATGCTATAGCAACAACAAAATTTACCAAAAAATCAGCCATAATTCTGCTACTCTAATTGTCTTTCATTTTTCTAAATTCTTTTTCAGTTCTTCTGTCTATATGCATCTGTATATTTTATATCATTGTAATCACAATGTCTATGCAAATTTGTATTCTTCCCTTAGCATATCAAATACACTTAAATATTCTTCCATATGACTTCTAGGGCTAAATATTCTTGCATTTAAATGATGTACTATGGGGTATATAACACCCCATATTCTTGGACATTTAGATTGATTTGCAGTTTTTGTTGCTGTCGATGATGCTAACGTGATTCTCTGGGTTTTTGTGTTATCATGTATGTATGTATGTATGTATGTAAACATAGGGAGGTAGTAGATAGCATATGGAGAGAGTAAGGCATGGCTCTGGAGTCATGTTGCCTGGGTTCGAAACTTTGCTCTGCATCCTTGCTTATCAGATGCCCTCCCTCGCAAGTTACGGGACCTCTGTGTGTCTACAGTTGCTCTTATAGAATGGGGAAATTCTAGTACTTCATAAGATTATATGAAGATTATATAATATATGTAAAGAGCTTAGAACACAGTCTGATATAAAGTGAAGGCTCATTAAAATTTAGCTATTAAATAACCTAGGCTTGGAGGAGGGATGGAGGTGGGTGGAAGCATAGATGAGAAGAGATTGGCCATGATCATGCTGCTAACTGATAATTGGTTCCAGGTACGAAAGGATTTGGACTCACTATACTGTTCTTTCTACTTTTTTATATGAAATTTTTTTTTATAATGAGAAGTAAAAGCACACACAATACAAAAACATTTTAGCTTTATTTTTTGGTTTTGAATTATTTTTTTTGGACATGTTTCTAGGAGTGGGGTCACCAGGTGGGATATTTTATAATCATTGTTGAATATGGCAAAATTGCTTTAGTACAGGATCGTTTAATGCACAGCGCTGTCCACGACCCATGAGTCAACCAGTTATCACGGTCTTGAACAGCACAGGCATTACCAGTGCATGTTTGTCATCCAAATTTGTCAACAAAGGGTTACCTCACAGTTATTTTAATTTCCTCTTTTTTCATTAGTAGAAACTTGGAACATTTTCTTGTGTTTACTGGTGGTTATCATTTAAAAAATTTTAAATTGTCTGCTTCTGTCCTTGGTCCTTTCATCTATTAGGGTTTTATAGGATTCCATTTTATGAGAGCAATATAATAGTTTGATGGAGTTAAACTCATTTTAGCTGTCTTATTTCATTTTTAAGTGAAAGGAGAAACTGTTATCACTATGTGGCTTTTGTGATATTTGATTGAAAAATTTCTTCTTCCATATGTATTCATGGCAAACATATTTTTTGTTACTTTAAAAATATAAGATGTAGGAATGATTATGATTTCCATGTCACGTTGATGTGGAATATGATTTTTGATTTATGGTTGCTATAAATATATGGTCAAGCCATGAGGAATTGCTCCGAGGTGACGGCCACCACTGTTCTTTATATAGCATTCCCTCAGTATGCTGTCATCTTCATTATGGACCATCTGCCACTAGAGGCCAGGCTGCAGATGTCCCTTGTCAATGAAATTTGACCTCAGTAAATTTGCAGGTGTTTTTGGATGGACAGGGAAACGGCAGTTCTGCTTTATGGCATTCTATATTTATAGTGAATACACTCATATTTGCTTGTTTCTTCATCATTTCCTGCATTTTATGATACTAATCACAATCGCTAATCCAATACAGACCATGATCACAAGTTCTCTCTGTAGCTTTTGAAATATGGTCAATTGCGATCATTGGGATACTGAGTAATCTGATGTTTTTATTAACAAATCTTTTGAGTCTCCTCTTATGGGGCTGGCACATTTCTGTTGTATTACGTTATTACAACCTTTATTTTTTACTTAAACTTAGTATTTTGTAGGGCCAGCCCCATGGCTTAGCGGTTAAGTGTGCGTGCTCCGCTGCTGGCGGCCGGGGTTCGGGTCCCGGGCGCGCACCAACGCACCACTTCTCTGGCCATGCTGAGGCCGCATTCCACATACAGCAACTAGAAGGATGTGCAGCTGTGACATACAACAATCTACTGGGGCTTTGGGGAAAAATAAATAAATATATAAAATTATAAAAAAAATAGTATTTTGCATTTAAACCTATAATTTGTAAAGATAAAATGGATTTCTGGTGTACTTGAGAGCCATATTTTAAGCCGTCTTCGTAACCATAGGGACTGAATGGTGGCAGTGAATGAAGCCCTCTATATTTCATGTTCATGTTATTTATTACTTGACAAATGGCAACAGGGGCATAAAATTGTTTTATTTGTCAGATTTGCATAAGAACTTCCTCACAAAAAGAAGCTTTTATGGTACACAACACATACATAAATTCTTGTATAATTGTCCTTTTGAGGCACGCCTTGTAGTTTTGTTATTGTTTTTTCCTTTTCACTTTTTGGAAAACTTTTAAGATAAGAAAAATTTGCTGTGATGGAAAGAGCCAACCAATTGTTTAAAGGAACCAGGCAAAATTGAAACTGAGGGTTTTTTTTTTCTTCTTTTCGTTAGTAATCTTTAGAAGAGTTAAAAATTTAAACCTGCGTTTGCGACGTGAGATTATGTGGTTGGCTAAATTTTGACACTGCTTATCAGACTTAAACATGCAAAAGCATGCTTTTAAAAGATCTGATACTTATAAATCAGGAAAATAGAGAGTTCTCCAACTTTTGTATAAAAAGTAGCATCTAAACTGTGTCTATGAATGTGTGTTTGTGGGTGGGTTGTATACATTGTTATAAAACTTGTATAAAACTTATGAAAACAATTCCCCAAATAGTGTTTCTACTGATATAAGTACAAGTGCGGATATAAACATCTTGGTTAAATAAATAAATAAATAGCAAAAAGGTGAGCTTTTGAGTTTTTCAAAATACTGATTTTGGTCGCCTTAGGAAAGATGTGTTACTTGTCATGCTGCCAGGAGGTTAATCCGGGGGCGGAGTGAGTCAGAGCTGTGTCCTAGATACACTCCCCGACCACCCACCTCTGCAATTCTAGCTTTACTGTAAAACTTGTATGATAAAACTAAAAAATAGAGGAACTTGTTCACGTCTTGGTAGTAAGCTCAATTTAGTGTACTTTCCCAACATGATGTATGTCCCCTGCCCTGGGATTTTCCTGTGAGTCACCTCACTAATTGTTTTGCCCACATTCTGTAACCTCTCCCTCACCTGTTACTGTCCGCCCCCCACCCCCACCTCCCCCACATCCCCTGCTGAACCGCGGAGAGGCACCTGAATGGCTTCCTACCCACACTCAGTGTCAGGGGGACCATCAGCCAAACCTCTCTACCTCCTGGGCCTTCACTTACAGTTGCTGCGGTCTTCTTAGACCATCTTCCTTCTCATGGGCTGCGTTCCTGAAGACGAGCAGCCTCCCTGGCTGTGAGGGAGTTGTGCTCACGTCTTCCTCCTGCTTACAACATCCCTGCACTTCATTAAAATAGTTACCTGGCTTTCATTGTCTCACTTTTTCGGGTCAGGTTTTTTCTCGCTCATTTTTAAATTTCCTTGAGATTCAAGCTGGTTCACAGGTTAAACTTAAAATGAATGCTTTGAGGAAATCTAATAAATAGATTTTTCGCCCCAGGTTTACATCTTATGTCTCTACTCCTAAGAGGCAGTATGGTACAAGGTTAAAAGCAGGGACTCCTTAGCCAAACTGCCTGTGTGTTAATCCTGGTTTTGCCAGTTACTGCTGTGTGACCGTGGGCAGGGTACTTAACCTCTCTGTGTCTCAGATGTTTTTATAGTGGAGATAATAAAAATCCTTATAGCATATAGAGTTGCGGTGAAGGTTAAATGAGTAAATACACGTACGGTGTCGACAGCAGTGCCTGGCGCAGAGTAAGTGCTGTACAAGTTTTGCCTCTGCTGTTGCTGTCCTCCCAGCAGCTGGGCCTGTGACTTGCCGTTTCTGTCGGCTCTCACCGAGCCTCAGTGCTGACTGTGCCTCTGCTCCCTTGACGTACTGATGTTTGCACTTTGCCTCGTGACCTGTTCAGATACGTATTTTAGGATCCTAAAACCAACATCCTAAAATATGTATAGTAGCAGGTCATGACAAAAATACTAGAATTCTTATCAAAGAGAAAACACAAACTATATGGGTACAGTCTTGCAAGGATTAAAACACACTTGTCAAGGGGCCGGCCCGGTGGTGTAGTGGTTGGGTTCACATGCTCTGCTTTGGCGGCCCGGGGTTTGCCGGTTCGGATCCTGGGCGTGGACCTACTCAGCGCTCATCAAGCCATGCCGAGGTGGCGTCCCATACAGAGCAACTAGAAGGATCCACAACTATGACATACAACTATCTACTGGGGCTTTGGGAAGAAAAAAGGAGGAAGATTGGCAACAGATCTTAGCTCAGGGCCAATCTTCCGCAAAAAACCACACCTGTCTAATGACTTTCGGTTGGCCAAAAACCAAAACAAAATTTGGTCTCATCCGCTATTTATTTTTTGGCCACCTAAAAAATCACCAGCCCTTACCTGATGAGGACATTCATTTACGTCCTGGCCATCTGGGTCCTGTCTGGCGTTAACAGCTTTCTGCCAAAAGCCGCTCCTACCTAAATGGAGATTTGCATCTTGATAAGTTTTGTTTCCAAGTAAAGACATGTAGGATGTCACCGCTGGTCAGTGCACCAATCTTCAGTGTCCTGGGTAAGCCAGGTGGTGTCTCGGTAACAGCCAGTCTGCTGCTGCCACGGTCATGTGTTCCCAAGGCTTCTCTCACACTCAGTGCTGGACCTCAGAGAGGCCACGGGGCGGTGACATTTGGATCACCCCTAAAAAAAGAGTGAGAAACAGTAAGTCAACTTTCCAAACACACACCTTGTCCAGCGTACCTGGTCTGGAGGGGTGATGAACGGAGGGAGAGTTCTGACTCTGTCCTGAGCCTGCAGCGGAAAGTGGGCACGTTGCCAGGTCTGGTGGCAGTGAACAATCTGTGGCCCGTGTCAGGTTCATGGATGGAAATCCCTCTTATTATTTGTCTGTATCAATGATTAGTAAAGAACAAGGCATGAGAAACTCTTGCATCTCTAGGAGTATTATCTTTTTACTCCTCATAAATTCATGGTGAACCATTTGGTTTGTCCCTTTTGAAATTTGGCATTAATTTAGAATTTCTTGCCTATCTTGATTTCTAGTGGGATTCTAGGCCAGATATGTTTGGAATAAAAATAATACTTGACTTCTACTTACACTGAAGACAATCTTCGGAATAAAAATAATACTTGACTTCTGCTTCTATTGAAGACAACCCTGGTCTTTGAATGGTTTTAGAGGGCTCTGAAGAAATGAGTTGCTCAACAATGGTGTTATAGTGTAAGGATGTGTTATCATTATCTTCACCAGCCTGAGTTGCTGGGATTAAATGAGATGACTCATGTTGAAAGGCCTGTGTCTGGCACATACTAGGTGCTTATTGGTTCCTTTATCTATATCTACTAATTAGTATTTAGAACACCAAAATAGGTTTCTCTAAGAAAACCAATAGCCCCATAAAAGTAATGTATATCATTTATTTTTATAGTTACTTAAAAAAACTAATATTTTAAAAATACCAAAATTATTGAAAATCATAATACACCCCAATGTACCATATAGGTTTAAAATGTTAACATTTTATATGTATGTCTGAAATTCTTTCCTTTTCTTAAAGAAATGAAACCTTACAAATATATTGGTAAGTCACTCTCCCTGCCCGCCCTCACATCTCAGTCCCTTCCCTGACTTCTTTGAGATAACTCTACCCCGGCGCTATGCATTCTTCTCATCAGTGTTTTTAACTTTTGCTACATATCTGTGTATCCATAAATAATGTATAGTGTTGTGTTGTGTGTTCAAAATATTTACATAAGCAGTATAATAATGTAGCCTTTGAAGCTGTGTTTCTCACTCACTCATTTTGAGATTTACCTATGTTGCATGTAGAACTAGTTCCTTTTAGCTGCTGTGTAGGATTTCATTGTATGAAATATACCATAATTTATTTAGATACTATATATATGTAATTTAATTATTTAATACAAAACACTTCCAGGTAAGTATTTTTGATTCAGTTTCAGAGCATGTATTTAAACCCAGGTTCATCTGAATCCATCATGCCATGCTTTTGATAAGTATTAGGAAAATAATGTTGGGAAAAATGAGCTTGCAGGCAGCCCCCTAGTGCATCTCTGGGATCTGAATGTCAAGGAAACTGGTGGTTGTCTGTCCTTGGGGCCTGAGGCAGGCAAGACCAGGGCAGCCCCTCTTCCTCAGGGGGCTACACTGCAGGAAGCCCCGGGGTCTGCAGGGAGCAGTGGGTCAGCTACTTGAGACATTGGCTCATGGGAAGCACAAGATCCTTTCTTTCTGAATAATCAGTGTGGTAAATCAATGATATATGTGAGGCCTGAAAGGCCCTGGGGGACAGGGAGGGGTTTTAAAAGAAGTATTAGACACGGACCCAGCCCTCAAGAAACCTGGGATTTTTAAATCTAGCAGGGGAGAGGAAACTAACATGAGACAGAACAATTCCTTGCTGAACAACTTGGTGTCTACTGTGCTGTGCCCCTCGTCATCTTTTACAGAAATAGAATATTCTGTAGTTTTCTCTGCATCTTGATTTCTCATTCAACAATACCTTCTGGAAATCCTTTCAAGGCATCTAGTAGAGAACTAATTCATTTTTAAAGGCTGTGTAATAGTCCACGCTGTGGCCGTAGCATTGTTTATTTGACCACTCCCTAATTAAGGGGTCATCTTTTCTTTCTTTGCTATAAACTTCTAAAAACTGTAGCAGTTAATGTGCTTGTACATGTGTCCTTGTGTGTGGGTGCTCTGATTTCCACAAGAGAGATTGCCAGGAGTGGGATGGCTGGATAGAAGGGTATATGTATTTTTAATTTTACTAGATGCTGCCATATCGCTTTCTAAAAAGGCTGTAATTCATATTTCCCGCCACCAATGAGAGCGGCCTCTCTCTACATGGTCCCTTCTAACAGTTACGATGTCTCTTTCAAGTGTCTGACTGGGTATAAAGTTATACCCTATCGTTACCAATTTCTGTGGCCACGAGGGAATATGAACATCTTTTTGGGCATTATGTTGGCCATTTTTTTTTGCTGTTTTGTGCACTCCTCATCTTTTGCCTGGTTTGTTATTAGCCTTTGGGTTTTTCCCTTGGTTAGTTTGTAAAAGCTATTTATGTAGAATAGATATCAGCCTTTGTCATCTGTGTTACAAATATTTGGACCAGCTACATCATTTGTCTATCGGCTTTATTTACCAGCTGGTTCACTGAAGGATTATAGCTGCAAACCGAGTTTCATCAACTCAAAGAACAACCTAATTAGTTTGATATGTTAACCAACGTCTTGGAAAGGTCCGTGAGTGAAGTGTGATATTGATGGGTCCAGTACAATCTGCTTGTTGAATGTGGCAGCTCACTACATCAGCTGAATTTTCTGTCACTTCAGTTTTTCAGATGTTCTTCAAGCGACGGGGGGGGGGGGGGGGGGCGGGCGCGGGGGGGGCGGGGGGGTATACTTACACATATGCCTGATGTGTAGGAGGACAGATTTGATCCCCGAGCAGCTATAATGCATTCAGCTGATCTCTCCTCCTTGTGGAAATGGAGTCCTGAAATCCTGTGTCATTCTTTTTCAGAAATCACACCATCCTCAAAGCCTCACCCACCTGTTGTGGGCAAAGTGACTCATCACAGCATTGAATTGTACTGGGACCTGGAGAAGCAAGCGAAACGGCAGGGCCCTCAGGAGCAGTGGTTCAGGTTCTCAGTTGAAGAGGAAGACCCCAAAATGCACACTTATGGTATCATTTATACGTAGGTGCAATGTTGAATTCCTTAACATTTTGAATTGATTTCCTTTAGCTAGAATGGTTTCTATTGTCTCTAATAAGACTGGTTTTGAAGTTAAAGAAAAGAATGAGTCAGCATCCTTTGCATTCATGCTCTTTATGAATTATAATTTTTGAAAATAAGTATTAGCAGTAACTTTGAAATTAAACCTCCCATAGCTTTGAGAGCATCTTAGACTTCTGAAATAGTCTAATGGTATATTTTTAAAATCCAAAGTGTAGAGACAGAATCAAAAGAGAGTTTGATGAAATTAGGTGAGAGTCCCTTTGGGCTGTTCTGTTCACAGATGTGGGCTGGGCCCCGCATGTCTAGCCTGGACAACTGATCGACCTCATGCCACACCACTGTTCCCTTGTTAACTCTCTGTCCAACTGCCCTGCGTCTCTCTCAGCCTCCACCAGGCCACGCTGGTTCCCACGGCAGGGCTTTCTTGTTGCCTTTCCCTTGAATGCGTTTCCTTCTGTTTTTATATGGCTGGTTCCTTCACACCATGCAAACGTCAGACCAAATATCCCCTCCTCAAAAGGCCATCTGAGTAGCCTCCTTCCTCCCAGCCATCCTTTCTGTCATGACCTCGCTTCATGTGCCTCCTAACATTTAGCTCTGCTGGAGTTATTTTACCTGTTTACTTGTTCCTTTTCTGTCTCCCCTCTGGTATGTAAACTCATTGAGAGGCAGATAAGATTCCTGCTTTGCTGAACACTACGCCCAGTTCCTAGACACTGTTGGCGTATAGCAGGCCCTCAGGATATTTGTCGAATGAATAAAAAATGAATGCAACAGGAGTAATCAAGAGGCATTTTTTCTGTCTTCATTTCAACTCTGACTTGTTTCTTCCCTTTGACAGCTTTACCACTTGCAAAATGACTCTATTTCTATGTTTCAGGAATACCAAAAATGAGATACAAATATGGCTTTTAACTAAACTTTAAATTTTGAGATAGTTATAGATTCATATCTAGTTGTAAGAAGTAATACAGAGAGATCCCACGTACCTTTCACTCATTTTCCCCACTGGGAACATGGAAAACTGTAGTGCAGTGTTACAGCCAGGGTATTGGCATTGATGTAGTCAAGATACAGAAGAGTTCCAGCACTTTCCTGGGCGTTTCTCGAGGTGGCATTGTGATAAGTGTGCTGATGTGGGGGTGTATATGAAGGCTTCAGCTGTCACCTGAATGATGCTGTCCCTGAGTCGAGGAACAATTCTCTGTACCTAAAAAAATATATGCATTTATCTGAAATGTAGTAAGCACATGAGAATAATTCCTGGCCTGACTACTCACAAATGTCATTTTCATCCTGTCATGTGTGGTAGTCTCTGTTGGGTAGTTCCCGTCTAAAAGCATGAATTACGATATTATAAATATTTCTATGTAAAAGGAAAAAGACATCATTTCTTCCCCCCCATTTCCCTTGTACCACAAGCTGCACGTTAGCTGGGGCTGTCCTGGATGCTCCTTTCCTTCCTCTTTGCTTTTCGCCTTTGCTGGATGGCCAGGTAGACAGCCTAACCTAGAGAGACTGCAGCCCTGTGCAGTGGCCTCCAGCCCGACACATCTGTGTGTGTAGTTTGCATTTCCCCTGAGCTCTGAGTGCTGTGGGGAGGGGGAATGCACTTGGATGCCTGCCGGGGCTGGTGGAGCTGCAGTGAGGCCTTCACACCCCCAGCTCTAAGTGCAGCTGCGAAACGCTTGTGTTCCCTCGGAGAGTTAGCACAAATCATGACACTAGGTGGCAGAATTAGACTGTATTAGTCTTGACCTCATTTGCTCCGTTGTATCACCTTCTCTAGGTATCCTTAAAACTAGCAAATGGTTTTCTCTAAAAAAGCGATTATCTGGAATATCTGACCTTGGGATTGTGGATCTAAGGACTTCTTCCTGACTTGTCAGTTTCTGTGCGTGTCAGCCAGTAGCCAGAGTCAGTGGTGTCATCTGAGACTTGGGCTCTCCTTCTCATGGCCGGTTACCTAGTTTTGTGTGTTCTCCCTCTGCAGATCCCTTCTAGGCTTTTCTTCTTTAGCCTGTGGCATTTCCCCTACTGGGACGCACGCTCCGTTTTCTGACTAGTTCGTTGCTGTAGCCCCAGGTCCTACAACTGTCCAGCGTATTTGCTGATTGAATGAATTGGCCTTATCCCTCTTTTGTTGCCCTCTATCCCTCATTCTATATTGCTGGGTTAATTTTCTTTTTAGTCTTCCTTTTGTCAAATTGTCATCAGTGGGTCTCCATTGCTTGAAGGATGAAGGTCCGATTCCTTAGGCTGACATTTGATGCCCTTCACAGTTTGCCCACAGCCTGCCTTTCCTGCTGCCTCTGATTTCTGAGCATGAAGCCTCCAATGAGATCTGCTTCCTGTCCTTTGAATACGCCCTGACTTTTCCTGCATGTGTGTGTAGCTGTCTTCCCTGTGAAGACAAATTTCCCTCTACCCTCATCCTTTCTTCCACCCCAGTCAGATTCTGCCTCGACTGAGAAGCTCCCTTTACCATCCTTTTGTCTACCCCCTCTAAATTCCTGTGATGATTGGTGCCCATATCATGCATTTCATTTATTCAGTCATCATGTGTTAATGGGTGCCTACCATGTGCCAGACATTGTTCTGCATGCTGGGGATATGACCCTGGACAGACAGACCAAAACTCCTCTCTCATGTTGAGGAAGACAAACAATCAATAAGATATGTAAGTAAAAACACAGAGTATGTCAGATGGTGATAAATTCCAAGGAGAAAAAGCCTAGGAAAAGTCAGGGCCTGGGGTGGAAGTGAGGAGGGCTTCACTGAGGAGGTAACGTTTGAGTAAAGAAGCAAGTGAGGGATGTCTGGAGCCTTGTGAGTATCTGGAAGAACATTCTAGGCAGAAGAAATAGCAAGTGAAAGAGCCTTGAGGTGGGAAAGAGCCTGGAGCGTACCAGGCACATTGAGGAGTGGAGTGCATGGGGAGAGTAGTAGGGGATGAGGTCAGTGGGGCAATGGGAGGTAACCTCTAGGGTCTTGTGGGCTAGCGAGAGGACTTTGGCTTTTACTCCAAGAGAGGTGGGAAAGCCATTGGAGACTGTTGAGCTGAAGGGTGGCTTGATTTGGCTTATGCTTTAGGAGTATCACTCTGGCTGCTGAGTTGAGAACAGGCCATGGGAAGGCAAGGCAGCAGGCAGCAGGGAGGACTAATTAGGAAGCTTTTGCAATAATTTAGGTGGGAGATAACAGAACAGTGTGAGCAGTGGTTGAATTCAGGATATGTTTTAAAGAAAAATTTGAAAAATTTGCTGGTGGACCAGATATGGGATGTGAGAGAAAGAGGAAAGTCAAGGGAGATCGATTGATCTCCCATAGATGGATGGATGGATGGATGGATGGATGGATGGATGGATGGTTCGATGCATCCATCCATCCATCCATCCATCCATCGATCTGTCTATCTATATTTGTATATCTACCTCTAGGAGAGGTCAGATTATGCTGCATTAAGCATCAACCTCAGCATCTCAGTGGCTTACGACAGCAGGAGTTCATCTCCCAAAGTACCCATTGTGTGTCGGCCACAGCTCCATCCCACCTGTCTTCCCCATGGCCCAGGCTGATAGGGCAGCCTCTGTCTGAACATTGTCAGTCATTGTGGCAGCACAGGGAGAGAGCCTGGCACACCGTTTCTTGCAGCTTCGACTCAGAATGACACACTTCACCTCTGCTTATGCTTCATTGCTCAAAGCAAGTCAGAGGGCCATGTCTGAGTCCAGTCAGGGTGTAGAATCTTTGGGAGGGCACTAAATATTTGAGAACAATAATCCAGTCTTCCACAGCTGGCACCAGGGTTTTTGGCCTCAGTAACTTGAATAAAGAGATGAGGAAGACTGCAGGTGGAGCAGAAGCTCGGTTTGGGACTCTCAGACATCCAAGAAGATCCATCAAGGAGGCAGTTGGGGAAGACCAGGCCAGGGGAGAGATCTGGGCTGGAGGAAGGAACTTCAGAGTCATCAGCGTGAGGCTAGATTGGAATGCTGAGGGTGGGAGCGGAGAGAGAAAATGAAAGTCTGGTAATTGAGTCCTTGGGCATTCCAATCTTTAGTTTGTTTCATGTTTGCTCAGCACTTGCATCAAATATTTGCTTGTTGACTGATAACAAAAGTAAAGATATGCTTTATACTTTTGTTTATTTTCCTCTGCTATGGAAATCGTTCTAAGATGGTTTCATTCTTTAAGCTACTGTGCCTGGGCCGTGTGAAGTGCTTCTGCACAGGTTTGATGAACTGCGTCTGTTAGTCGTCCCGTGTCTGTGCTGCAGTCATCGTGTCATCCCTGGGTCTGTGCTGTAATCACCGTGGAGTACCCCAATGGGCTTTGTGTCCCGGGGCCCCTGCTATGTCTTTTGCTCTCTCCTTGAGGCCATCTCCATTGACATGTGAGAGCCTCCATCCTCCCGTAAATGTGCTCAGTAACATCTGTTTCCTAGAACAGTTCTGTAATTTTTCTTTCCAGGGGTTATGAAGGTACTGTTTGCTTCAGGGTGACCTTATGATATTTAGCAATACTGGATTTTATTGGGGGCACTTTTGGTTTTATTTTGATCTAAAACTATGTTAAGTCTTCGACACCTGGCATTGAATTCCACTGATGCTTGGATATTATATTCTCGTTGAGCTCCTAAAGATCTTCTCAGATGCCACAAATTGCTGAGAGTTAAGTTTTTATGATTCAAGAATTCATAGATATGGACCTATGCTCACATAACAGTGAAATCCACCCACTTATAAGACTACTTATGCCAAGCTGATATATTTTAGTTTTTAAAGTTATTATTATTTTTTTAGCCCATACAGTTTTTCTGAGTATTTATCTTGGTTTTAGACCTTTTACTTTTATGGTAAATGCACTTATATCTATTCTTAACACTTCTCTGTTTCCTTGGTTTCTTGATTCAAATATTTTTCTTAATGCTGTTGATATCATTTCTTAATTGTCTTTCTTATAGTTTCTTCTTTGTTGATACAGGATGTATCGGCTATCTATAACTGCATAACAAACTACCCCTAAATTTGATGATGTAAAGCAAAAAACAATCATGTGTTTGCTACAGTTTGGGCAGGGTGGGGATGGTGTGTCTTTGCTCCACATGGTCTTGGCTCGTGCAGCTGGGGCTAGAGGATCCCAGTGGTGTCCCTCATATGTCTAGTGCCTCTGCTGGGGCGGCTGGGACAGCTGGCGGCTGACTGGACTTCTTTATCTCCCTTCATCATCTGGCATCTTCCAGTGACTCTCTCTCACCCGGTGGGTCCTCCCTCCAGCAGGGAAGTTGAACATCTTTACATGGTGGCTAGCTTCCAAGGGAGTGAAAGCAGAAGCTTCCAGACATCTTAAGGCCCAGGCCCAGAACTGCACAGTATCACTTCACATCCCATCCTATTTGAGGGGAAAGGAACTTGGCTCTAATTCCTTGGAAGACTGACGACTACCTGCAGGATGGGAGGGATTGTTGGAGGCCACCTTGACTGATACTGTACCACACTTGACTTCTGTAGGTGAAGAGACATGTGCTTCAAGTAAAGATGATATCAGTCAGGAGGCTGAATCCACCGGCTAAGAACAGGAGAGCACAGACAAGTGGTCAGAAGTGCCTTAGCTTCCTATCTTTTTCATGGCTCTGTTAGAGCCACACCTGAGAAGTCATTTAGATTTTGGTGCCTAAAATAACTTGTGATGCAAAAAAGGGATCACCGAGTGTTCAGGACTTTATTTCAGCTTAAAATTTTACATTTTGGATAAACAACAAAGGGAGGGAAACACAAAGGGAAAAGGGTCTTTGTAAATCTCTTCCAGTTTTCAAATATGGTTCTCTAGGTCTCAGTTTCATCTGAGACCCCTCTCTCAGGAGCACACATCCAGACTTGTCCAGTTCGGTTGTTGGTTTGCAGACTGGCCCCCATAAGTGGAGGATAAGGAGAGACTAAAGAAAGAGGCAGCCACTCCAGGTTGGTAGGTGGCAGGTTTAATAAGCAAGGGAACTTACAAGGCTCGTCTTGCGTAGATGAGTAGATCTCTGCACCCACTGCCAGAATCTTATAAGTTTATATGGAGGCCTTAACGGGGTTCAGTCACGTACACCGTCCAGATAGTCTCAACGCCACCTTATGCTCTCAAGGCTGCGTCCTTGAAACAGCTGCTAGCATGAGAATAGCAGGCGGTGCGTACATTCCAAGGACAGGGGAGGGGGTGAGGAGCCTCCGATTGCCCAGGGTCCAGCTGGAGGGTCAATTGGCGGTCATGTCCTCTTGATGAGCTCCTCCAACACTGATCTCCCTATCACCAGACTCTTTTGTCACCCTCTGCTCACAGCCTAGACCAGCCATTCCCCGGGTATTTCATGTCGTTCCACTCTGATGCTGCTTCTCAGACTGCCTGGGTCCTTCTTTCCCTTGCCTTTTCTGCCTAGGCCAAGTCTTTATGGAAGTCGCTCGCCCACTTCTCGCTTTACATCAGAGAGCCCTCCACTGAGGACATTCTACTGCGCCCTCTCTGCCCCTCCCTCACTCCTCACGGTGGAGGAATTACTTGTCTGATGAGTGAGTTTGGGAGATGGAACTTAGAAGACCTTCCAGGTTCTCTCCAACTATCCCAAAGGATTCTCCTCCCTCTGGAGCAAGTGTTGGGTTAGCTTGCTAGCCACGCACTTGGCCATGTACTTGCTTCTTCGGGGGAAAAACTGCTTTTCCAATGGGGTCTGGGAGTGAGTGGGTGAGGCTGTTTAATTGACAGGTGAGGTGTTAGCACATCCACCTGGCCCAGATCTAAAGCCACATTTTCAAGGGAGCTTTTGTCAGCACTGATGATAACTCCAGCACTGTCATATCAGCCTGACTCAGCTGTCATTCCTCACCGTCCTTGATTCCCTCTTCTTGCTACCCATCAGCAGGAGATGGGGTCAACTCGTTGCTGACAGATTCATCCCAGGTCTGAGCTGGTCCTGGGCTGCATCCCTAGCCCGGCCCAGCACCTTATAAGTAATGGGAACTAGATATTTGTGTTGAGGTCTGTGGAATGGAATTGATGTATAAATATTTAGGTTACACACAAACATCTTTGAAAAGTTAGTTGCGAATCCCAAAGTATGATTCTGGCCTCTGTAGAGGTCTGCTGAGAATGAAAGAAAAATTAGAGACAGAAGATGGAGAAGACAATGGTACACTTGGAGTCCAAGGAGCTGTGGAGAGTGTTCTGAAGGGAGGAGAACAAGGCTGGGTTGGAACAAGGCAGGAAAGAAGAGCGAGCTGGGACACACACACAAGCACTCAAAAATCAAGGCTTTGAGGTATAAGGAAAGAAAAAATTGGATATAGGATTTGAAAAGAGGTCATGGAATTTAGTTAGATGCCAATAAAGAGTTTTGGCAGCAAAGGGAAACTAGGTTTTAGGCAATATTGACAAATATATACAACTCTGTTGACTTCGGGAGACCTGGTATCTTAGAAAGTATGCCAAGTCAAAGCCAGGCCCCTGACAGCTGCCCCACAAGCAGAGGGACAGGGTCTCCGCACCTTCACTGGATCCTAGCGTCTTCTGAGCAGGCAGACAGACTGCCTAACTGCATTTCCTGGTGCTCATTTTACAGCCTCCAATTGGTTACACTCAGTCCTCCTTCCTTCTGGAGGCGTGCAGATTTCTATCACTAGCCTCTGATCAGTTTTCTATTCCACAAGTGTTCAGTGGCTATTTCCCACAGATATTTTCCTAGATGAACGTTAACAGTGTCACAAGGTTTTGGAGTTGTTCTTGTGAGCTGCCTGACTCCCCAGCTCACTCTAAGTTGCTCATCGCCTACAACAATCATGTATTTTACTTCTTCTGGTCCTTTCCCTGCAGTATTATTTTGCCTGACATAGGTATGCGGCCATCAATTAGACAGCCTCACCTATGCTCTCAAAGACCTGGCTCAGAAATCACATATATACTATTTGACTGCCTATCTCATTTTTCAAATGTGAAACTTTGTCATTTGAGGACAAATATCATGGGTTAACGTGATTATTTTTCCAAAGAAGGAAATTGCGCACCAGTTACGTGTCAGCACTAGACTAGGCACTGCGGAATAGAGCGGCCATGTGCTGGGTGGGATGGAGGTGCCACGTGTGATTTTTCACAGTCTAGTGTGGGAGACTAACAACAACTGGCATCAGATCTGTACTGGAAATAGACACCATTCAAAATTCACTTCCACCTGCTCTTCTAATAACTATCAGAGAATGCTGATTAGATTACCTGGTGTCGTCACCGTGTGTGTCTCCTCCTTTCCAGGGGATATGCAACCAAGCATGTTGTGGAAGGTCTGGAACCACGGACACTGTATAGATTTCGGCTGAAGGTCACCAGCCCCACTGGAGATTATGAGTACAGCCCAGTGGTCTCCGTATCTACGACCAGTGAGTACACACACACTCTAAACTCACTTATCTAAAGATAAACGAAGACGACAAGCAATGTAGAGGTAAAAATATCCTGCCTTTTGCTCGGCCTGACCGGAAGCAGACATTAGTATCCCATTTTTAAACACTGTGATAATATTATTTACTGGCTGGGCCTGGCCATAGCATAAGGGAAGTCTAATTGTGCTTCAATAAATGGAGAGAGCAGTTTCTGTGCCAGCACTGCCCTGGGAGTGTGCATTTGGAACAAAAGGGTGGAGTCACCTTTCTTAGGAAGTGGCCCAGAGGGGTGCGGGCTGAGCGAGCGTTCCCACGCGGAGAAACCGCTGCCTGTTGTGGGTCCTCAGGTGACGAGGTTTACTCGGCGTTTGTCCCTGTTGGACAGCTTCAGCTTAGGCGTCTTCACCCATAAATCTGTTCCTGGGGGTGCTGCGAGTGAGGAAGAATGAACGGTGCCACTTGCATTCACAGACGCGGGGAGGGACAGCCCCACACAGACGTGGGGGCGAGAGGCTGGCCATGGCGCCTCTGACCAGTGCGTTCTTTTCCCAGGTCAGATTGAAGGGTGCAAATATTTTCTGTGATCGGTATCTTGAAACGTTTTAAAGATGTGTGTGGGGGCCGGTCCGGTGGGGCAAGCAGTTAAGTGCGCGCGCTCCGCTGCAGCTGCCGGGCGTTCGCCGGTTTGGATCCTGGGCGCGCACTGACATAGCGCTTGTCAGGCCATGCTGTGGCGGCGTCCCATATAAAGTGGAGGAAGATGGGCACGGATGTTAGTCCAGGGCCAGTCTTCCTCAGCAAAAAGAGGAGGATTGGCAGATGTTAGCACAGGGCTGATCTTCCTCGCAAAAATAAGTAAATAAATAAAAATAAAAAAAATAAAGATGTGTGTGTATTCAGTGCCATCTTTGAACCAGAATGTTGTTAAGATGAAAATGGCCAGAAATGTCCTTCTTGGCACGCACTGAAAACACAGACAAACCTTCTTTCAGTTGCATGAAGGAAATCTTCCTCTTATGAGTGAAAAGTTATTTTAAAGTTTTACTCAATGTAGCATTTGGCTTGTGTGTACATACATATTTTTTCTGTGGCTTTCAATTGTGTCTTTTAGGCACTTAATCATGGAAATTTTTGTGTGGATTAAAGATAATTTAGATTCTGAGTTAGCCTATAATATTTTCAGTTGCAAACAAGGCATTAGGGGATTGGATCTTAGTTTAGCAAACAAGAATTTAGTTAAAGCTGAGAGTGGTGATGCTGTATACATTCCCAAATGGTGCTCAGCTAGCCGTGAAAAAATATAATTTCAGAGGAGACTTTGAAGTGCAATGGTCAATTATGGAGATGCAGGTCAGGAAAGAGGGCTTGTGCTTTCATCTGGAGACTTTGAAAGCATTTGCTTTCATATAGAAGATATTGAGCCCCTGCGCTTTTTAGGGGCAAGAAAAGAAGGCAGACCAGCAGAAAGTGAGTGAGTTCTGTGCATGTTGAGGGAAAGCATAGAGAATGGAGGAGGAGAGGGGAGGAGAAAAAGTTGGCAAAGGGGGCCTGTCACTTGAAAAGAGACTCTCTAAGGGAACACGGGGCCAGGATGCTCTCCCATGCCGCCTTTCAGCTCCCTCCTATCCTCCTGCCATCCCCAGCCACCCGCAGGCCACTCCTACACTCCTCCGCCGCTGCCCCTTCCCTCTGGGGTGCTTCCCTCTGGAGCAGCTCCCTCTGGGGCACCCCCCCACCCTCCCACTCCTCTGCCTGCTGGGCCTACTCCGCGGGCAGAGCTCTGCTCAGGGGTGAGTCCTGAGGTGGCTTCCCCACTTCTCTGCCGTGCACTTTAGCTCCTCCCCCTGGTACAGAGCAGTGTCTCACCACTCTGATAACACTTCTTGAATCTTAGTTTATGTATTTGTTTATCTTCTTTGCCTCCCACTTACATTGTATGCTTCTGCCGGGAGGGTGTGATGGGTCAGTCATGTCTAGCATGTAGAAGATCCTTAACAAATGGATTAACGAATCCATCCATGGTGAATGAAAAGGCCCAGAGGCAGAATGAAGGGGATGAGGAGAAACACTGATTTTCTCAGCTCACTTGCATGTCTGTTGGGAGATGGATCTGTTTCCCACTGGCTGGGGAGAGTCCACCTGAACCTGCAAGGTAAGGGTGAACTGGATGCAGAACCAACCACAGTGAGCCTCAGGTGGCCACAGGTGTCCTTCTTAATACCACATCAAAGCCAAGGCGGGGTCTTCTGGACCTTCTGGCAGGAGCTGACATGGTGTCACTGTGCCATTTGGAGCTCTCTAGGAAGGCAGAAGCCATCGTAGCTCTCTGTCTCTCCGCTGACAAGGGTTGTGCCTGTGGGCAGGTGTGCCTTCTCCTTGCCAAGCTGGCTTCCGAGAAGCAGCCATGGATAACTGGTCCAGTGGCCCAGGGCATTTGTCACTGCAGCCCTTGGCTTCCATAGGTCATTAGACAAGACTTCCTGTAGGGAGGAGGGCGTGATGGAGACGCGGCTCCTGGTGATGAGCTGGTGTGTTGGGGCTTCCTGAGCGTTTCCCTGTCAAGTCACAGCAGAAGTGCTGCAGCCAGGACGCGCTCTCAGCCTCAGGGGGCTCTCCTGGGTGGCAAGGATCAAGTACACTCCTCCTTATGGCTGGCTGCTGCTCCCTTATGCTGTTGTTGTATTTATAATATCCAAAGCAGACTCTCTTAAGGAGGCAGATCATGCTAAACGAAGAATTAAAAATATGCACATTATACAAAACAAATGACAATGCTTCTGTGGGCTGATAATTTACATTCAGTTTGAAAGTGTTTTAATGAATCACAAAAGCATGTACTTTGTTTGAATACAGGATGCTCAGCCTTTTTTTCCCAGGTAAAGTACACAAGACTCTTGCTTAAATGAGGCATGCAATTTTAATCAGTTGGGCCCTTAAAAAGAAAGAACAACAGCTGCTGCTTGTTAATTGGCAAATATCTTCTCCAATGAGCTCATCATGTATTCACGGCTTTTAATAGAGACTTAAATTCCACCAAGGAAGGTGTTATCACCACATTATAATATCTGCCAGCACATCTGCTGCGAAGTGACCCTCTTACAGAATGTGAGCGAGGGCTTCCCAAAGACGGCTGTGCCCTCTCCTCCTCCTGGGTGTCCCCGCTCCTGTGGTCCTGGCTGATGAGTTCCAGCCAGCACAGAAGCAGCACTCAGGGACATCCTCACCACGGGCAAGATCAGTTCAATATTTGCCATTGCAGCACACGGGGTAAACCTTGGAAAAACACACCCGCAGAGGCAAAGCCTGCCTTCTTTATGTTGAATTGCACTGATCGATGGCAATCCCTTGGGCCAAGCCCACAATGTCTTGAAGGATTCAGGGGTGGGAGGAGTGGAACATTTGGCTCACCCTGGAATTTCCTCTCTGTTCTTCATGACTCCTGCCTATAGTGGGAGTAGAAAGAACTGCTCTGCCTGCAAACAAGAGGCTTTTCATTTCTTTTCTGTTTCTCTGTCCAATTCATGTAAACTGTGAGAGTTTTCTGTGCCTCGGTGATCTGTGCCTGGCATGGTGGTAATCCTCAGAACCTCTCTGCCTTCCTGGCAGTGGTCTGAGAGGGGTTAAGGAGTTAATGCTGAGAAAGAGCTTTCATGCTCCAGATAATAGTTATTGCTTCCTTTTGCTGAAACTCAGCAAGCAAGGAATGATGAACAATTATGTTGTTTTCCCTCTCTTCCGTGAGACATCCCTTTGTTCTCAGAATAAGCTGTGAGAGCACTGATTACCTCTTGCAGAAGCTGGAATAGGCAATACATTTATTTAGATTATATCCTAATATCAAAATACGCTGGGCTTTGCTATGCACAGTCCTCAAGCTTCTAAGCATGAAATGAACTTGTTTCATCTTCCAGTATTTGCACGCTGCAGAGCTTTCTGGGTGGGATGCACTTGGCAGTGCCCCCCTGCTGGGAGAGCTAGACTGGTCAGGTAAGATGGATGATGTGGGTTGGAGGTGGTCAGGGCTTAAATGTGCTGCGATGCTGCGTGTGCTTTTAGAACTGTCGTTAAAATCTCAAGAAGTTAGCACTTATCTGAAGCTTTTTAGGCTTGAGGCATCCCCTTTTATTTAACACTTTGCAGGGGATTGTGTTTATTTAAGATGTCTGCTTGTATTCAAAATTTAATAAGAATGGAGGCATATAATGAATTGGTCAGCTACCTCAACATGTGTTACAACACCGAAGGAAGGAGTGCGGCCTCACAAGAGACCTCCCTTTGAGCTCTGATGTTGCCCACTCCTGCCTGGATGACCTTGGACAACTCACTCATTCAGCCTTTCTGGCTCTCAGTTTTGTGGTCTGAGGAAGAATCTAAAAAGCATTGTGTAAAGTCCTAGATACAGCTTACTTAATAGGATTTGAGTTAGGATATCGTATTTTAAAATTTAGTATAATTTGGATGAGCTTCCTATGTTCTTCTGGATGATTTTATGCAAATTACTTGTTTTTGTATTTTTTTTTGCTGGAGAAGATTCGCCCTAAGCTAACATCTGTGCCAATCTTCCTCTATTTCATATGTGGGTCGCTGCCATAGCATGGCCACCGACGAGTGGCATAGTTCCTCGCCTGGGAACTGAACCCAGGCCACTGGAGCAGAGAACACCAAACTTAACCACTAGGCCACAAGGCCAGCCCCTTGTTTTTGTATTTTTAGTGGCAGTTGAAGTTTGAGAGTCACAGAAGTGGGGGCATTTGGTGGGATAAGAGATTTGTCACCACACTGCTGTTCCCCTCCTTTCTGGGAAGTGTGAAGGAAGGGAAACTTTTCATGAGTTTAGTTTGTCCACTAAGGTATGGATGGGTCATAACAGATCATTTTAATAGATGATAATAGATCATATTAAGTCCATATTACTCTAGCCCAGGGTTTCTCAACCTTGGTGCTATTGACATTTGGGGCTGGATAACTCTTGATTGTGGGGGCCGTCATGTGCTCTGTAGGGTGTTGATCAACATCCCTGGCCTCTACCTGCTAGATGCCAATAGCATCAACCTTTAAGTCGTGACAACCAAAAATCTTGCCAGATGTTACCAAATGTCCTCTGGCGTGCAAAACCTTGCTGCCTTCTGTAGCCCCTAGTGGAAGCCAGGAACAGCATGGTCCTTGCCCTGTGATGGTTTATCATGATACTTTCATTTGAAGTTTTTGGTCTAAAAATATGTGTGGAATGATGAAAAGGAAGTATAATGTGGTTAAAAAAATCTTTAGGAGATTGGCAAGCTCTAGCAGATAAAATGGTGATTTCAAAACAGTTTTGACTTGGCTTAAATTTATTTTTACCAGAAGAGAAGGAAGGGTATCAGCTGAAGGTCACTCTGATAGTGATCCCTCCATTCTTCTGCCCTACTCTCTTCCCAGTTGGTACTTGGCCCAGCTAAAATCCTCCAAGGAAACCAGGAGAAAAGTGGCTCCTGTGCTGGGAACTGACATCCAGAGAGTTTTTCCACCATAGGAGCAGGAATAGAGATTTACTTCCCATCTGGCAGAGATGGCCAGGGGACCTCTGCAGGCCAGACTGTAAGAAGGAGATTTAGTGGGAGGGCAGGGGGGTGAGCCTCGGGAGGCAGTCTGGGGTGCAGTGTGGGAAGACAGGGTAGGGATAAATGTTTTCTTTTAGGGTTTAGAATAATAACAGGCTGTAAGTGGGCACAACAGTGTAAAGGGCAAGGGAGAGGAACATGTTTGGCTCATTCTCCCTGGGACCCCCAGTGCCTAGCACTAGATTTGGCATGCAAGTTATAAACACTTGTTGAATGAATGCATGGGACCTTTGAGATGACTAAACCAGGGATTATAAACGCAATGCCTATTGGGGTCAGGTAGGTATGCTAAGTGAGGGAGGGGCTGGGCATAATGCAGAAGAGAATGGTGGGGCTGTGTTGAGCAAGGGTAGCAGCCACTACCATTACTGTCACCTCAACAACAGACACACATTGAATACTTAGGACGTGCTAGGTGCTATTCCAGGTGCTCCCCTTGTATTATTTCATTTAAGCTTAATCATAATTGTTTAAACAATTAGAAAGTCATGGAATGTGAAGCACGAGAAGCCATGGAATAAATGCCTTGAAAAATGGGCTTCTCTCACTTGGCCCTCTATGCTCACACCCTGCTCCATTTTGAACTTCTACCCCGTTCCCTTCCTCGAGGAGTTAATGTTCCCCTCTACACAGGGACACCCTCCTTTCTGCCCCACCTCCCATTGTTCTTTCAGTATTTCTCACACTCTTCCTTGCACTTCTCGTCTTGGCAGCTCTCTCCCATAATCGGGCTTTCTCACGATGTTCTGTCTCTCTGGGTATGAGCCCCTTCTGTCCCCACAAGCTCAGAGGAGACGAGGCCAATATGAATGTTATATTCCTGGGAAGAACTGAAATTTTGGATTTCAAATGTTAAAGCGAGCTGTCTTTTTTTGTTTGCCATTCAAGTAGTTTAGTGACTCTTTGGCAAACAAAAGCATCATGCTGTGACAATTGGGGAATTTTTCCTTGCTTGTAGGAGACATTATATTAAGTCTTATGAAATCTGAAAGGATTATTTTCAAATATCAAAATAACATTCATATAGTAATACTTTTATAACTTGAAAATGTCCCAAGCCTTTAGGACAATCTAAATGTTCTTCCCTTAATATGTGAAAACAAGGTCTTTTTCAGTAAAGGGAGTTGACTAGGAAATGTAAGATATAGTTACCGGAATAGCCCGGGGCCTTCCTGGAGGTGAACATGAACATCCACTCAAGGCCACAGGAGGAATAGAGCTGGGGTGAATCTTCTTTCGTCATATTTGGGGTGACTGCTTTCTGTCTAATTTCTTCAGGAGAGCCCATGAGTAGCGAGCACTTTCATAGAGCTGTCAACGTGAACGATGAAGATTTGCTGGTTCGAATACTTCAAGGAGGGTGAGAGAACGCTGCCATTAAAATTTTTTTTTTTAATTTTTCATGCCTAAGAGTGCGTAGAAATGCATGATGCAGCTTTATTTTATTTTCTTAAAACTTTCCATGTCTTTGAAACTGGCTCCAAAATTGATCTCAGGTGACTGGTGTGAGTTCAGCAGTTAATAAAGATGACCGTAAGCCTCATGTAAATGTTATATTATGTAATTATTTAATGAAAATTGAAAATGGAAATTACAAGTCTGGTTGTCATATTTTCTTCCCAGAAAATAATTTCTGACTCCTGCTTATATGCCATAGCAGTTAGGCAAATTTCACCCCCAAATGCCCACATCTAATTCCTAATGAAATTAAGCAATCACTAAACCAACTCTTTCTAATTCAAAAGGTTGATAAAACAATAGAGGATAGTGAATCCAGTTGCTGCAGATGTGGTATTTGAAGCTGCCTCCTCAATGAAATATGGACAGCGTTATCTCGATTCTTTCTGAATCAATAGTTTTGAGTGCCTTCGAGGACAAGTCATTTGTGAATTGGGGCTCTGTAAGTTGGAGAAGAGAAGCTTCCCACGAAAAGCCAAAGCTTCTGAGCTGATACTTAAGAGCTCTGCTTTCTTCCTTCAGCAGAGCATTTTCTGCCCAGGATGTGAGATGAGAATCAAGGGAAAATGTGGGGCTCCACCAAGCTAGACTTGTGTTCAGTGGAGCTGACAGTCTGCAGCGAAGACACTGTGTCCTCTGCGCATTTAAGGGGGCTGTGCTCTTCATAGAGGGGTTTAGTAGATTGCGTAATACTTTCAAGTTGAAAGGGGTGCCTATTTTAAGTGAAGTTACAGAAATTTTCTCTTCTTTTCTTGCAAATTTGAATCCTTTAAAATATTAGGCAGGGCAGTCTAAGACAACAAAAAGTTAATGGCCCAGAAGAAATTGGAATTTTTGGGAAAATGAACCATTTTAGCCACCTGTGCCCTGCAAGAGACGTCAGCTGTGAATCGACAGGGAGCTCTGCCAAGCATGTTAATCTCTTTTTCTCTGTGTTTTTCCCAAGAAATGTTAAGGTTGATGTTCCCAATAAGTTTGGCTTCACGGCTCTGATGGTTGCTGCCGAGAGAGGATACACCAGGTGGGGTTCCTCCTTTCTTGTCTCTCCGAGCGAGTGGTTGAAGCTTCGTTCCTCTCAAAGGCTCCAGTCAGGGTCGGGGTGGGAGGGAAATGGGTCATGGGGAATCCCATGTCTTTTCTCTTTCCAAAACTGTGCCATGCAAGGGCTGAACAAAAACTCGGCTGTTTTTATCATAAAGTTATACACCATGCAGGAGAGAATGTAAAAATTTATAATCATATGGTGAAGAGGAGAGGTAGCCATTTAATTATATTTTGCAATATATTGTATATGCCCTGGGAAAACTGGTTATTGGAATTTGAATTTCTTTAAAAAAAGAAAAAGGAGGGGTATTAATTCTGGGAAGCAAACTTCCCTGATAGGTTGCTAAGATAATTTTCATCGATATACTCCATTATCTCTATTCTACACAAGGATAAGCATAAATACTAATAGCTTCTTTTTAAATCATATTTATATTTCACTACTAAAGTGCCATTTTGAAAAAAATAGAAATGTATTTTCATTAACTGCTGCTATTCTGAAAATATGTTTAAAATCATCATTCAAGTGACAGTGAATTAGTTTGATAGTTCAATTTGTTTCATTTGGTATAGTTGTTTCCAATGAATAGTTCATGTAAAGGGTAAAAACTCTTTTTTTTTTGGTGTTGGAGAAGTAGTTTTCTGGTTTTATAATGCCCTGTCTTTAAAGCCAGCGGGCCTCTGAACATGGACTAGAAGGTATTGTGAAGATGTGTCTTAGATGTAGTGTTGTTCATTTTTGCTAGATTATCATGGGTTTCTACTCAAAGCTATTTATTCCACTTATTTAAATTTATTTCCTTTAGGCTTGTGAAAATCCTCGTTTCTAATGGCACAGATGTGAATCTGAAGAATGGAAGTGGCAAGGACAGGTAGGGTGTGGAATATGCCCTAAAATGTTCCAATGCTTGTGTTACTAGGCTTGTGCCCAGAGAGTTTCTTTTCTTTTTTTTTTTTTGAGGAAGACTGTCCCTGAGCTAATATCTGTTGCCGATCCTCTTTTTGCTGAGGAAGATTAGCCCTGGGCTAACATCTGTGCCCATCTTCCTCTGTTTTATGTGGGACGCCTGCCACGGCATGGCTTGACAAGCGATGCATCAGTCTGTGCCTGGGATCCGAACCTGGGAACCCCAGGCTGCCGAAGCGGAGTGTGCGAACTTAACCACTACACCACTGGGCTAGCCCCCCAGAGAGCTTTTGATTGAACCCAAGTATTTGATCCAGTTTATTTTGACAGTACTGAGAGGTGAAGTACCGTATCCCAAAGGAGAGATGGCGACGACAAAAGCTGGCTCACTCATTGGTTCACTTATTCTTTCAGTCCACCGGCTATTTCATCATAATGCATACACTTTCCCTAGCTCGTGCCAGCACACACTGAGTGTTCAGTGAATGGTGGTTAGTCAAACAGTTGTCACCAGCCTGTGCTGGGCATTTTGTTGTAAGTGCCTGTGGCATTGGTACCTCCCTCAGGGCTCTCACTGCATCTTGCCTTACCCTGTTAACCAAGAATCTTAGGTGTTTGCAAAGAAGCAGACAGCAATCACAATCAAAGATACAACCCAAGAACTTCCCCGAGGTGGAAAGGCTGGGTCATTTATGAAAAGAGCCTGACACTTAAAAACCTATATTTACAGAGATGAAAGAGTGTTTTAGAAAGACTTGAAAATGATCACTTATCTAGTAGCTAGGTTTAATTAATTAAATCAAGCAGTATTTATCGAATGACTGCCACATGCCAGACTCTGTGCTGGGCACTCAGGTAGAAGAGTGAACAGGCGCGACAGGTACAGTAAAATGGACACTTTCAGATGCAGTTGATAGAAGTGCACATGGATGTAACCTTTCTGGAAAGCAATGTGGCAGTATACATCAAAAGCAAGCCTTGAATATCCCTATCTATTGACACAGTGATTCCATTTTTAGCAACTGAACCCTCAGGAAAGAATCAGAAATGCCAATAAGACTTTACGTAGTAAGGATGTTTGCTGTAGACTCATTTAAAATTGTGAAAATTTTAAACAACTTAAATGTCCAACAATAGTGGAATGATTCAAATTATGATATATGTATATGGTGGAATATTTAGTGATAGGAATATTGTTGTCAGAGTAAGTAAATAGAGATGTATATGAAATAATATTAAGAAAATGAAAGATAGTATGTCTAAAAAGGGAGAGGGAAGAGAACCATACAGACTGACAGAGAGAGAAGGGACTGAGGATTTTGTGCAAAGCGTTCAGGAGCAGACCCTGAGCAGGTGGGCAGTTCTTTCATTCCAGGTGGGCCTGCCCCAGGGCACAGCTGAATGCTCTGCAAGGCCATGCTGTGCCCCTGTGCTCTCCCTTCCTGCAGGGTGGATGTATGTGAGGGTGGCCTTGAAAAGCAGGGCATGGGTGCTAGGCAGTCTGAGCTCAGGTGCCAGTTGTTTAGAGGGTCGTGGCAGATTCCAGTCGCTCAGCACCTGGAGGACCTTGGTGGCTTTCTGCTGGTGGGAAGTTAAGTTCAAGGGTGCCCCTACCCATGGGGAGGAGAAGCCCCTGGTCCCAATTAGCTTGCTGGGCAATCCAGAGCTCCCAGGGTTGGTTACTAGGCAATCCTCCTTATCTCCCAGAAGCAAATTCAACAGAACCTTAGGAGTAGTTCTCTCAGAGGTGAGGTTATGGGGACTCTGATGTGGGTTTTTTCCCCTAGGTTGCATGCATTCCTTTATAATCAGAAAACAAGCATTATTTAAAAACATCATCCAGATAGCTAGAGTTCTGTTTGAATATGATATTAAAAATGAAATTTCTTCTTTTAGCAAAGGTCAGTCTAAAGACCTAGAGTGTTTGGGAAGGTGTATCAACCCCCTAAACCCTGGGCGGGTGAAGGGACACGCTCGCTCTCTTCTGGGAGTCTCCGAGAAATGAAGGCCTGTGTAAGGATGCAGGAATGTGGACAGCAGGTCCCACTGCAGCCCAGCCCGGGCTTGGGCCTCCATGCTGGACGTTCTATCTGTCACGCTGAGACTTGGTAGAATTTCCCTATTGGGAAGACCCTCCTCCTCCCCACCCCCGCTCTTTATTTTGAAGATTTCAAACATTTAGAAAAGTGGAAAGAACAGTACAATAAATGTCTATATACTCACACCTAGGGGTGGCAGTTTTGACATTTGCAACATTTGCTTCTCTGTCTACATTTTTATTAGCTTTTTTTTTTTGGCTTAACTATTTCAAAGTAAGTAGTAGGCACCGTAACCCTCTGCCCCTGCAATATTTCAGTTTCTCCTACAAACAAGGACATCAACCTGCATAACCACATGGCATCGTCACGCTAAGACCCTTCACACTAGCTCCCTAATGTCATCGATGCTCCAACCACCCACACAAGTCTCCCCACTAGTCCCCCAGAAGGTCTTCCATAGCCTCATTAGGTGGTATGGGGTGAGACCATGATCCACACAAGGCTCACACGTTGCATCTGGTTGTTCACTCTCTTTGGTTTCTTTATTCTAGACTGGGCTTCTATCCTTTTTTTTAAAAAAATTTTTTCTCCTACAATGACTTTCTGAGGCAACTAGACCAATTATTGTATAGAATGCTCTATGTTCTTGATTTGCCTAATTGTCTCCTAGTTGTGAAGGAGGCATTTAACTTCTTCATTCATCATTTTATTTCCAGTAAAGTTAAAATAGGGTTTAAAGGCTTGATTAGATTCAGATTAACATTTTTAACAAGGGCACTTCAGAGCTGGTGTTGTGACGAGGTTGCATCCGTCAGGAGGCTGGTGATGCAGGCCACCCCCCAGTTGGGGGTTCTAGGTTTGATCATGTGGTTAGGGTAGGACCACTGCGTCTCTCCTTTGTAAAGACAGTTTCCCACTGCAATTAGGAGATAATCTATGGGCTAATAAATTCAGCACGGTGTGAATGTCCTGTTCTCCATTAACCTTTTATCCAATAATTTTAGCATCCACTGATGATCCTTGCTTGAATCAGTTATTTAATTGGGAGTTGCAAAAAAGTGATTTTCTAATTCCATGATTCTTTCTATATTTATTAGCTGGCAGGCTTCTGTAAAAAAAGAGCTTTCCTTTATCAACTGGACTACCTTTCATCCTATGAAGGCACAGTAAATGTTTTATTATTTTCTTTAAATACCAGTATTTAGAGTAAGGAATTGGCTTATTAGTTACCTCTAATAGTGTCAAATGGGTATTTTTCCCCCTTTTTTTTTGAGTATCATTATGGACTCATGGCTGTTTTTTAAATCCAATATTTTACTTAATTACAGTGATTCTTCATTTTTTTATTGAGGTATAATTTACATACCATAAAATTCATTCTTTCAAAATGTACAATTCAGCATTTTTTAATTCAGTAACAAAGTTGTGCAACTTCCACTACTGTCTAATTCCAGAATATTTTTATTAGCCCAGAAAGAAGCTCTGTACTCATTAGCAGCAGTCACTCCTTATTTCCCCTCCCCCAGCCCCTGGCAACCACTAATCTACTTTCTGTCTCCACGGATTTGCCTATTCTGGATATTTCATATAAACGGAACCATACAATATATAGCCTTTTGTGTCTGCTTCTTTTATTTAGTGTAATGTTTGAAGGTTCATCCACATTGTAGTGTATGTCCATACTTCATTTCATTTTATGGTCAAATAATAGTCCATTGTATGGATAGGCCACAGTTTGTCTATCCATTCATCACTTGATGGATACATAACATTTTATGTGAATAATTTTCATGGCTTTTCTGCTTAAATTAGTGTTTCTTTGTTTGAGCCAGGTAGGGCAGAACGTGGACCTGAGTTTGGTGACTGCACTCACAGCCGATGCTTCTTCCATATGTTGCAGTCTAATGCTTGCGTGCTATGCGGGACACCTAGATGTTGTGAAATATCTCCGAAGACATGGAGCTTCTTGGGAGACTAGAGACCTAGGAGGCTGTACGGCTCTGCACTGGGCTGCAGATGGAGGCCACTGCAATGTGATTGAGTGGATGATAAAGGATGGCTGTGAGGTACGGGATCTTATTAACTACACACGTGTTGTTAAGAACCTGAAATGCTGTTCCACAAGGTTTAGGAGAAGCAGAGCCTTATGTGAATGCCTTTGATTAGCTGAACTTAAAAATACTGGAGAAAGTTCTCTGATTTATCAGCAAGAAGCTTCCTGAAGCTTGGAAAAAAAGATCATTATAGTATTGGTATGATAGTGAGGTTTCAGATTGTCATGGAGGTTCATCTTATGTAGGAAGAAAGAAACTGTGCTGAACTCAGAGCCAGACCTGATGCTTCTTCTACTTTGTTTATTCCTTTGCTCATTCACTTATTTGTCTCTTCATTCAGTCTGTCAACAAAGCTTTATTGAGCACCTACCATGTACCAGATATTGTCTTAGGTGCTGGAGACACTAAGATGTTAAGAACTCTTATAGTGCTTCTTGTTGCTTTTAGAATTAGATTATTTTTATTCTTGGTTACAAAAATGTCCAAAGAGCAAACTGACTGTGTCACAAATGGAGCATTTCAGCTCTTCATGTCTGACCTTGAAGCAGGCACGTCGCTGTGCTTTTGGTTTCATGTTATCAGAAAGTCCAAATTTAATTTAGCAAATAGAATTGGAGTTGTTTGGACTTCTATAGATATTTGAAAATAGGTAAATAGAATTAGCTCAATTATGGTAACTGCTGGTAACTTTGAAAACTTTAGTTCAAGACTTGTAAAAGTGAAATAAAAATTTCAAGGCATGGAAATAAAGAATGATGATCAAAGTGCTGTCCTAATTGTGATTGTCAGATGGTGTAGAGTATTGAGAAATTAAATTGGTGACCTACCTAGAAAATAAACTCAAATTGAGAAAAATCATGTTAGTAGATTGGTTCTAGTTTGTCTCTGAAGTGAGACTGAGGGAAAGCAAGGCTTAAGTTGTGGGATCTCACTGGTTCCTGCTGCTGCTTTCAGAGGGCTGAGAAAAGGGCCCCTGGAAGGAAAAACCGCAGTCATTAAGATAATCCTTTTTTATTACATTTCTTGTTTTCTTTGTTTTAGAAACATGCACAAGAGGTCATAAGGATTAGCGTGTGGGCCTGGTGTAGGGCTGACACACACCTGCTATGTATGGCAGTGAAAGCCACATTCCCCTTGTTTGGTTTATGATGAACTCTGCTCATGCCTGGGACCCAGTAAAAGTCTGTAGTTGAAAATGAAGGTTGACATTTGCTGAAAGAAGGGCAGGTCTCGGCCATGATCAATTAAATACTATAATTTTGGAAAACTTAGGTTCTCTAGGTTTCAGATATGACCACACTTATTTGAGGGTAAATTCCATCTTTTCTGTAGCACTGAAGCTACATGAACGTGTCCACTAAAGATTTCTGTGTGGCTGGCTGGTGGCGGATAGATGATGTCAACACCGGTCCCTCCATATTCTTGGCAGACGGTTCACCCGACGCTTTGGAAGACTGTAGGAGGGATCTGGGAGCCAAGCAGGGCATTGCGGCCACCCTCTTCTTGAATGTAATTTTATACTGCAAGTGACAGACTGACTTGCATGGGGAACCATTTCTGCATTTAATGAGCCACGTGACCTCAGGAAAGGCATTTGACTTCTCTGAGATTTGGTTTAATCACTTGTAAACCAAGAATAAAAATACCTAGCCTTGCTTAACCCTCAGGACCAAAACAGAAAATGTGTGTGAAAGCGCTTTGAAATTGTATAAAGCACCATGTAATACGAGGCAATTATGTTATTATTATTTGAATATAATGAGGCTTGTTGCCCAAAAGTTATTTGTTATATCCATGAGGAAGAACTGCAAATCCTAACGATGCTGCAGTGGATAATCCCATACATACAAATAACCTGAAATATCCCAAGGACCTACTGGCAGTTTCTTGTTTATTATTCCATTCTGATGTTTTACTAAAGCTACAGACATCTTTGAGTAATTTCTGCAACAGAATTAGATTTGTGTGTGTGTGCATGACCGTCTGTGCACATGTATATATATTTACTTTAGTACCACTCTTCATGGATTGATGAGGTCTTCATTGGAATTGGAGGTGGCAACATTTACATTTTCTTATTCTAAAATATGTCTTTTAAAACATGAAGTTGAGAGATCTCAGTTATTGGATTATTGGGAAATGGCCATCTTATTACCAGGCAGACTATGTTTTGGGGAAGGCATTAACTTGGCTAACTTTCAGATTGGCATTGGTGTAATAGATCTGGTTGCTTTGTATTTACTCTACCTGTATGTCTCCTGCTTAAAATTAATACATATTGATAAGTAAAGGGTACTTGTAATATTATTGTCGTGTTCTAGAAATGATTTGAAGCTGCTTACAAAGATACTTAAAAGTAAGCAAAATAAACTTTGTTAAAAAAACAGGTGAGGAAGGTTGGTGAAGAGAAAATAAGGTAGGGAGCTCACATGGGGCAAGAGTAAGGAGATTATGTTTAATTCATTTTTCTAGCCCATCTTTTTTCCATTTGAACAAAATGTAGACAAAGATGCCAGTGGGGAGTCCTGGGGCCTCTCAGCACCCTGCAAGGTGATCCTAGCTTCTCACTGCTTATAAATGTGAATTAAATTAGCACAGTCCAGCCAACTCTTACCAAGTCTAGAAAGACTGCTATCTAAACTGGGGGGATTTGGGCCAGTAAACATTCCTCTATAAGTTTCTGATGAATGTTTTCAAGGAAAAGAAACTGGACTAAGAGACGCTCTTCCTGACATAACAGGTGGATGCCGTGGACGCTGGCTCAGGGTGGACCCCACTCATGCGAGTCTCCGCGGTCTCAGGAAACCAGGGGGTAGCCTCTCTGCTGATTGACGCAGGAGCAGATGTGAACATGAAAGATAAAGACGGAAAGACTCCTCTAATGGTATGCTGTTCTTCAGAAAACAGCCTGGCTTTGTGTGTGGAATTAAGGTCAGAGCTGCTTCTATGATTGCGCAATTCTTGTGCGTTGAGCTGTGTATGAGCCCTGGGTTTCGCTTGCCTTATATATTCCCTATTTGCCTGTTAATAAAGGGATGACAATGTCACTGTGATGTTTTTGTTCTCTTTTTACAACTATTCCTTTAAGGATTACCAACCCCAGTCCCCAGGGCCATTGTAGGATCAAAACAGATCTGTGAAAACAAAGAACGTGCTGCTTTCTGTCCTGGGCTGGCCCAGGATTTCTCATGTCATTTTAATGTGGAGAAAGGCAGACTCCATTTCCCTTCTCCTTGCAGTTGTCATCGCTGTAGAGCGAGAGGACACAGGCCTGTCCTGCAAAGCCCTGGTGGCTGGCCAGCTCTGACTGCGTGACGATGCTGCTGGAGGGCTGGGTGGACCTGCCACACCAGGCCCACCTCGCTGCTGCCTGTGCCCGCTGCGGGGAGGGGAGAGCTCACTCACACCCCCACTGATTTTTGTTTTTCAGGTGGCCGTGTTAAATAATCATGAAGAGTTAGTCCAGTTACTTCTTGACAAAGGGGCAGATGCAAGTGTAAAAAATGAGGTAAACAACTCCATCTTTACCTAAAATTCTGCCCTGGAGGAACAGAAAGAACATATGTATGATATAATTTTTGTTGTTTTCTCTTTTAGTTTGGCAAAGGCGTCCTAGAAATGGCCAGAGTTTTTGACAGACAGGTTGGGATGTTCTTTCTACCTTTCAAGGCTAATTTTGTAGTACTTTAAAAAAAAATTCAACCCAAACCTTGGATTACATTCACCTGTTTTTGTTTATCTAGCATGTAGTCTCCTTATTAGAAGAAAGGAAAAAAAAGCAAATGCCGAAGAAGTCGTCTATCCGCTGACAAGGCACCGCTGACCTCCCAGAGCCAAGTGAAACAAAGCAAAACGTGACTGTTGAACTAGAGAGAGGAAATTCTGCCTCTTTGAGGGCTATATATTTGATTATTTATGTAGTTGAAGATTCACAGTGACTTTTGTAACGCACAACTCTTCCCACTTGGAAATACATCTTTTTACCTAAGCACGTCGACTGCGGTGTCATCGTTGGGCGTCTGCAGAATGGGGATGTTTTCTTGCACTTGTGCCTTTTGGAGTTAGACATGAAACAAAATATTTATGTTCTGGAGCTGCACAAACATACATGGGTCTCCCACTTCCCGCTCCTGCCCCCCCGAGCTGTCCTCTGAGCCACTCCAGGCCCTTGTGGAAATTCTTTCCCTCATGTGTTTCCAATTATGTCCTCCCTCCCGACTTAAGGCCTTCCAGGCTGTGTTGTCAGGCTGGTGTGACGCTCCTCCTGAAAGCCCAGGAGGCCACGTGAAAAGTTTTCTCCTCAGCTGTTGGCCTCACATCAAAGCACAAGACACAGATTTCAAGACTCCGATTCTGCTCTATTAGAGGTGTCTGGTGGAGGGTCAGTCTTTTCAGAACAGACCTGTCTGAGAATGTGTTTGCATGTACTTATGCCCTGACAGTGCAAGACCCGGCCTGCTGGCATGTTGACGGCTTTGCCAACGAATAGTATATTAAATTTAGCCTTCAGACCAGAAAGGTTTTTGATGCTGATCACGCAGTTCGGAGACAAGTAGGAATTAACCGCAGCTATTCTGCCGGTTGGGAGCTTAGACAAACGTGGGGGAGCTTTAACTCGCAGACACGCTTACAAGTCCGCAAAGTGAGCGAGCAGACCACATGCATTTTATGTCTCAGGAGACGAGCTGGTTAACTCGGCCCCATGAGAAGACCAGCTACAGAGGTCTGCACGGGAGTGGAATTTTCTCTGTAAGCAAAGACCGATTAAAAGGTAATTAAAGCACCAGAGCTTTGGGGGAAGGGCAAAGAGAAAAAGCACACAATCAATTTTATTGATGTTGACAATTCTCAGCTTTTTTTCCATCCAGTTTATAGAACATCCACTTTAGGAACTGGATTTGTGGGTCATAGATAGTCCTCTCCTTAGATATTTCATTAGTGTTTTACCTTTTGTACAAATGCATAGTCCTTTACATTTGCTAGATTAATTTTTTTAATCGCTCTAAAAATCAGAGCATAGTCACAACTTTCCAAAGCCCTTTCTTCCCCCATGATCAATGTCGACATTCCCCTTAATTTCACTTCTTGGTCTGTTGTCTCTCTCATATTCACCAGCCCCTCTGTGGGAGGAGGGTACTTCCCTTCTTGTGGACATCAGGCTTGGCCATATGATGGGGCTGACTTTGGTCAATGAAATGTGAGTGGAAATAGCTTCTCCTCTCTGAGCAGAAGTTTTAAGAATCTCTGTCTCTCTTTCCTCTGCCTCAAGACCAGCCGTGATTCAGACGGAGGCTGCTCCATCAGCCCAGGGCCCCGAGAGGAGCCAAAGCTCACCCAGAATGGATATGATGTGTAAGAGATAATCCTTTCAGGTTGTAAGTTACTGAAATTTGAGTGGTTTGTTACTGCAGTATAACTTAGCCAAAAACGACTGCTTATCAGGGCCTAATATATATTTGTGAATTTAATTTTCTACAAATGACACTAGCATCCCTCAAATCCTATGGTTTCCAGTCTTACTTTATTCAGATTTTTAAAAACTCAGGAATGGATATTGAATATTATCAAACGACTTTTTAGCATCTCTGGTAATCATAATATGGCATATTTCCCTACAGTCTATCAATTTGGTGACGTGGATTATTAGATTTTTAAATATTGCATCATCCTTATATTCCTAAAATAATCTCATTGGGTTACAGTGGACTGCTGGAGTCTGTATACTCATGTGCTATGTGTATTTGCCTTTTATCTTCTTTTTTCCTTAATGAGATTAGATGGTGGTTTATCTTGTGTTTTAATTTTCCCAAAGAAGCAACCCAGCGTTTTATTAGTTTTAGTTTTTCCAATTAATTTGTACTTTTTTATTTCTACAAATTCATTCCTTCTGTTTTTCCCTAGGTTTATTTTTTTGTTTTTGTTAATTTTTTATGTTGGATATTAAATTCATTTTTGTGTGTGTGTATTAATATGTGGATTTAGGGCTATGAATCTTCCCCTCAGTACTGTGTTTGTTAGTTGTATTCCTCTAGAAAGTTTTCTAAACTTTCCTGATAAAGATTTAATTGGGGGTACTTTTTAAATGCAAAGTTCTAGGCCCCATCTCAGACCCTCTGAATTGGAATAGTCAGGGTAGGACATGAGCAGTGGAGTTTAATAAGCATCCCAGGTGAGTGCTTACAATTCAAGGAGACTGAGAACCAAAGCCAGAGTGTGCTGTTACAAATGGTTTCATTTGCTATTTGCTAGATAATCTGCAATTCATCTTTGACTCAAGGATCGCTACATTTCTAGGGCATGGAATTGTCTTTCTACTCTTCATACATTATAATCTTGAGAACTTGTAACATTTGGAATTTGTTCTACTTTGTGGCTTAATATATAATTTTTTTTTCCAGAGACACTTTGAAAGGAGGTATATTATGTTTGAAGTATCTCATCTGATATATCAATTTGATCTACATTATTAACTATGTTTGAAGTCTTTTCTGTACTTCTGTACTTATTTTTTGCCTACTTGCTTTGTCATGGGTGGAGGGTGGTAAGAATAAAGACCCTTTGTTACTATTTTGTATATCTATTTTTTTTTGTATTTTCTGCAGTTCTTTATGAAGTTGGATGCAATTTTAAAAAAATTTGTAAATAGATTTCCATTATACTCAGATTTTCCTTCCGGATAAGTCTGATGTAGATGTTTCTACACCTGCTTGCTTGCTTGCTTTTTGAATTTGTCTCCTCTGTAAATGAGGTGAATTTTAAAAAAATTATTTTGATAGGTTATGTATTCACGTTGTTCAAAAAAAGTATCAAGTCTCTCCCCCCAAAGTGTGTACATGAAAAGGTGTCTTCATCTCTCTGGCCCCATCATCTGACTGGTTCATGTGGATTGCTGCATGCATCCCCTGATCTCCCAGCTCACCAATCTTCTTAGCTTCTTATGTACTGTTCCAAAACGTCCTCATGCATCTATAAGTGAATGAGAATATAGATACAAAAATGGGGGGGCGGGGATCCTCCTGTAGAAAAATGTAACATTCTCAGTAATGAATGAGACACGTCTTTATATTTATCTGTATACCATTTATTGGATATAATATTCTTAACAATGGCTTTTTCTATGGAAATAGCAGGTTGTGTTACCTGTAGAACCCCAATATGAGAAATGTGTACAAATGTAACCGACTGTAACATAAAAAGGTATGTGAAAAAAATTAGCAAACCAAAGCATTATAAATGGATGAAGCACTAAAAAATTAATGTACTGGTTGAGGAGCTGTAACTTTGTACTGTGCTGAATAGCCTGTAGCCAAGTTTTACAGAGTTATACTTAACAGTTGCCGCACACATTCAAACAATGGACCTTCCCTACAACCTCCCAATTTGACCTGATAGAAGGCACGAGAGAACAATTAGCTCTGCCACTACTTGTCCTGCCTTGGACTCTTAGAGGATTTTTTGTCTTTCCAATTTGATATTTTTTTCTATTACCGCCCTACTTAAGTACCTGCTTATAGGCCATCAACATAGACATCATTCGACTTCTTTGTAAAACTAAAATGATTAAACATATTTATATTCTTTTGTCTGGCTTTAAAACATGCTAAATTGAGGACTAAAGAATTATTTTATGGAAGGAGAATCACAGGGAGAACATAGGACATGTTTTTTGAAGATGATGTGGAAAATCCGAGTGGGTTACAGAGCAGTCAACCTGGAAGAGTGGAATGACATTGAGAATTCCTTTCATTGTGTTAAAGCTTCTGGCTATCACTATCCATTATTGAAAATTATAATTTTATGTGCAGTTTTCTTCTTCTAGTTTTTTCTCATGAAACAGGCTCTTAATGGCTGGATTATAAACTGCCATTGCTGTCCCAAAAGTGAAGAGGGGATTTTTTTTTTTTATGAAAAGCATGGAAATAGTTCATGCATGTGTACGTAAATGGCCCTGGAAGCACCCTCACTGCACAGAAATGGTTCTCAGCCTGGGGCTCACGAACCTTTCTTAGCCTGTTACTTGTATCACTATCAGAGTTTTCAAATAGGTTTAAAAGAAATAGATGTCAATAGGAACTATAGGGTGAGTCGAGAATTTTGCGATCATAGATAAACTGATTTTCTGTGGCCAACTCCTTCTTCTAATTAGAATAAGTCTTTAGGTGGGGGAGGGGTCACTGTGGGGTGATGTGTCTGTGGGAGGGATCTGCTGGATTCAAGGCTGGTGGGGTAGATGGTGGGGTTGCTCCGTGCTGCAGCCCTGGAGAAGGTTGGGCTTTGGGTGTCCAAAGGGTGGACTTGTGGGGGCAGCCACACGCTGCAGCAATCACCACTTTGGCTGACCTGAAGTAGCTACAAATGTAGAGATTTGGCAGAGATTGGAGAGGCATCAGCCCTGGGTTTGGCTTGGGAAAGGGATCTGTGTCTGGGTGATAAGGAGAGGCAAATAGATGTATTAGCCTTGGCTGGCTGCATCCAGATGTTTATGGGCCTGCTCATGCGTCGCAGGGAGTAACTGTGGCAGCCTAGGACTGGCCTCTGTCGTGGTGGGAAGGAGAAGAGATGGTAGCTACAACCTTCTCCACCAGCCAGCCATAGTGTGTGAAATCCACAGTCTGAGAGTCAATCCGGGGGTCAGCACTGGCACTGGGAGACTTCTGGGAGGGTTGGTGTAATGTTCATCTGGGTCACTTGTGTTTGGCTGGGATTGTTTTGATAGCAGTGAGGAAAGATCTCCAGACCAAGTCTGCCCTAGGCTTCCTGCTCCCGGAACACCTAGGGGAGCCCCCCATAGCAGAAGTTTTAAATGAAATAAGCCTCATGAGGAAAGACCCTAGAAGGGTCAGGTTGCAGGAGAAAGATCTGGCCGAGCTGCCCAGGCATCGCGCCCTTTCACTTGTCAGAGTCTCGTTGGCTCAGAGTGCTTAGTAAACATCAGTTGAGAAATGGCAGGAAGACGCTCGGGCATTCTAGCTGGCCCAGCACCAGGCTCTTTTTAGCACCATGGGAGATCACAGGCTCCTAAAGAACAGTCTGACACAGATCAGAGTTTTAGCTGTTTTTCTTTTAGGGGATACATTGATGTGTTGTATTGATTTTCCAGAGAACAATGGCCTGTGGTTTCAGCCTGAGAATTCCTAATAAAGTTAAAAAGGCATAAAAATGTCCCCTCTGAGACTAGTCAGGAGTATTTATTCTCATGTAGTTTAATTTGTTGCTTTTGTGGTTTCTGTGATGTCATCCCACATGTGTAAGCTGGAAGTATAACCTCTATGCATATTTTGACAATGGAAAATGTTATGCATTGTTTCTTTTGGTTGCTACACATCTGATTCCATGTGTCAGGAAAACAAACTCTTACAAAAAATTTCAGGAGATAGACTTTTAAATAGAATGCCTGGAAGATTAGCAATATACTTCCCGGTAAAGTGGGGTCATATAACCTACAACGCTAAGAGGATGAAGGAAGAAAAGTGCCCACCCTCAGGGCCTACTTTGTGTCTAGACACCTTGACTTGCTCAGTGATGGCCTTATAAACTCAAATCAACTCTATTATTCATGGCTATAAAATTTAAAAACATATTAAAAATAGACTGCCATTGAAATATAAGTATTGATTTTTGTTCCCATCTATGAGGATATAAAAAGGGGGAGGAATACCTCTCTCCCTGAAAAAACCTGGCTATTGGTTCCTTTCCTAAGTTATATTAAAATGGAAGTTATTGCTAAGTATGCTTCATCTGATAAATACTGCACCTTGGAAGTATTGTTCCTTTAATAATATTATCTGTGTATTGTAAGGGGATAGTAGGTTTAAATACGTTCTTATCCAGAAATAAATGGCATGGCTCTATAAAAGCAGTTAGTACTGTAGAGATAAGAATGTGTCATCAGCCACAGCCCCTAAGTGGCCATTGATGACGTGGTATAAGATCACAGCGTTAACCTCCTTTACTATCAAACTATCCCTGGTTCTCTGAAACAGAAGCACAGGAATTATAACTAAGGACAGACACACACAGTCAGTTCACATCCTCTCCCCACAATCGGACGAGGGGCGAAAATGCCAGGTCTAAGGATTTGGGCATCTATAAGGACAATACCCACATAATGCACCATAAAAATTCTGTAAACTTTTCAATAGTATATGTTTTGGCCTTAATACAATTATATAATATCGATTACAGTAATTCTGTATGTACTCATCAGCAGTAATATTTTCTACCATGGCTTTACATTTTTAAGACATTAATAATTGTATAATAAACAGATGCATGCTATAAGAGTTGGAATGTATTAGAGCTGGGTTCCCTTTTGTGTGTGTGTGTGTGTGTTATGATGTGGTTTTATTTAGTTTATCCACAATCATGAATACTATGTTGCCTAGACACCGTGGGGAACACAGGGAAGGTTAAATGCAGTCTTGTTTTCTGGAAGGCAAACCAAGATTCTTGGTACATTTTGTCTTTCTGCTTCAAGGCATAGAAAAACCATTGAAATGACCCCAGATGAAGTCTTTATCATAAAACACTCAGAGTGAATTATGGGAACTCTTGTCAATTGCCTTCTAATGTGAAAACTAGTCACATACGACCCCACTAGAAGACAGAGGCATAATGGCATTTTACCTTGTCTGAGTATTTTTGTAATTTTCATGACATTAGATAAAGGCGTCTTCAAGATCTCATGAAAATGGCTTCCCAGACAGACATTTGAAGAGTAAAAGGTTGAAAGGGCTGCTGCCCAAGACTGCATTTCATGAATATTTAGGATCAGGAAATTGATTTCCGCATCACATTCTGTGATGCTCAACAGGTAGGTTGCAAGTGTTTAAGAAATAGATTCACTTTATGCTAAAAACATCTTTTAAAGGTTCCTGCAGCCAAGCTGGGAAAATAGGATGCCCCAAAGAGAACTTACTAGTAACTCAAGGGTCTTTGTCCAGTATCTACCAATAAGGATAGCAGACATAGCCTATACCAACGAACACAGCATTCCATTTGGTTGTAGTTTTTGCAAGCATAGGGCTTCTGCCTAATTTTTAATAAGTTGAACCTTGCAATAAAAGGAGATTTTTATCTACAGCATTGATTCACTAGATCTGGTTACTGGTTCACATCTGAAAATAGTTATGGTCCCATGGAAAGCCTCATCTATCTGTCTGAACACAGAATCATTGTATTACAGTAGAGAAGACAAGGTGGTAATTTGCTGAGCTCCAAACAGTACGGGGAGGTCGAAGGTTGCAGTCCCCGGGCAGTGGCTTTCCTACAGAAACGCCACCTTTCCCAACCCAAATAAAGTGCTAATGCCAGCACTATCTAAAGGGCAGCCAGGAAAAGAAGTTCTTGGTGTTTCTATAAAGCAAACTTCTTTGCCTGCTGGCCAAATCTGCCCGTGGCCTGTGAGCCTCAAGGTCAAGTTTCTGCCTGGCCTTGTCTTCCAGCCTCTATCCTGGTGTGGTCACACCTTAAAATTCCTTTCTGCAACCCCAGGTTTGTTTTTTTTGAGCCTGGCCAGGAGCCAGATCCTTCCCTGCTATCCCGGAGCTTCAAGGTGTAGCCTCTGGTGGGCCAGCCTGTCAGCTGTGACAGGGGCCAGGGTCTCTCGGAAAGCCAAGCACAGCCTGGGCCTGAAGCCTCTGGCTCTGGCCTGAGATCAGGGGTTCCAGAAAATCACTCGAGGTTCTACCTGGGGTCTGCTGAGCTGTGTTTGGTACCATAACCACAGCCTTGGGTAGCTGGGGAACTGCTCTCCAATAAAGCCTCGATCCAAAAGTAAACAACCTGTCCAGAATCCCATAAAGCACGGTATTTCAAGTTCACAACTATTAAAAGCACAAGAAGCCTTCCTTCCGTGGAAAACTCAGTGATGGTAAAAATGCCTACTACAGTGCACTGCACGGTAATGAGCATTTGGCATAAATTAATAATTTACAAGTACCTGAGCAAGTATACAGAGCACCATAGCACAGCACAGCACCGATGGTAGTAGCTCAAAGTTCTTAAAATAATGGTGTTTGAAACATTAAAAAAAAAATTCTAAAAGTTGGTACAAAAAATAACTCCAACTGGAGTTGCAAGATAGTGCAAACTTCTGTCTTCACTGTTGAAAAAAGGTGTCGGCTTGCTTCTCACTTAAGATAGGCGGTGTGGGCGGGTCTGGGCACCTGGTGTGGATGTTTAGGAGCGGGTCTGCATCAAGAGCAATCGAGAGAGGAGAAAACAAAATTGTAGTTAGAGGCCCTGAAAGCGATTTCTGCAGATACGGACGTCTGGGTTGGAGATGTCTTTTCCTGCACTCTGATGCGCTTCCAGACTCAGATCCCACCTCCCCCTCCGCCCCATGCTGGGGGCTGGAGATCACAAAGGGGAACTGGCTCAGGGCTACAGGATTTCCAGCAGTTCGACAGACGACCACTAGAGGAGCCCTTTCCAAAGCTGCACCTCCCATCCACAGGTTGACTCTAGAACAGCGCCATTCCATAGAAGGATGTGAGCCACATACCTAACTTTGTATTTTCTAGTAACCACATGAAAAAAGTAAAAAACAGATGAAATTAATTTTAGTAATAAATTTCATTTAACCCAGTACATCCAGAGTACTAGTATTTCCATATATAATCAACATAAAAATTATTAATGAGATAGTTGACATTTTGGGTGTACTAAGTCTTCAAAATCCACAGTATATTTGTGCTTACAGCATATCTCACTTTTTAGCGGCCACCTTGTGCTGTGGCTACTGTATTAGCACAGTTCCGGGGAGCAAAGCTGGGCATGTGGGAGCCCTCAGAAATGAAGGTGTGGGGCATCCTTCTCCTTCCAGGACAAGACCAAAACCGGCTTGTGCTGGTGTCAGCCCCTGGCAGAGGTGAGCCCACTGCTCGAGGGCATTCACAAAGAGGGCCTTCTCTTCCTCATGGCCATGTGAAATGGTGCTTTTTCTTTTGAACAAGAAAAGTAACTTCAAGATCAGGATACAAACCACAATGAAATAATTAGAATGCTCTGCAATTTTTCTGCATCTATGCAGTCAGGAATTAAACCACTATCCTGACCTTTTGACTGGCGTTATCTCTGAGATTTATTAGGCAGCTATCTCTTTCACAGGCCAAACATTTTTCCCAAAAGCTGTAATGAAATCACTAATGTGTGCCTTCCCGTTCAGAGAGGCTGAATTACTGAACCCAGAGCCTGGCCAACACACTACCTTTGGTTCTTTCGAGCACATAAAACAAGATTCCTGCCAAGGGGGCACGCGTGTCAGAGGGGTGTTTTGGCTGAGGGCTTAACCCATCTGTGTGCTGGTAAATGTTTACCCACGGCGGGGAAGGAAGAGGGCCTGATTCGTAGCATATGCTTATTCCATGGTGTAAATACTCAGGCTACCAACATGATGTGGTTGAGCACGGAAGAGAGGCGCAGGAGCCACAAGCAGATGGTATTTCCACCATACAGAAATAATAGGTGTAATCTCAAAAGTGTAGATAACAGTAAAACGTAGTTAACAAAAAAGAGAAGTGAGGAGTTTTGAGCATTTATTACGTTTGTTTTTAATATAATTTATATCACTGTAAGTTTATATAATTTAATTTTTTAATAGCGGCTAGGTTTAACACCAAGCTTGAAAAAATTCCTGGAAATTTAATAGCTCTTGAAAACCAGTGTGGGCTGGCTCCAGCACACCACCGGGTTAACCTCCCTGCATAAGTTCAGATTCGGGACTGTGCCTTCCTCCTCCTCTGCGGGACAGTGTAAGAATGACCACAGCTGGAGAAACGTCTTTAGAGGCGATTCCTCTTGTTAGCAGGATAGAGACGCTCCCAGCTACACAGGTCTCCTACCACCTAGCACCTTCTTTAGCCTAGCTCTTACGTTGCCCTTGTTTCATCTGTGATCCTCCAACCCCACCTCACTTCTCAGGACCCCAGGGACTGGGCAGAGCCTATCAAGCGCTAAGTGAGATTTTTTCGAGGTATGCGTCTGGCTTTCATAAAATCATACCACTTGTATCTTTTCTTCTTTGCCTCTTTGGAGGACACAGCCTGGCCCGTATCAACAGCCACAGCTTTCTGAGGCACACGGACTAGTTCCACTTGATTTGATCTCTTGGGTACACTGGGGCCATTGCTAAGAGGCACGCGGTGATACTTGTGATTATAAGCTCACAACGGCCTCCTGGTTATTGTTACATCTGCCCTTGCATCCATTTTATATTGTTCCCAGGGGTGGGGAGCGCAGGAACCATGGCCTAGACCACCCCCTGCCTGTCTTGACATGGCTTGAAGAGCATGGCTTAGTGCAGCTGCCCCACACAGGTCAGGGGAGAAAGAGATGGGCATAGCTGCGTCACACCAACCTGATGGGCGCCAGGTGGAGCCTGGACTCCTGCTGTCCCAGAGTCCTGGTGGCAGCATTGGTGAGCCGGGCCGTCTTGCTCAAAGGATCTGCAGGCAGAGGCTTCTGAGGAGGGTTTGGCTTACGAGTTCCCTGCAATAAACCACAAGATCATGTATGATCACCCTCTCTGTGAACTGTGACAAGACACTGACCTCAGGAGCCGTCAGAGTCCCCTGAAAAGCGGGATGTGGAGAACCCAGTCAGTTGCTGTGTGGCACAGGTTTCGTTTCCTGAATAAACTTTCTGGATACCATCCTCTCCCCATACAAGTGGCGGTGATGGTGAGGGGTTGACCTTTGTTAATCTTCTTAACAAAATTTTCTCTAACTTTTAAGAGATTTATCCACAGCCTCGTATAGTTACAAACACTCAAATGAGGGCCTTCAGATGCCATGCTGTTCACAGGCCTTGGGAGTACAGTTGATGCTGGTGTTTCTGGGCCAATGCTACCCAGCGGATGTACACTATCCTGTGTCTTTAGGCTTCTCTTCAATTTGTAAAGGCCTAAAATGAGAAGCTGGTGAAAATCTTTTCAAACATCACATTCATTTCTTCATATTTTCCAGAATCATATAACAGAACTCATTCAACTGTGGAGGACCTAGCTAATGAGGATGATCATCCTTCATCAGGGTAGGGTCAGTATACCAAATGTCGATCCAGATTGCTCAATGAAATACACTAAAGTTCTTCTACCAAAATACTTTCTAATAATTAGTTCGAAGAATCACAAACTCACCTGGGAAATGATGCCCAGAAGGAAAACCCAAGACACAGTGGTTGAGAGACAGGTATAGCTCTGCAAGGAGCTAATGGAGGAGGTGCTGTGTTGACCAGAGACCAGCCAGGGAGTCAGTAATAGAAGAGCATGAAGGGCAGAGCGTGAACTTCAGATGAAACCGAGAAAATAACTCCCAAGACCAATTCTCTGGGTTTTATCCAAAGACCAACACTTTGGGACTTGTGCAAGTCACTTGACCTCTCTGAACCTCAATTTCTCCTGTAAAATGGGAGAAAAGAGGACTTATCTCATAGCTTGTTATGGGAACTAAATAAAATAATGCATAGGAAGATCCCAGAATATAGATAATTATTAAAAATATCAGCATTCCCTCATGCCACAAATTTTAAAATGCTTAATGGAAATACGAGAAAAACAACAGAAACAGTATAACAGCAAAACCACAAGTCACTTGTTTTCATGGGACCCCTCCCTTGGCTACTCATGAGATGGGGGTGGGGTGGGTCCATGGGTTCACTGGAGCTGGGATGGGAAGTAAGTGTTGACAGCCCTCTCCTCTTGGGCCCAGGGTGAATACGGGTGCCAAGACACCTCCTACTCTGGTCCTTGGAACCGAGAAGCACTCACGAATGCATGGAAAGTCTGCAGGAAATGTTGCTAGAACCTCAAGGGAGACAGGACATCCTAATAAGCAAATGATCTAATTCATTGTCACAGGACTTAGTATTCCATACATCCAGGAACACACGGGATGATTTTAAAACACTTGAGTTGAATTTCTCACAGTACTTATCCCACTAAAATTACATTTCCTCAGCAATCGGAGCTCAGTTGAAAGAGTACAACAACATTATCACCATTTAACATATCTTTGTAAAGCAAAGGAAGCTACCACAGAAGTTTGTAAACCAGAGCTGTATGGAAAATATGCCAAGTTGGAACAATGGGCAAATTGGAATAAGAAAGAGCCACTGAAGAGGGATGGGCTTAAAAGTGACATTTCTGCATCAGTTCTCATTTAAGGAAACATTAACCGGCTGTAGCATATAGAATAGAGCAAATTCCTTAACTAGGAATAACGGCTATAGAATGTGCCTAAGAGCGTGAGTCCTAAAGTCAGCCTGTTTGCATATTCAACCAGGCTCTGCACTTACTAGCTCTGTGAGTTACTAAACGTTAGTTATTTAACTTCTTTGTGTTGTAGAGAGGAGATGATAATAGAGCCTTCCTCATGGGGTTGATGTGAGGATTAAGTGAGCTATTACCTGTGAATCTCTTTCCCTGAGTAAAGCTGTTAGCACAGAGCCTGGCACAGTGTCCACTGAGCGTTGGCTGCCCTACTACAGCTCTTATTGATGGAGTGAATTTACCAGCTAAAAGCACCGTAACCCTACCAACAAATTCTGGGTAATAAACTATGGCAATAAATCAAACCGCATGTCCTATAAGGTGGCAGAAGACTATGAGCAAGATATGAGTGTGTAATGTAAAAATGAATGCATGGACCCATAAAATTGAAAGGCTTTGAGGATTAAATAATTCATCACTAAATGATAGCATTTTTGCTGCTAAGTATGAATAAGTATCTAGTCTTGACAATAAAGATAATGTCAGGTTTTTACTGCACTGCTGGAGAAAAAGTGAGATATATGTTACAATGTATCTTAATACATTTGAATTTATCACGGAAATTTAGGAGATAATTAGGTTGGCCATTCATTCTGGTTTGCCTGGGACATTCCCAATTTATGTTTATGGCCCTGTTTAATTATTAATGACACTCTCTTAGATGTGTCTTGGTTTAGAGGATAAATTATATGGTCACCATAGTGATAAAAGCCCAAACAGTTGAGATGTCGATTGAAAGTTCTGACTTCAAACCCAGGGATCAGCCAAGGTACCATTCTGCTTCCTCCTGCCATGCCCAGGACATGCTTTTGATGGAAACATGAAACAGGTCACACACACAGATGCCGCCTAGGTGAGATGCCAGCTTCCCACCAGGCCTATAATTGGGACAAAAATAGCACAGCGGTGCAGTGGAGTTCGTGCAAGCCGACGCATCCTCACGTCTCAGATATCAGGCAGATGAAGATGTGGAACCCATGAAACATTTGGGAAGAAGCACTAGCTGCACCTGCTTCGACCTTGGAGGAAGGGGTGGAATTTCCACACTCCCTTTTAGGCACTGCTTCTCATGCTGCCTTTGCAAAACCTGAAGCTGGGCTTGCCCAGAGAAGGCCAGTCCAGCCTGGCCACAAAGAGTCACTCGAAGGGAGCCAAGCAATGACTGTAGGCCAGGATGTTCACACTCAATAAATATTCCTTTAGACCTATTTTCATTTTAAACAAGGAAATGAGGAATTCAGACCCCCGTGTTTCTCCCTTTTAGATACTGCAGAAAAACTGAGATATGCTATTAAATAGCGTTGTTCCATTTCCCCATTTTCTGCTCAGGTTCTAGCCATAGCCACATATTTCAAATTTTTTAGAGGGTTGGGAACAAAGTTTTCAATCCAAATATAGCTTTTTGCCTTGACCATCATCACAAAGAATTCTCAACTGTTATCTCCTTCTGCAATGATAAGCCAGAGTAAATGCATCCTGCTTATCTGGAGAGATCTCTGCAGGAAGACCGGATGTTATCACAGGAAAACGCCAGAGATGCCACAGAGATCCCCGACAGGCTCCCACAGGGCCAGGGCAGCACAAACACCACCACTATCCATCCTCAGCCTGTCTCGGGCCGTGAGGAATACACACTGAGAGATAACACCAAGGACAACTGGTTCTCAGGGAAAGGCCTCAATTCCTTTTTATTCTTTATTCAGCAAAAGCAGGAGTCTTAACAAATCTGCTCTCTTAAAAGGACACTCTTTTACCTATCTGTAAGATGACCCTGGCCCCTTCTTTCTGAAACTACCTGAAAACAGTAAAGAAAATGTACAAAAATGAGCAAAACTCCATCTTTGAGGAAAACTTATTCCCAAAGGAATATATGCAAATGGATGCAAAGTGTCCCTCAGGCTAGGGTGAGGAAAGGCCATGAGAAAGGACGCCGGCCGGCCGTGGCTAACGTGGCGGAGGACAGAGGGGAAAACCAGCCACCCCTGCTTGGGACGGGAGCGAGGAATGAGGAGTACCATGGTGTGTCAGGCTGAATGAGCAGCAGTGTGCCGATGGGCCCAGCCCTCTGCGCAAGCCTGGAGCAGGGTCTGTGCCGAAAGCAGGGAAGGCCAATCCACCGATATCCCTCAGAGCCCTCCGTCCCAGGGTCCCCCGAGAGGCGAGTGGACTGCGTGGAGCTGGCTCTGAGCACTGGCCTGGCCTTTCCCCCGATTGTCCTCCTACTGGTTTTCCAGGAAGAACTCCCCCCTCTTTAAAGAGGAGTTAGACACACTAAACAAAATTAAAAGAAAGAGGAAGGAAGGGACCCTGATAAACAAAAGGCAAACGAAGAACCTACCCTGCAAAATGTATACATAAGGAAATGAAAAGGGAGCTGGCAAAACTCAAGAGAAAAGGGGAAGAAAAAAATAAAAGAATGATGAAAACCAAGGACCAAGACAGTACTGAACACAGGGCTGTGGGGTTCCTACTTGACAGAAATGAGCAAAAGCTCAAGGGGGTTAGACAGTAAATGAGAGAACAGACCACAGACAGAAACGACCACAGACAAAAATGATACAACACATCCATAAATGGTGTCACTGAGCAAACAGTAAAGACAGAAAAGATACCGAGATTTACGTTGTAACAACTTTTCTGAAATAGAGTCAAATCTATGGATAGAAAGGGCACACTGTTTGCCTGGGGGAGATGGATCAGACTCATCAGTGTTAAGGAAGGAATAACCTATGAAAACCACTGGACTTCAAGGATATGGAATCGTGTCACTTACAAGGAAAAAAGAAAGAAGCCGGCTTCTGATTTCTCCAGATCAGAGAGAGGAAGCACGTGTACAAGAGTTTCGGGGAAAGAAAGTGTGATCCATCAATTTTATACCCAAACTGTCACTGAAAAATTAAAGCAACAGCCAAATGTCTTTGAACATGCAAACATTCAGGGAATATACTTTTCAAGAGCTCTTCTGGAAGAAATTACAACGGAATGGACTTCAGCCAGCCAGAAAAGGAATGGAACGGTGGCAAAAAGACTGTCAATGAGCACTGAATCCTTTCAATATAGACCTAAGGCTAACAAAATTGTGGGAATTATGGCTATAGAACAGAATGTAAACGTTACAAACTGTAATAATGTAGACACTACAGAACTAACCGAAGTCGGGAGGTGGGTCTTCCATTTCCAGTAATATGGCATGCTGCGTCATTTTGACCTACCCTCTCTGTAAAACCACTAAAACTGTTGGATAAAATATATTTAATTTTTTTTCTTAAAAGCATCAATGAGCTACAAGATAGTGAGATGTTATCTGGCCAACATTTAAGTGCAGGAGGAAGCCCAGAGAGGTAAGTAGTAGACTGAAGCTGCAGGCAATTGCCAAATTAGGGAAACCTGGGTTTTGGTTTTGCTACCCTTTCACCGCAAGGGATACAGGAGTCAAAGGTCAACACCAGCCCAAGTTTAATAGAAGACCATTCTTTTCCTGACCTCTCCCCAATAAAGCTGGGCTCTGCAAAGGACGATACCTCAGGTAAGAATGTTCTAGAAGTAAATCCATGCTGCTCCCTATCCCTAAGAGACTGTAAGGAGAGTCCCGTGGGTGCTGGGCAGACCAAGGTAGGAAAATAAACCTCTAACCACAAATTGCCCTTGAGGAGCTGAAACTGAAATCACATCACCTGGGTGGCTCAATCAGCCCCAAGCCATTTCAGGGGCCTAAAACTGGTCCTGTCCCCGGGCACCTGGTGGAGGCAAAATGCATCCTCTCCGGAGGGCCACACCTTCATCCTAGACTTCAAAGAGCTCCCAGATAGTTTTCCAGGAAAATGAGCAGCTCACAGTGAAAAATACCCAAGCACACAAAGAAGTAAGGAATTGTGAGTGAAAAGCAATAGAAACGTCAGCAGTAACATACCCAAAGACTAGACTTTGGATTATCAGAACAAATTTTCTCACCATGTGGAAAGAAATAAAAGACAAGCTAGCATATTTGAATAGCAGCCAAAGAGAACTTATAGAGACAAAAAATAAAAGTAAAATATAGTTGAGTATAAGTACAAATTGTGTGACTCTAAGTATAGTTTGATACCATTTATGTAAATTGAACAACACAAAATACTATATATTATTCATGGATACATATTTATGTAAAAATATTTGAAAGGTTCTATAAAAAATAAACACCAAATTTATGACAGTGATTACATCTGGAGGGGGGCTGACATAGTCATAGTGACTATCTGTACTGTTTTGATTTTCCTTTTTTTTTTAAAAAAGGAGAATGTATGCATATTATATATCTGAAATCTAAATAGGCATATACATAGAAAAACAGAGATAACAATGGTAGTATAAATGTGGGTGAATTTTAGATTATTTTTACTTTTCTATATTTTAAGTATTTTAAAAATGAACAAAAAAAAAAAAAGAAGAAAGAGTTTCAATCTTTGGACCAAAGAGGAAAGCAAAAGAGAAAACACAAACTATTTTTAAAATATAAATACTATAAACACTACAGATTAGAGCCAATGAGCACAAGTAACGCAGTGTTTAGAGGGAAATTCCTAGACTCATATGCTTATATTAATATAGTATGAATAAAATAAGTATGAATAAAAATGAAATAAGGATCTAAGAAGTTAGAAAAACAAAATAAACTTAAAAAGAAAAAGGGAAATAGTAAGATAATAGCACAAAATAATAAATTAGAAAAATAGAAAAATTAATAACTCATTTAGCAAAGACTTATTACACACAGACATTCTAATAAGGTCAGATATTTTCATTTAACTGTCACCAAGTCCAGTGAGGGAGGTACCGTCTCACATTCATGGAGAGGCAATTAAAGTAACTCTTCCACAATCAAACGGTAGAAAAAAGACAGTCACATAAAACCTCGAGCTGGTTCTTTGGGGGTGAGATGGAGTTGAGAAGAAACCAGATAAATCTAATAAAGAAGACATAGGCTAGTCAAGGACAAATTAGGACACAAATACAATAAATGGTGCTGAGGATTACCTAAGTGCTCATCTAGAAAAGCAAAGTTGGATTCCTACTTCATTTTATACACTAAAACAAATATTTGTTTTAGTGGATCAAATATTTAAATATGAAAAAAGATCAGGAAGGTATACAAAATGGAAAAATATGTCTGTAATCTTTGGGTAGGCAAGCCTTTCTAAACATGACAATAAAAAATGGCAAAGGAGACGAAAAGACAGTTCATGAAAAAGGAAAAAAAAATGGATCTTAAATTTGTGAAAAGATGCTCCACCTCATTTATTTACAGCAAGAAAAATGTAGACACCATTTCTTTTTTTTTTTTTTTTACCTATCATATTGGCAAAAAGAAGAAAACTTCTGAACACATTGTGTGGGTGAAGACGTGGGGAACGGAAATTGGGATACCTCTTTTACAGGCAGTTCTGCTTAATCTATCAAATTTCTAAATATATATGGCCTTTGAACAGCAATTGTGCTCCCAGGAACTTACCTTACAGACAACCCTCACGCGTGTGCCCAAGGGAGCTGGGCAAGAATATGCCTGTTTGATGGAGCAAATGATTGGAAATAACCCATATGGCCATCAGTAAGGCGCAGGTTAAATAATCAGGGTATGGCTCTACAATGAAAGACTGCAGCCAGTGAAAAGAATGAGGTGGATCTGCATATAACTGACATGGAACAGTCAAAGTGGGAAAAAGTACACAGTGTGCTGCCATCTGAATTCAAAATAAGGATCTAAGATGAAACGAGTGACAGCAAGCTGATGGTTGCTGCAGACGCGTGATGGGAAGACAAGGTTTCATTATATTTTTCTCTCCAATTCCGAGCGTTTGGAAATTTCCAAACTTTCCATAATCTTTTACTCTGCAAAAAGAGACAGAAATGAGACTTTTCACTATATTCCAAATCGTATTTTACAAAAAAAGCCTAATAATAATGATTGCTTCTCGGAAAGGAGCCTGGTCACAGAGGTGGGAGGGAGATTAATTGTTTTCTGAATAACTCTTCATACTGCTGGAATTTCCAATTATAGGCATATGTTACCTATTACTAGATATAAAGGGAAAATATCAGGCATCTGGGGTTTTTTTTTTTTTTTGGTGAGGAAGATTGGCCCTGGGCTAACATTTGTGCCCATTTTTCTCTACTTTTTATGTGGGATGCCTGCCACAGTATGGCTTGATAAGTGGTGCGTAGGTCCGTGCCCGGGATCCAAACCTGCAAACCCTGGGCCACTGAAGCGGAGTGTGTGAACTTAACCATTACGCTGCTGGGCCCGCCCCAGGCATCCGTTTTTTCACGAACAATTTGTGTGTTTATAGTAACAGAAATGAGTGCAAAATAAACACCCCTTTGAATGACTTCCCTCTGAAGTTCTCTCTCTCCACGGAGCTTCCGCATGTAACAGATACTTTTAAAGCCATCACATGGATTTGTCACGTGAATAACTAGTGTATGATATGAAACCAAAGAAATTTCAGTTAAAGTTTCTGAAAGTACTGGGCAGGTGGCAGGGAGAGGTTAGCGGGAGTCCAACACCTTGGTAGCTACGTTTTAGATTTACAGGAGGAAGTATCTCAAATTTTTATTAACCCATGACTCATTGAGTGGGATGGCCCCGTAGGGAATAACTGATACTGTGACAAGGCTTATTTTTTTCTATTCAAAATTCACATCCATCCAGCATATTTCCTACATGTCTACTGTGTTCCAGGGATGGACTTAGGTGTGCCTGGAGATGAATAACCCAGTCTGTGCCTTCTGAAACGGGGCAGAACAGGGATCCAGGGAACTCCAGGCCAAGGCAGGAGGTGACCGAGGAGACTCGTGGGAGGAGCGCTCCCAGAGAACATCTGGGCGAAAGGGTGAGATCTGGAAAGCAGAGAGCAGGCATGGAAGGATACTTTCCAGCACTTTTCCTCAGTTCTTAGCTTTCCGTTTGCCCACAGTAACGAAGGCTTTTATAAAGATCAGTTTTCTCGTATTTCATCTCACTTCCTTGGGAGAACATCTTGACAAATGGATTTCCTTTTCTCATTACATACTGGCATTTCTGATGAACAGGGACCTAAATCATCAGATTTCCAGACTCTGTGAGTGCCGGTTTAAATATTACACACCCACATAGGTCAGAAGGGTACAGTCCTCATTCGTTCAAACGCCGGATTCTTTCTGTTGAAGACAACTTTGAAAGTTCAGGCTCAACCTCAGAATGAACTGGCCATCATCTGATCGTTCTGAAATCATGGTCTAAATTAATTCGTTTTGTTCACATTTATATCCTGACAAAGGGTTTATGAATGAATAGCTGCTGCTTACCAATGACAGCCCGTGTTAATTGTTTATCGCTCTTTATGGGGGTCTGAGGGGGAGGGATTTGGACCTCCTTGAAATAGACCCCCTCTCCCTCCAAGGCTACCTTAGCAAATCTGATTTCTCCGCTGTCTTTTCTCAGTCAGAAGAGACTGTACAAGGTTGGCCAGTCTTGTTTTACAAAATATGGTATGTTGTATCTTCTACAGACACAGATAAGGTGTTGATTAGGAGAAATGTCCTGTCTGTCAGACACGTGGAACTGAATCTCCACCTCTTCAGAAAACGCATAGAGCCTTCTACGTTTAAGATGCTACAGATATTTGAAATGCAACTCAACTATTGCTATGGTTCTGAGCGAGGGCTGGTTCCAAGAAAGACCAATTAAGACAAGAGTGACTGGAGCATGATAGTGTTACAAGTAAAAGAAAAGAGAAATGCAAGACTCTCTTGTTACAGACTGAGGCTCTGCACAAGGCCAGAAGGTTCCCTCTCCTCCCCCTCGTCACCTTGTATCTCTGTGGCAAAGGCAGGGAAAATGAATTAAAGATTGCTGAGGCAGTCAGTGGTCTAAAATATGCTAACCATACCCACCTTCACTGCAGTTTCTTCCTCCCATCCACCCATCCATCCCCCCACCCATCCATCCATCCATCTGTATGTGCATCCATTTTAAGACTGCAGGTAGAGAATGGGGGCTTGAGCCCTGGCTCTCTACCTCTGGGGGCCTTACTAGATAAGCTATTTGGCCTCACTGTATCTATCTTGTTTCCCCCTCTGTAAAATGGGGCTAATGGCAGCATGTGCCTCCTAGTCTCCTTGAGAGGGTTAGAAATGTCGGTACAGTGCTTAACTCAGTAGTACCAGCCACATAATTGGTGTGCAATAAATGTTTGCTATTTTATAAAAGTTCAAAACACAACTAGGAGCTCCTTATACCAAAAAAATTAGTAACACACTCAAACACATATACATTTATACACTATTTGGTTATAAGAATAAAAATAGAAATTAATCCTGACATGGCTTTTTTGCTGGAATTTGCACAGTGCAGACAAGTAGTGCCACAAACACCGTTGGCAAATATTCTCACAGGCCTATCAGCTGTGTCAGGAAAGGACTTGGATTCAGCAAAAAACAATCTAAGGGACGGATCAGTTGTCCTTTGTTGCTTCCTATTATTCTACCAAGAAAGCTAATCTGACTGGAAAAACAATCTTAGCCAGTTAGTTCAGTATTATAACGCACTGATAAGATTGCAAGGAGGAAACCCACTTCCTAACATTTTCCAGGAAACCAAGGGCTTAGAAAAATACAAACAACCCCAAACCAAATACGACCAGAGATCAGCATGTATAGTTCAAACGCCATTTTATGGGGCAAACCTTAAAAAAATATACAGATGAATGCTAACTGAGTGACACTTTCACGAGGTTTTTACTTTCTAGAAGAATAGCCCCTCTATGAATTGAAGGTGCCACTTAGACTCCCTTTAGAATCATGGCACATTTTAGTCTCACAGCAGAAAATTGTGTTTTGATTTGCTACTTCTTAGCACAGTCTTCTCTAGACATAATTTTCTGTGAGCAGAGAAATCTATTTCTTAAATGCGACATTATGTTTTAATTTAAACTTTAAATTAATTAAGCCAATTAATCAAAATTGGTGATTTCAGTTGGATATGTCCTAGAAATCTAATGAAACTCCCTGAAGAGCTTGTCTCTGTTCCTTCCTTTTTCTCATCCAGGAATAAAGTTACGCACACTGATGTTTGCCAGTTAAGAATATCACCTGAGTGTCCTCATATTTTCTAGTCTTTGAGTCACACTTATTTTTAAATTCAAATTTAGTAACTTGAGACCCTCTCTTGTGTGACGGTAGGATAGTCCATCTGTACCCAAAATTTTCTCAGGATCCCTGGGTGGTATCCTTCTCGATGTTGCTGTCTGGTCTTCTCTTAGCATCTCAGGCCAGACTCTGCAGGATGCCGTCCTCTCCCTAGACATTTGCCCCTGGTGTGATGGCAGCTTCTCCTTCATTCTCCAACCAACTTGAGATTGACACTACGCTGTGGTGGTTAGCACACTTCCCTGAAGGTTTGAAGATGTCGTAAGTGAACCAGCATCAGAAAAGGAAAATGTAAAACTCGGTGTCAGATGTTACTCCTCCTAGAGTCCCTAGCTCGCCTGGTGTTTTTGGGGTCTCCTTCCCTCCTGAAAGTCAAGTCAGTTCATCTGAAGTCAAGGCAAGTGATCCCTTCACTCTATTATGCACAGCTTTTGAATGCCCATCTGATCTCTCCCCGTCCCCATGCCTTGGTGTCAGAGCTCAACCCTGCTGCCTGAAGTTGCTTCTTCCCAGGAGCGCTCTTTCAGAATTCTGCTCAAGACATATGCTTGGTATGCACTTGTGTTTTCTCCCTTTAATACATATTACTTTTTTTAAAAAAATTAGCATATAGTAAAATTGACTTTTTTGGGGTACAGAGTTGGATGATTTTTAAGACTTTTCTAATCAGAGAAAAAACAACATAAAATATCTCAAGATTGACCATCACCAGTCTCTCAAAGCCTTCTGGGATTCATGTGTAGCCACTCCTATACCTTCCCCTGTTTCTCTTTCCCTTCCAAAGTCTGAGATGAACTCTCTACTCAGCAGTAGTAGGTGCAGAAAAACTCCCCTGGTGCTTCTGAAGTGGCTTGTAATACACAGACGTGTGCTGATCTATCTGACCTCCCGTTTAAGTGCATGCTCCCAGTGGATTGTTAACCTAATACACAAATCAGGGCAGATTCAATGCCAAGCACAGCAAAAGGCTTCTACGATGTTCCCTGCCTACGTGCGCAATCGTGGGTGATCACACACGCCTGTGACCTCTTATTTTTTTTCATCATTTTACCATCCTTTTCTCCAGCCCACGCTTTGCCTTTCATGCTCAGGTTGTTGCTCAGGAGAGCTTGGCAGCAGTCAGCTAACAGCTAGATGCATACACTGAATTATTTTCCTCTAAAATAGTGACGGGATGAAAAGGAATTAAAGTTTGTTTCCTTGATCAAGGCTGAGGGGTTAGGCTGAGAAGCTTGAATTTCGAGGGTGATTTTGCCGTGAAGGAAATGGTACACTGGAAAGTACACTGTGGACAAGAGAAGGAGTTGATTCAATGGTCCTAGATTTTTAAAAATCAAACAGTTTCACGGAAAGATCCAATGTTTTCTGTAAAGCACTAACTTAGCTTTTGGATGTGAGGTTGATCAATACCGTAGTGTTTATGATAGCATTTTCCTTCTGGGATGTTGAGATGGTAAGATTGTGTGTTTGTCACGTTGTGTGGGGCAGGGCAGCGGAGCTCTCAAGTACAAAATGTCAGTGGATTCAATCTGTGCTGCCAAACAAGAGCCACCTCCCCACATTCACTACACCTGCATGGAATTAATTCCAGTTCCCTGTGTGTGATAGGAGAGCGCGCGAGCTTAATCCATATCATATGTCTCGGAAAAGCTCCAGACAGACACCAGCCTGGAATGAGAAATGGGGATTTTTCAGTTACTAATGTTTAAAGGGTAACATTTCCTTAGTTTCATAAAACAGAATGAAGGCCTTTTTGGGGCCTGCTTTAAAGGAAATCTTGAAGGAGTCACTTCTGTAGGCATTCACTGCTGGTAGGAAAAAAGACACCAGCAAGTAGAAATCGCTTTCCTCACATCACATGGTCTGTGAGAGACCATCCAGTTTGACAGGGTGCACAGGCGAGTGGCTTAGAGGGAGACATAAAAAGCCTCAGTGCAAGGGAATCCATGGGGAAGGGGCTTATAGGATTTGTGGATGTCTGAAATTTGCAGGCAAAATATTGAGTATTGGTGCATTGTTCATAGCTTTCATCAGATTCTCAAATAAGTTCATAGCCAAGAAAAGTTGAGGACGTGCCCACCACTTTCCACCAATGTAAATCCAAGACAGGTTAGAAAACATATGTAAAAGATGGACCTGTCAACAGCCAACCAAATAAACAGAAGGAATTATAGGTGGATCTTAACTGATACTGAAATGGGAGAGGACTCGGTAAGCACAAAAGGAATGGGAGAATTCACAAAAGAAAAGATAAATAAATTTAATGTTCAAAACTGGAATTCCTTTTATACCAAAAAATATCATAAATAAAATTAAAAGACCAATTAGGGAAAATGTTTACATTACTAGCAAAGGGTAAATATTCTTAATCTATTAAAATAAACTCTTACAAACCAGGAAGAAAAACTCCATCTCTCAAATAGAGAAAAATAGGCAAATAGGAACAGACAATTCACAGAACAGATACAGTTCACCGCAGCTGTAGGCTGGAGCTGGCTGGTACTGGCTCACCTCACCAATTCTCTGCTCCTCGTTCAGTGACATCACGTTAACAGCTTGCCATTGGCCATGGTGGGAGATTTTACAGCAGAGAAATCATCTACAAATCAAGGCTTTTTTTTGACAGCCAATTTACCAGCACACCATTAGTTAATAGATATACAAAAAGCAGTTCAAGCGTACCAGTAATCAAAGAAACACAAAAAGAAATGAGGTCTGGACAAGATGGAATAAGCATATTTCACCATATTCCTCCTGCAAATTACAATAAAAACGTCTGGAGAAAATTTATAAAGCAACTGACAAGAGCCTCTGAAAGTTGAAGAAAACGTAAGTAGACTGGCTAGGGACCTCAGAACTCAAGGAATTACCCAGTAGTTCTTGTTTTTTGTTTTTGCCTTTTCTATATCTTGGTCTGGCCTCTGGAGAGGCCCCCAATCTGGAAATGCCAATGGCACCAGACAAAAAAAGGCCCCAAAATGACCTGCTAACTCTAGCCAAAAGATGGGGACAATGGTAACCAGTCAGAGAGAAACATTTGACCCTACCTGACCTTACTCCAGCTCAGGTGACATCAGAAAAAAGCCAAGCCCCTGGCCCTGCTCACTGGGCACCACTGCCTGGAGGTGGCAGAGCCCTGCTTTCCATCCTTCCTTGCAATAACAGGCCACATCTCTTCCCTGGAACAGGCTGTGGGCAGGACTTCCAGTGGATTTCTTATCACTATGGAGGCCAGGAGGAAGTGGAACATTTTTCAGAGGTCGAAAGAAGAAAACAGTCAAGCCAGAATTCTATATCCAGTGAAAATATCCTTCAGGAATAAAGGTAAAATAGACATTTTCAGATGAAGGAAAGCTAAGAGAACTTGTCACCAGCAGACCTGCTTTAATAGAATAGTTAAAAGAAGTTTTTCGGACAGAAAAGAAATAATGGAAAGGGTGAATATATGAGTGGATGGAGTAGACTATTCTTCCTAAGTTTTAAAAATCATGCTTGATGGTTGAAAGCAAAAATTACAACATCTGAAGTGGTTCTCAATGTACATCAAGGTAACATTTAAGACATCTATATCATAAAAGGAGAAGGATAAAGGGAACTAAAAGCTGGTAAAATTTTCATATTCCACTTGAAGTGATACAATATTGATACTAGTGGACTGTGATAAATTATGTACATATATTGTAATCTTTAGAGCAGCAGTTTTCAATCAGGGGACTTTTGTCCTCCAGGGACATCTGGCAATGTTTGGGGACATGATTACACATGCTACTGCCATCTAGTTGGTAGAAATAAAGACGCTGCTAAACGTCTTACGATACACAGGACAGTCTCAAACAAGAAAGAGTTATCCAGCCCCAATGTCAATAACGCTGAGATTGAGAAACCTTGTCCCAGAGTAACCAAATAAAAAACTAAACAGAGTCATACACTCAAAAACATGACAGATAAATCAACAAGGAATACTAGAGAATGTTCAACAACCCATAGAAAAGCCAGCCCTGGTGGTCTAGTGGTTAAGATTCAGCACTGTCACTGCTGTGGCCTAGGTTTGTTTCCCAGTCAGGGAACCACACCACCCATCTGTCAGTTGTCATACTATGGTGGCTGCGTGTTGCTGTGATGCTGAAAGCTATGCCACTGGTATTTCAAACACCAGCAGGGTCACCCATGTGGACAGGTTCCAGACTAAGACAGACTAGGAAGAAGGGCCTGGCTACCCACTTCTGAAAAAACTGGCCAGGAAAACTCTATGAATAGAGTGGAGCATTGTCTGATATAGTGCTGGAAGGTGAGAGGATGGCGCGAAAAATTGCTGAAATTGACTCAACGGCACTAACAAACAAAACCCATAGGAATTCAGGAAAGAAAAGCACGATGTAACAAAAGTCAGAGGGAACAAACACAGTATTAAAATGGCAGACTTAAATTCTAACATATCAATAATCGCATTAAATGTAAGTGGTCCAAACAAATCTATTAAAAGACAGTGACTGACAGAATGGATGAAAAAAATATACAGCCCAACTATATGCTATCTCTGAGAAACGCATTTCAAATAAAATGACATAGATAGGTTAAAAGTAAAAAAGAAGGAAAAAGCCAAACCTTTCAAACACTAATCAAAAGAAAACTGAAGTAGATGTATTAATACGAGACAAAGTAGATTTTAGAACAAAAATAATTACCAGAGCTAAAGATGGACATTACATAACGATAAAAAGGTCAATTCACCAAGAAGACACAGTAATCCTAATTGTGTGTATCACCAACAATAGAGCTTCAAAATACATGAAGCAAAAACTGATGGACTAAAAGGAGACACACTTATAGTTGGAAACTTCAACATCCCCTTTCAGTAATTGGTAGAACCATTAGATGGAAAAATATATGAGCTATTTTGTTTCATGGATCAAATTGGCAAAGCTTGGAAATGTTAATCATTGACGTTTGGGGCTGGATAACTTAGTACTAACAAAGTCATGGTGAGACAGATGCTTTATAATAATGTGAGTGCATAAATGTATATAACAGTTCTGAAAAAATTTTTAATTTATATATTAGGAGGCCTAAAATGGTTATACCATTTTTCAACCCAATATTTTAACTTTTAGGAATCTCTCCTAAGGGAATAATTAAAGTGGTCCAAAATTTATCAGTTTAGGCCTCCATAACAGAGCTATTCATAATAGCAAAAATTAGAGACATACAAACATGACCACTAATTGGCAAGTACTTAAAAAATTATTTTATATTCACATACAGTGCTACTGTTAAAATAATATTTTTAAGATTTCTAACGCCACAGTAAATGGGAATGACTTTAAGGCAAAAAACAGTATATAAAGCAATGTACATAGAGAATAATTATATTCAAAATAATATAAATATATAAAAATTACTAGGAGAAAAAATAACAATGATAGCAGTGAAAAAATTACCAGTGATTGTCTCTGTGCTTTTCATTTGATTATTTTTATCCCCCAAACCCCATAAGTTTCCTATCGTGAAATGATGTCACATTCTTGGTCATAACCAACAGAAACTGTTACCTCCAAAAACAGCATAAAAATGAGACGATAGACACAAAGTGTGGGATACAGTGCCGGGTCTGGTGTGGAGAAACTCAATGGGTGGTAAAATTTTTGTAAATAATTTAGAAAATGAAAAATGGTAAGAAAGAATGCCCATTATTATTCCTAAAGTGACCGTCTCTGTTTTATTGTCCAGGCCTACTGATTAATAGTGTTCCTGCCATTCTCAAAAGTGTCCTGGTTTAGATGATAGGTTGCATAGCCGCCCTCACTATTCTGAATATAAAAATGTTATTTATAGCATGTAAAATGCACTGCACCCTTACTATACACCAAGCACTGTACTAAATGCTTCACATGGATTATCTCATTTAACCATCCGAGGAGCTGAATTATCTCCATTTTATAGAAGCAACGAGAAGTTAAGCAACTTGTCCAAGTTCAGACATTAGCAAGTAGCAGAGTCTATACTGGAACCACATCCACCCAATCAGCAGCTGAGGCCTACCTGGGCCTGCCTGAGTGCAGGGTTGGCCGGCAGGGGTCTGGCGGGGACGGTGGGCACACGAGGAGGAGCCTGGTGGAGAGCTGGGAGCACTCGATGAGACGAATTGGGCTGAGGGACGTCCAGGGCTTTGAGGGGTCTGCTGATGTCAACGTTCTGACACTGCAGCAATCTCCTGGGATTGTCCTGCAGGGTTTCGAAGCAAAAAGCCATGATATGATAGGTCTCAAAATTATCTGTAATTCCTTAAGGAAAAAGCAGTGCTAAGTAGTCTGCTATAACTGAAGGGGGAAGTGGGGTGGAGTCAGGGAAAGAAATCAAGGAGTTACATGAGAGGGAATCTATTATTATTTATTTAAACTGCAAAATTTACCAGAAGCACCCCTCCCTCTCAATCTGGAATAGACGGATTGATTTCTATTTGAATTTTTAAAAAAGTGGCTTAATTCATTAACAAATAGATTCAAGGCACCTGAGGAAGTGCCAACAAGTATGAAGACACAGACCATATCTTAACGAAATTAGGAAGGAGTTGTGAAAACGAGACATCGCTTAATACACACGAGGCTCCATGAGAACCAAGAAAAACTTCTAGGGAAGGAGAGTCGAAGCTTCTGGAAGCCAGGGCTGAGGTTAGGGGCCTGCATCTGGAGGATCTTCTCCTGTGTGGTGCCCTTGTTTTTAGTGACAGATTAGAACCCATGTAGCGTGGGCCTTGTGCCTCACTCTCCTGCCCCTTCTTCCTTTCTTCCTTTCTCTCTTTCTAAAAACAGCTTTATTGAGGTATAATTGACATACAATTAATTGCACACATTTAGCATACAATTTGGGAAAATTTGATGTATGTCCAAACCCACGAAACCATCACAATAAGATAATGAACACATCCGTCACCCCCAAGAGATTCCTTGTCAGCGTTCCCCCTGGCCCTTCCCCCTCTCCCTTTCGCTGCAACTTCTGATCTGCTGTCACTATAAATTAGTTTGCATTTTCTAGAATTTTATACAAATGAATCATGGAGTATGTACTCTTTTGTCTGGCTTCTTTTACTTGCCATAATTATTTTGAGATTCATCCATGATGTTGTGTATATCAATAGTTCATTCCATCTTATTGCTGAGTAGCATTCATTGTGTAAATATAACAAAGTTTGTTTATCCTTTTACCTGTTGATGGATATTTGGGTCATTTCCCATTTTTGATTCTTCAAGATACAGCTGCGTTTTTATTTTCACAAATGAAGCTGTTCTTGCTATAGTCCCATGTTTGGGGATGAAAGGTAGTGAAATTTTCAGGAATGGCAGCCTCCTCTTTGGAACCCAACCCTCTATACTTTTTAGATCAAGGGAGATAAAATAGTTCGTTGCCTACTGAATAGTGATAATGATTTTAAAAATCATTGGTCATTTCTAGACGCCAACACTTTTCACTGCCATAATTTGGATTCCTGTTGAATGAGTTCAATATTCAAGAATTCTTGTGGATACATCGAAAACGCTTGGTGGAAAAACTAAATATTGGAGTGAACTCTAGTAATAAGCCACCAACGTAGCAGGAAAGTTAAGAGACAGTTGGCAGCCAGGAGGTTGTCTGGGTTAAGGATCCAGCTCTTTGAAACCACAGGATGGGCAGAGCTTCTACACCCCAGGGGTGGAGCAAAAGTGGGCCCAAGGGCTCAGTGTAACTCTTAGAATGACCCTGGAAGTAACAGTGGGCCAAAGAAGCTTGCCCAAACCCAGTTGGTGGCATTCTTAAACCACAGGAGGGACCCAGGGTCAGGAACCTGCTTGAGTGGCAGACCCAGTGGGCCTCTTGGGAATTTGGCAGGTCTAGTGACTGGAGAGATCGTGACTCACGACGTACGACACACCACGTCACGCAAAGACTCTCCTAAGAGAATCTAGCAGAGCTTCCATGGGGCACGGAGAGCCTCCTTCCAGCCCCTGACCATCACCTCAGTAAGCCTTCGTTGAACTGAGTGTGTTAACTCAGCGTCCAGGATCTATTCTTATTCAAGCTCATATTGAAAAACCCGTGTCTTCATGCGCACGCTAACCACTTATGTTTAAAACGTACCTTAAGGGTGTTGGAATGTGGCGGCTTCCTTATCGGGCCTTTGCTGAGGTGGGTGAGGTGAGCCTGACCAGGCTGGGAGCCACTGGGTGGCCGCGAAGGGCGCACACACCTGCAGTGCAATTCCACACGTGAGATCCAAGGGCATCGTCCCCTCTGGTTGACTTAACTGTTTCTATTTTGTTCACAATGACACCCAAAAAAATAATTTACTTATTTTAACTCAGTGTGGTAAGCATGCAAAGGAAAAACCATCTCAGACTCTTACAAGATTAAAAAATAAATGTTGATTTTTTTCCCCCAAAGCCACTATTCTGTTAAATCAGCTCTTGCAATCCATAGAAATGCAGCTTTGTGACATGTTTTTGTATAAAGCTGGCAATTCAGCAATAATGTCTTTGGATACATTTGAATCAAAAGCTACCCCATCTGATGAAAATATTTTAACGTTCCATGTATTGCAAAAATCACTAAAGTAAGGAGGGGAAAAATTACATCTGCGGGATTCATCAACACCCTGCTTATTTAGGTAACAAGCAGTAAATAGTTTGAAGGGAAAGTAAAGGAGGCAGCTGGTCTGGCAGAAATCTTAAAAACCCAAAAAACCAGTGTTACTATCCAGAAAATCTGACCTACTCTCTGCTAAGGAAAATGAAGTGAGAAGCGGTTGATTGTACATTCTTTCAACCACCATTTCTTGAAAAAATGACCCAAACCCAGGGTACCTCAGCTTTTCAATGGTGGTTTTTTTATCTGTAAACAGCAGTCGGATCAATGTCTTCCTTTTGAGATAAACCACAAATCCAGCAGCAAGAAGGCACAGGATGGTCACCAGAATTCCTATAGTTAAACCTTGGTTATCTGAAACAAAATGCACTGGACTCAGGGAGGAAGGCAGTTACAATGACATACGGGAAGTATCAAATTGTGACATTTATGGCAAAGCGAGCTTTGAAGGAAGGAACAGAAATGAAGTGGGTAAATCCCTGAATGATGTACTGACCAATGAGCCTCGTGTCAAATGTCGTGTCTGAGGTTCAATATATGTGGCCATCATTCTTTCTGACAACTCTGGAACTTGCTGAACAGGATAGAGTCTGGGAGGTGGGACCACGGCCCTGGCCACACAGCCCCCACTCCTCCCCTCCACCCCAGGTGTGACAACAGCAGGGGAATGTGGCCACAGAAAGTAATAGGGAGCCACCATTAAAACCCCGTCAGACTGAAGGTGGTCCCCAAGTGAAAATCATTCCAGCCCTCGTCACAAATATTTTACTCCAGGCTCCTTCCTTCTCTCACTCTTTGTGTGGAGTCTGTTTTATTTTTATTTTTTTAGACAGAGACTTCATTTCTGGACACTGCCACATTAGAAGGTGGAAAAAAGAAAAAGAAAACTCATAAATGAAATGCCCATGGGTTTTGTTTTCTTATGTTAGGGACTTAAAATACAGCCATGGGGGGCAAACCTCTTTCTCTGGGAGGATGCTGTGTATGTTCTCTAAGGAAACATCCCCTTTTCTGTGATTTGATCCCATTTTGTTTAGTACAAAGACACTGAGACTCCTCAAAGGTGTGGAAGGAAAGGAAGCTCAAACCGTCAGGGTGGCTTCTGCTGCAGCCGTGGTCAAGGCTGTCTGGGAGGACTCTAAATGCCAGGATGCAGAGGGCTTTCTTTGCCATTTCAACTGGACTATGAGCTCCTGAGAGCACGGACCTCCATTCGTGTGTCTGTTTTCCCGCTAGGAACGACCAGGGTGCGCCTCACACAGTAGGTGCACAGCGGTCCTCTCAGGCTGCTGGTGATGGCCGTGGCGGTGGCTTCCATTCCCCAGGCTCCCCAGCCCCGCCTCCGACCCGGCAGTGCCGCTGGCCACGCACCAGAGCGGCAGCGACTCCGCTCTGGGAAGAATGCCTTCACACGCGCTCGTTTCTGGACTTCGTCCCCGGCTGACAAGCCCTATCAGGGACGTGTCTTAGCTTAAGTAAGACAATCAACATATGACAGTCTTGATTCACTTGTTAGTGTTACTGGAGAAGCACTGCTTCTGGTTTCCTGGCCAAAACGTCGTTCTTTCAGGCTGTGAGCCGGCCATCCCGGGGGGCTCTGGCTGGTGTTCTGTTGTCTCTTAACACAGCTAATTAAAAAGTGAGCAGCACAAGTCCTGAGCCCATAATTTCTAGTTCCTTAAAATTAATCCCTAAGTCTTAAACTGATCAATTTATCTAATCAAATATTTACTGGGCCCCCAAACTGGACTTCTTGCACCCCAGGTCATCTGTCTCCATAAATAGCGGTGACATCCATCGAGCTGCTCAAGCCAGAAACCTGGGCAGTGTTGTCACTGCATCCCCTTGTCCCCAGGTCCAGTGTAAGCTCTGTGTCCTGTGGCGCCTGCCCCCCACCGCCCCTCCCGTCAGTCCCCCGCGCTGAGTCCCACTGTCACCTTTCCTCTCATAGTGCTCGTCATGCCCCGCCGTGCTTGCTTACTGTCTCCCCGGGACCCGGAAGAGCGGCCGGCGCGTGGCGGATGCTTGAGAAGTACTTGCTTCATGAGCAACCGAGCCATGGTCAGGCCGGCGAGCAGTGGGCCGTGGGCACAGTGCAGCCCGGGGCACGGCTCTGCCCGGCGCGCTGTCGGCCGGCTGCTCACAGCTGCCTTTTTGTATGTGTTTTTTTTAAAATTGTTATTTATTTATTTATTTTTTTCCCCAAAGCCCCAGTAGATAGTTGTATGTCATAGTTGCTCATCCTTCTAGTTGCTGCATGTGGGACGCGGCCTCAGCATGGCCGGAGAAGCGGTGCGTCGGTGCGCGCCTGGGATCCGAACCCGGGCTGCCAGTAGTGGAGCGCACACACTTAACGGCTAAGCCACGGGGCCGGCCCCAGGCGAGGTGTTTTAAACATACTTTCTTTTATGAAATGATGGCAGTGGTGGATGGAGTTAGGCTCTTCGGGTGTTTCCATTTTTTAAAATACTCTTACTTGCTATAGTGAAAAGTTGGGGACTGTGGATTTCCCAACTTTTTTGAAACCCCAAAACCTGAGTGCCACCGGTCATCCGTGTCCACACCAAAGAGAGATCCAGAGTGGCTGCCCCTCTCCTGCCATGTTCCCCAATTCCTTCCAACACCATCTAGCTTACTGGAATGCAAATGGAATGGGTGGTGGGGTCCCTGCGGATTAAAAACTAAAACTCTTGCTATTTTTGTAAAACAAATACTTAAAGCCACATTAAAAATTAACTAAGTTGCAGCAAGAGACCAGTCGTCAAGCCTGAGATATCGGTGAGGAAAGGGGACGCTGGGCCAGGCCCTGTTTCCTTCCCTGGAATGGATGCTCACTAACGGCAACACGTTCTGGCCCTTTCTCTACTTGCTGCAGGGCCTGGGTAACCCCAGAAATTGGTAAGCCAGAGTTCTCTGGGGAGCAATGTTGAAACACGCCCATAATCGAGCAGAAGGATGACCAGGGGTTCACTGCCCTTCCTCACCACACTGTTTCTACAGATCGGCCTGCTGGGCGGGTCCTTCCCTCCCCAATGCTGCTCACCGCCTGGCCCTGCAGAGCAGTGTTGTGTCTGCTGTCATGGTAACAATGGCAAAGCCACAGATTCAACACTGCCAGTCACAGCAGGACTTGGGGACGCGTGGTGTCCTCTGCAGCAGCATTGGCCACGTCTGAGTGCCACGGGGGCACAGGTGAGCACCGAAGTGTCAATGCAAGTGACACTTGGTGTCACTTGGTGAATTCTCGTCTGCTCCCGGCCTCCCAGCTGTGCTCAGTGTTGGCTCTCTGCACCTTTCTGTCTTGCCTCTCGCACTTTAAAAGGGACATCATTCAGACTTACCCCTCATCTGCCTGTCAAGAGCTCAGGGCACACAGCACTGCTCTAGGAGACCACTGCTACAGGTTGCCCGAGGAGAAAAGAACTGAGGGTTCAAGCACAGTGGCTGTTAGGAGCTTCTTTGGGGACAGACAGACTTGCGTCTCAATCTTAGCTGTGTGACTTGGGGCAAGTTACTTAACATCCCTGAGCCTCAGGTCATTTTCTATGCAAAGAAAGAATAATAACCCCTCCTTCAGAGTTGTGTAAGGATAAGATGAGATACTGCATAAAAATGCCTGTCATGGTGCCCACAGGTGACAACTGCTCACCCTGCTGCTGCAGAGACCGTTACCTTTATTAGGAGGAGGGTGTCTGTCCAGGAGAGTTTTGCGTTTTTTTTTTGGTGAGGAAGATCAGCCCTGAGCTAACATCTGCCAATCCTCCTCTTTTTGTGCTGAGGAAGACTGGCCCTGGGCTAACACCCGTGCCCATCTTCCTCCACGTTATATGGGACACCGCCACAGCATGGCTTGACAAGCGGTGCGTCGGTGCGCGCCCGGGATCCCAACCCGACCCCGGGCCGCCACAGCGGAGCGCGTGCACTTAACCACTACACCACCGGGCCGGCCCCTCTAGACAGAGTTTTAAAAGGCATTGCACTTCACACCTCTTGGCTGGTGCACAGAGGCTGGCTTTTACAGTCCTCGGAACAGACGTGAAGCTCATACCCCTGTGGCAGTCCGCTGTGGAGATGACTTCGCTAAGACCAGTGTCACAGGCTCAACACTGGCCACCCCAGCCTCTCAGTCAAAGCAGAGCGAGGAGCCTCCTCAGAGGTCAGGTGAGGACGAGGGGCCGTCGGAAACTGAGGGGCCTCAGGCTGTGCCAGGCCCCCATGGGGGTCCCACTGCGCTTCCTGCTTGTGGGGCTGCACCCGCACCCACACTGACAGCTGGAGAAGCCTCTGTCTTGTTTGGAAGGCCCCTCACCTGGCTTCCCACTCTCCCCAGCAGCTCCGTGCCCCCTCCCCGGGATGCGTGGTCCCCACTAACCTGCTTGCCGGATGGGGCCGCTGTCTGTGCTTCCTCCAAAGCCAAACTTGTCACAGAACGGGGGCGCCCAGTGGGCCTCGCAGTGGCAGTTCTTCCTGTTGTTACACACCTTTCAGGGCAGCAGGAGGGAAGGACACGAGAGGGAAGCAGCATTAGGGCACAGCCTCCACAGTAAGTCTTTGACTGGGCACCATAGCAAAGCAAAGGCCCTGTGGTCAGAGCCCCCCACCAACACTGATACAGCCAGACTCAGAAATATCACAGTGAGAGCAAGCCGCAAATGGCACACAGGTGAGACCAGAGCCCGAGGCTGCACGTGAGCTGATGTGTGTTAGCAGCTGCTAAGAGAACGATGGAGATTGTTAGGGTGCCTCCACCCACTTCCATCTCTGTCTCATCTCAGTCAGTCTCCGTGCCCTCTTCTTAAATTCAGAAACCCTCCCTGTCCGACCACCTTTGCAACCCTCTCAGCAGTGAGGGGGCACGCTGCTTCAGGGATGTGGAATCAAGCCTTTGGGCATCTCGGGCCTGACCACCGCTGGGACACCCCCGCCTCCTTCAGACAGGAGGCTGGGAGAGGCCAGGTGACCTGGGGTCCCACAGCAGGCCTACAGTGGGCCGCCTGTTTTCCGATGCCCACAAAGACACACGGATGTCCGCTGACGCTTCTCTAAACCCGCTCTGATATCTTGTGCCTGAAATGCCGACCTCCATCTTGCAGAGTCTCCCTGTGGCCGTTCCCCGGCTCCCAGTCCTGCACGGTGGGCACTGCCAACAATGAAATAAAAGGATGGCTCTGGTGCGACAGGAAAGAGGTGCTCGAGAAAGCAGGAGGGGGGCCATGAACAAAGAGCCTGACTCGGAGGCCAGAGCACCGCATGGAGGGGCCAGCTGCGCGTCACCTGGTTACCCAGGGGGACCACGGTGGCTGTCCCCCACCCGTGTTGGCCGGTGATACCTGTTATTATTACGTGTGTAATTTACTGAACTACAACATGAACCAATGGAATATGAGCATGAAAACAAGAGGGTATTGTTTCCGTGAAAATTAGGTTGACTGCTTTGGGAGCACTGAATAAAAGCAAGTCACTAAAAAGAATTTCTGACAAATTTGGAATGGGCAAGACAACTGCAAAATAACTGGGAAAAGCTGCCCGAGACACGAAGGACTCTGTCCTCAGATCGCTTCTGGGCGGCTACGTTTCCCTTCCACTTAAAGAAACAAGCTGTGCACTGTGGCAGATGCGCGTTGGGGGGTTTCTATAAGGACATCAACGCAGAGCTACAGTCAGTAAGCTCATCCCAAAGACATCCCCCATCAAAATAGTGCTGCCAAATACACATTTTTACATTTTAAGGCAAAAGAAAATGTTTCGAATATATGTCTTATTTGTGATGTTTCCCGGCTTTCACTGGCTTTTATTTTGATGAATCAACCGCCTGCACGATTGCTTCAGATAAGAAGGCCAACAGTCAAGACTGCCTGTGATAAGGTGGAAAGCATAATTCCACGAGGCTAAAACGAAGTAGAATTAATTCCCGTGTGGCGTCGCCTATGCTGAATCTGGGTGTCTTGCCTGTTTCCTCAAAGATGCTGTTGCTGATGGGCCACCTGCTGGGATCAGGCGCCGTCCTGCCCACACTGTTTCATGTGGTGTCCACTGCAACTCGCAGGCATGTGCCTTCACTGCAGCCTGCAGCAGGGACTGTGCCCTGACACCTCACTCGGAAGGACTGTGGTGAATCTACTGGTCACCGTGTCACGGCAGCTGCTCTGCCCACCCAGAAAATGTGGGCCTTTCCTCTCCAACGTGTGGATGGGAGCCCGGGGACGTTGGAAAGTGAGGAGTCCAGGGTCCCGACCCAGCATTGCTACCAATTGGTCATGTGACCTTGGACACGGCACTCCCCCTCTTCGGCCTGGGCTTCTGCGTTGGTAAAATAATAAGGCTGCACTGGATCGTCTCTCACAGTCATTAGAAAGAAATCTATGATCCAATGAAGACATAAAAAGATTCCCTTTTATGTTGACAGTCAGCTACATTCGCAGTCAACAAACCCTCTGAGGTGGCACCGCAGTCCTTTATGATTACAGCATGATAGATTTTTACGAAAACTCCCACAATTCTATGTTAGAATCATTGGTGAGTGTCTGCAAGTTTTAACAATAGAAATTGGAGCATGATTTCTGTAGAAAAGTTTTCAGAAAAACAAACGGACCACTGGCATGGCTAATCAAGATTAATATGATTCCACTGGAAATAATTAAGCCCATCAGGAAAAATAAATTATGTTTTAAACAATTTGAGTCCTCTTCTGCCCTAAAAATTCTCTGAACTAAAATAACAGCCTTCTTCAGTCGAAATCCATTGTATGTGATTTCAAGAACATGTGGTCAGTATGTCCTGTCTTCTCTGTTTTAATTCCTCTTGGAAGTATTCCAGTTCAGTCACATATTCTGAATCTTGGTTGTAGGAGGGACAGCTCTGTTTGAAATGTTAATGCAAAACTCTTCATGAAGGAAGGTTAGTTTTAAAATTACTTTGAAGATGACAAAGTCCTTTTTTCAAAATCACAGAATGTTAATTTAAAAGATAATTACTGCTCAATCTGATTTTCTTTGTTAAATAAAAATCAAATTTCTTATGCTATGTAAAGGTCAAAGAAAATTAATATCTTTAGAAGAAAATATTGAGGAGACACTGACTGCTATATGTTTTAAAAGTTATAGATTGTAAAATCCTTTACAAATGAATGAGTGAGTGCTTATCTTGTTATGGAACAGCTATGAAAAGGCGGTTCCGTCTGCTCACCCCTCTGCTGTGACACTGCAGTGCACACTCATGAACTCCGAAGATGCTGACGTTCTGACATCGACGATTGAGGCAGATCTGTAGGAGGAAAACAGCAAATATCTCAGGACTTCTATAACCAGATACACATGCATATATCTGCATATTTAAAAAGAGAAACAAAGGAAAGCTTGAGGAAGACTATCTTCTTTAGGTAAATATGGATGCAGCAGAATGATGTATTTTTCATTTGACTCAGACATGGATCCCGATGCCTGACTCCAAACTCAGCACATTTCAAGACTCACAACAATGTGAACACTACTGAACTCTATTATCCTTTATGTCATTTTACATAGTTTCAGTCGATCCTGAAATGATAATAACGGATTTTCTCGTGATTTTTGTTTAGAGCTTGCAATGAACTCTACGTATGGCAGCATATTTCCCCTCCATTAAAAGATACAAGAGAGGGTGAAATGGACTAGTCCTTAACCTGGGGCCTGTACAGACTCAGAGACTCCAAGAATCCAGGGTCCAAGAATCTTTTAAGGGAGCTATGGATATAGGGGAAATTTTCCAAAATACTGACTGACAAGTACTATCATCGATGACATAAAGCATCAACAGAAATGCTCAGCAGAGGAAAACGATGGTTCCCTTGTATTTATCAATCCTTTGCAGGGGCCATAATTTGCTAAATGATACTGGGCTGGTTGAAAGAGGGTCATCTCATTTCAAAGGTGCATAACATACTCCAGACCCAAGGGATCAGGCCCTTTATCTCCCATAAGATATTACAAATTAGTGGAGTCAAAGGAAGAAAAGTCTAATTTTTAGACTGCAGAAGCATTTTTCATCAAGTAGAACCATCCTATGGGAAGTTCACCAGCCGACCCCCACAGCTTGTGTAAGGCAAGACGAATGCCCTTTGACAAAAGTGCTGCCCAAGCAGCTCTGAGGGCCGGTGGGAATCTTGGCCGAGGGGACTGTCCCATTCCAGCTGATAAAAGAAATTGTCTGGGATTGCAATTAACACAGCAGGACCCCGGTCAGAATCAGTGTGTAGGTGCTGCACCTCCCCCCAATCCATGGGCAAGGCTCAAGACGGCTTTCAAAGAGCGAGTGTCGTGCAGAAATGGAGATCAAGGCACATTTAATCTCGCACATGGAGGAAAAACTCATTGATAAATTTAGTCCTTGGAATCTCAGTGTTCAGATGCACCTGGCTCTGGCTGTTCAGACTACAGTTTAGAAAATGGGTGTCATTCTAACGTCAAGGCCTGAATATAAGCTAATGTGTGTGGCTAAGGAGACGCTCAGAATGTATAACACGTTTCACGGATCATCCTACCTCCTGCAGGATAAAGCATTTGTGGCTCAGGGTGTGTGGAGGAGAGGGGCTGAGTGGAAGGAATTCCTGCCTGGGACTCTGCTAAAGGAGCTGAGGCTGTCTCTTTCTTTTCCGCTCTCTGACCTCCGTGTTAGTGAGTGATTTCGTAATCATTTTGAAAATGGGGTCCTACAAAAAGCATGTGGGAGTTGATTCACCTTTTTTCCTAAAACATTTTATTAACTTGCAATCATTTTAGTCTGATGAGAAAGTTTGGTGACAAAAATCAATGTGGCAGAATGTAAAAACCTTAATTTCTTTTTTTTTTTTTTCATTTTTGACTTTGTTTCTAAACCCAAAACATCTCAGTCTACCTTTCCCTCTGGTGTCCAAAAGAACTCCCTTCTGGCTTTAAGCTTACCCTCTCTCTTCCCCCCTCCTATTCTCTCTATGGGGGTCTCTGAAAATACATCTGACTTCCCATTCTGTCCAGGTGGGAACAAGCCCCCGCCGTGCCAGAAACCAAGGCCACATTTCCAAAAACAATATCATACGCTACTGCGTTTCTTTCCAAAGTAATTTCCTGGCTGGAAACCCTCATGACACCCAGAGTGTAGAAATGACTTATTAACACTAAAGGGCCGAAAAAACAAGCTTGATTTTCCCAAATCTGCATCTCAATGGTCAGACCAGGACTTAGGATTTATTGACTTTTTCTTCTAGGTGCAAAGAATTGGATTCCAGAGACAAAGTTCTGGGACGTGGATTTAGGAAAACAAACAAACCTTGTAACTCAGTTCTTGGACAGGACGTCTCTCAATGGGCCCCCTTCCAGACTTACATTAATGATGCAAGTGAGCATTTGGGTCTTACTTTTCCATCTGCACATTTTGTGCCGGCAAGCACAAGCCCTGGGTCCGGCATGTCATCGCCCAAGTACACGTGGGTCCCACGGCACAGGATCCGGCCTCCTTCCTGCAGTGGGATATTTGTTTCTATGGAAACTGCATTGGTACCGATGACTGGCCGGCTGGCACCTCCCTGACACTGGATTTTTCCACATTTGGCATCTCTGGAAGAGCAAGAACAAACAGTCCCCAAAGAGGGGAAGTTTGGAACCAGCCCTAAGCAGCGTGGGAAGTTCAAAGCCATGGCGTGGTCAGGATGCAGATCCCATACCTCATCTCGCATTTGGCAAAGGAAGTCTTGGAGTCTTTGCCACAGTTGCCATAAGGGTCACCTGCAGAGTTGACTCTCTCAAAGCAGATCCCAGGGGCAGGTTTAGCACCTGAAACAGAAGCAGAGCAGCACTGTCACCTCCTGCGAGTGTTTTTAATACTTTTCTTTGAACAGCACTGGGCTTTCAGGTTAAGGGGAAGTGTGTTCTGCGTCCAGAGAAATCTCGGCTGACTCATGAGAGGAGCTGGCCAGCGGAAGCTCAGAGTGTCAACAGCTAGCATCCTCTCTCGGCTCAGCTCACGGGCGGCAAAGCGCGCATTTCATAGCTCACTCTTCTTCAGGGCTGCTGTCCAGGCCCGTGGCATGTGCAGCCTCTCAGGAGATGAGGCCTGGCTGTGGGGCCAGACCTGATCCAGCACAGAGAGGAGGTGGCTGGCTGGCTGCAGAGAAAGGGGGAAGCTTGCTCTCTCTAACAACATCCCACACAATTCCGGTGAGAAATGCAAGCTAAAGCAGGCTCCGAAGAGGAATGATGACTAATTCGGGGAAGCAATGAGAGAGAGAGAGGGAACAAACGAGCAACGCCGGGATCTTATACAACATTTTGAGTCCCATAAAGCTCCCTATAAGAGCAAGCACTGGCTTCAATTAACACCTATGTTTGCAAGGCAGAGATGACTCTCAGAGGCCACAGAGGCATAAAACATGATCGTCATTTTGTACAGCACGACAGTGCCTGGTAGAGAGGGATGTGGGAGCCAGAGAGCTCAGGAAATGGACATTTTTAGCACACCTTCCGGCCAGGGGAAGAGAGAACATATAATTGGGGTTTGTGTTGCCAAAGCTTTGGAGGGCTCCCAAATCCTATGCATAGTGATATCTGTTGAAGATTATGAGAAATTCAAGAAAGTGTTCCACATCCTTCAGAATAAACTATGCCTGTGGTGTGATCTTGGCCTGCCTTCTCTCCCACACTGGGGGCCTGGCTGGGTGCTTCCTCTCAGATGCCTTCCAACCACTAGGATGCCAGCTTCCCAGAACCCAGCTCTGCCCCTGCCCTTCTCCGCTTCCAACTCTGGGGAGGCTCCATTTGCCTTCCAAGTGACTGTTGACTTATTTAAGACACCAATCCAATGATGGCAAGGCTCCCCTCCGCCCAGGGAACAAAAGATGTTTTTATTACTAAAAATGTCCATCTTTCTTCAACCTGTACCTGATTCCTCTTCATCAGCTATGAGCAGACATGATCAGCATCTCATTAAAAAAAAAAAAAACAAAAAAATAACAAAACCAGACAAATCGAACCACACAAAACCCTTGCAACAGTTGAGATCAGTAATGGGTTCAGCCATTGGCCTTTGCACTAAGCAACCCTAGTCTTGGATCTCTCGTTTTCCCATTCTCTGTTTTTTTTAAACCATTTAAGAGAGGTCTCCCAAACTCCTTTTTAAGGATATTACCCCAAACTGGACACAATCCTCCAGCGAGATGAGGTCTCTGGCTGTTTAGCATCACATTCCTTTATTGCGCCCCAGATTCACATCCTTGCTCACAGTGCGAATTACATCACTGACAAACTCAGCTTCTGCCTGTTATAGACCCATTTCTTCCACATTCTGCCCTCTTATTCTTTTTCATCTACCAACTGGAGGGGGGAGGCATGGGGAGGGTGAGTCTTGGATTGAGCCTGCACTTTGTACTTAAATTAATCCTGTTTGATGGTACTTTGCTCAAAGTACTTGGATTCAATTGATCAAAGTGGTTTGGAAAAACTGGCGTCTAGCATACCAACAACTCAATGGTGTGTATTTGCACAGACCCTGTACTTACTGCTTGCCTGTCTTTGTTTCTCCATCTCTTCTTCCTTCCCTCCCTCCCTCCCTCCATCCATCAACCCATCCATGCATCCATCCATGCGTCCTTCTATCCTTGAATTGTGTTGCAGACTTCAATCACACATACACATCTATCCAGGACTTACTATCTGCCAGGCTCTGGGAATACAGTGGTGACCAATAGGGACAAAACTCTTGCTTGCCTGAAAATTGCAAGGAGAAACAGAAAATGTTCCTCTCAAGCCCAGAAGTGGGGAGCGCTATGAAGGATCTGCAGAGTAAGGCGGTCCAGGGGCTGATGTTTTAGGCAGGCTGGTCAGGAAAACCTCTTAGAGGGGGGGCCACAAGCTGAATCTTACCAGGTAATGTGGTAATCCTACATTCACCTCTGCAACTGGAATGGCAAAGCAAAGAGAACACCTGATACATGAGTATCAAATAAAGGACTAAAATTATGACAAGAAATAAAGCAAAGGAATACAAACGGTCTTTAATGTAGTATAATGAATCCTTCGAGGGAGGTCTCATTATCCCATTTTATTGACAAGAAAACTAGGACTTAAAAGGTGAAATATGTTGCTTGGTGCCACAGAGCTATCAAGGGCAGGGCCACCGGAGGGTGAAGTCCCGCCTGTTCCCTCCAGTGCTCCGATGTTCATCAAGGCTGCATATCAGCTGGGCCTGCATGGGCCTTGTGGACAGAGAGCAGAACAAGGCCTGGTCCGTGCTGGTCCCCCCCTGCTGAGTGGGGAGACAGGCAGGTGAGTGGGCCCTCACTGCACCCTGGGGTGCACCATGGGGAACAGGGCAAGAGCCGTGACATTTGCCAGCACACCCCAAAGGATCCCAGATTCAGGTGGATACGGGCACAGTGCTGCTGTTGCCCACTGAAGGGCTGACAAAATGCGCCCTTCTTCCCTCTTTCCCCCCTCAGAAGACCAGGAAAAGGGAATACCAGCGGTTTCTAGTGGATGCTAACCTCTCCCAACTGGGCACGCAGGGTTGATACCACCCTGCCATTGACCGTGATGTGATTTGATGCTACATAGATTCTGTCACTCTTACTATTATCAAGAAACTTCTCTCCTGGGAAATGTGGCCACTTAAAAAATATATATATCGTGCTGCAGTTCAAATGTGTTAATTGATAAATTTGTTTTCCTTAATAGGGAGCTATCAAGAGACATTTCTGAGCAGTTTTAGACACGTGAGCTCGCAAACAGCTCAGGGGCAGTATTGGATGAGGGTTGGCCTGGGGCACGTAGAAGGGAGGAAGAGAGAGAAAGGGAAGCAGAGAAAAAGGCTGGCTTCCACAGGGATCTAAAACACTGGGAATGTAATGGTAAAGCAAAGGGAAGCCTGATATATGAATATCAAATAAAGGGGCTAAAATTACGACAAGAAATCAAGTAAGGGAACATGAACAGTATTTAAACAAGTATGAAAGCATCTTGGAAGAGAAAAAAAATGCTGGATCACTGCTTGAGAATCCAAACCTGGAACATACAGACCTTCTGGGTCAGGGTGTGTTTGGGATTTTAATGCCCCAAATGCCAACAGGACAGCTTGGCTTAGAAAACTAGGTGTATCTACAACGCAATGACGTGTAAAATCTCTAGAGGTTATAAAATAGTACTAGTGTTTCCTGATAACTCTGAAGTACTGTGCACACCCAAGTAGAGGGCCACCCTGCATTTAAGGAGAGCTGCTATTTTCCTAAGAGAAAATCCCACAGAAAGATTGATGGCCAATTTCAATACGTGAACTTTTAGCAACATGGATGACATAGTCCAGTGTCTTATAATATGTTGTCAATTAACTTGATGAGAAATATTGAAAAGTCACATTTTAGTTAAGAAATATTGCTTTTCTTTTTAACTCTCCTATATCTTAAAAACAACATTACTCAGATTCTTTACATTTCTCTTCGGTCTCAAAGTCTCTGGTCAACTGATCTTCAACAACAGTGCCAAGAATACACAATGGGAAAAGGATAGTCACTTCAATAAATGGTGCTGGGGAAACTGGGTATCTACATGCAGAAGAATGAAGTGGACCCCTATCTTACACCATACACAAAAATTAACTCAAAATGGAATAATCACTTAAATGTAAGACTGAAACTGTAAAACTTCTGGAAGAAAACAGGGAAAAAGCTCCTTGACATTGGTCTTGGCAATGATTTCTTGGTCATGACACCAAAAGCACAGGCAATAAAAGCAAAAATATACAAGTGGGACGACATCAAACTAATAAGCTTCTGCAGAGCAAAGGGAACAAAATCATCAAAACGAAAGGCAATCTACAGAATGGGAGAACATATTTGCAAACCATATATCTGACAAAGGGTTAATATCCAAAATATATAGGGAATTCCTACAACTCAATACCAAATAAACCCAAATAACCAGATTAAAAAATGGGCAAAGGAACTGAATAGACATTTCTCCAAAGAAGACATACAAATAGCCAATGGGTACATGAAAAGGTGCTCAACATCACTAATCATCAGAGAAATGCAAGTCAAAACCACAATTTGATATCACCTCACACCTGTCAGGATGGCTGTTATCAGAAAAACAAAAGAGAACAAGTGTTGGCAAGGATATGGAGAAAAGGGAACAGCTGTATACTGTTGGTGGCGATGTAAACCAATACAGTCGCTGCAGAAAACAGTATAGAAGTTCCCCCCCAAAATTAAAAATAGAACTACTATATGATCAGCAGTCCCACTTCTGGATATATATCCAGAGGAATTGGAATCAGGATCTTGAAGAAATATCTGTATTCCCATGTTCACTGTAGCTTCATTCACAATAGACAAGACGTGGAAGCAACCTAAGTGTCCATTGATGGATGGATGGATAAAGAAGATGGAGTAGATACATGTAATTCAACATTAGACCGCCTTAAAAAAGAAGGATGTTCTGCCATGTGCAACGACATGGATGAACCTGGAGGATGTTATGCTGAGTGAAATAAGTCAGACAGAAAGAAAAATACTGCAATGATCTCACTTTATGTGGTATCTAAAAAAAATCGAACTTATAGAAGCAGAGAGTAGAATGGTAGTTGCCAGGGGCTGGGGAATGGGGGAAGTGGGGAGGTGATGGTCAAAGGGTACAAAGTTCAGTTACTTGAGATGAATAAGTCCTAGGGATCTACTGTACAGTATAGAGCTTATAGTTTATAATACTATATTGTATACTTAAAATTTTGCTAAGAGGGTAGGTCTTGTGTTAAGTATTCTTATCACACACCCACACAAATAATAATAAATAAAGAGGGAAGGAGGAATCTTTTGGAGGTGATGGATATGTTTATGGCATAGACGTGGTGATCATGTCATAGGTGTATATTTAACTCCAAATTCATCAAGTTGTACACATTAAATAAGTACAGCTTTTTATATGTCAATCATACCTCAAAGCGGTTAAAAAGAAGCCCGTTTTCCACAGCACATTCCCTGCATTTCTAGCTTTTCTGATGCTGACCTTTTTATTCTGTTGGGATGCTGTCACTGGAAATCATATTTTTAGGCACAAGGACCCACTACCTAACAGTGAGTCTTCTGATTTTACTTTTCCTATTTGCTCAGTGGGTGTATATTCATGATCTCCACAACCAAACCAACCATCCTGGTACTTGTCAAAATGGTCTTTTAAAAGCTCTTTTATCAGAAGAAAAAAACGGCAGGCATGAAGTCAGGTGTCAAGTGACGAAGTCAAGTGCAGGCATGAATAATTAAACATATGATACACGTAGCTTGTCTTTTTTTTAAACCCAATTTTATCAGTCGACCTCAATTAGCCTCCTAAACCAGCATGATACAGGTTCACAAGGTCCAATGTGCCTTCCCAACGGGACTGTGATGTTCAAAAGATGCAAGTGAGAGATGAAGAGGTCAGTAGTAAACCATTCGTTGTGATGGATAATTTTTTGGGGACACCGTGTTTTATATCTGGGCATGTATGGGATCTAAGAAAAACAATAAACAATGTTTATCAAGTCTCAATTCCTTTGGGAAGGCTTCCCCCCATCTGATCTCTATAATTGGTGGTTGTGTTGGAAGAACAAGGACCTGGGACTCGGAACAATGTGGGCTGATCTGGTGTCAACCCTACACACCACGAGACCCTGGTCAAGTTATGTAAGATCTTGAGACTCTGTTCCCTCATCTGTAAAATGGGGACAAGGATATCACCTGACTCAAAGGTGCTGTGATGCTCAGTGAGTCCCCCACACATGGCAGGCTCTCGGTAAACCTGAATTATAATGAGCACTGCCACTGATCGTGCGGAAGGGGATGGCTTGGCTCCTGGATATTAAGGATAGGAGGATGCGTGGGGGAGAAGACAGTCCTTGTTATCTGACCTTGTTCACAACACTTACCATATTTGTAATAGCTCACGATTGTGTCAATAGGGACTTTACACCTGTCTCCTTCACAGATGATTGTCCTCAGTGCTTAGCACATCATAGGAAACCATGAAGATTGTTGTATGACTGCATAAGTAATTCCTGGACCCACCTTGGGAAATGAGGAAGAAGAAGGACATTCTCCTTATCAGAAACTCTGGGAGGTTTTATATGTACTTTGCATATTAAATAAAAACTATAGTCATAGCTCAAGGATTTCAACTACCCCGCACCCTGCTTCTCCTCACTCGTTTCGATGAGTGAGGCTCCCTGCTGCTCCAAGCCCTGTGCTTACTCTGGGCACCCTCCCAGCCTGCTCAGGCCAGGCCTCCAGAACCTCATCTCACGGCAGAGGTGCTGAGTGCCATTTTGAAAGAGGCAGCAGGAGACCTTGAGTAAAGACACTGGGGTTTGATTTCTCTTTATTCCATTGAACCCTGGGAACAAAGATCATCTTTCCCGTAATTCCTTGCCCTTAAACAAAGCAACACACACTTGCAATGACCCAGCACGTGTGAGGTCACCGGCATGCCACTTGTTGGGCACCCCACTCTTAGGGATTGTGCTGAGCAGAGCATGCAGTATCTGTAAATCCTTATAACCACCCTGTAGGGTCTTCATATCCCATTTCTCAGATTTAAACACTAAGGCTCAGCGTTTTAGCAACTTGCTGATCACAATGTGACTAAGTGTTAAAGTCGGGCCTGACTCATGGATTTAAAGCCAAAGTCCATGACCTTACCAACCTGTGCTGCCACCCTCTTAGAAAAAACCTAATTGGCAACAGACTTCTGTCTCTGCCGTTCCTTTCTCTCCAGAACCAGCAATAGATTCCTATAATCCACCTGTTCTCAGGCTTGGCTCCATCTCCACCAAATCCTTTTCCAGAGAATAACTGGACAGGCTGTGACACCAGCCACCCTATGCTTATTTCTCAGGTGTGAACCAAATTGAGTGACATGTCCTTGAGTCTGTGCACACCCTATGGGGTCTCTTCCCAAGAGGGGGCGATGGAGAGAGACAGTAAACATTTTTATGCCTTTCTGTTGAATCTCTACTGATTCAAGAAAAGAAAGGAAAAGTTCTGAATATAATAACTTACAAACTTCTGTGGGGAGAAGTCAGTCCATAAGAAACAAAGCTGGGTGGGGTTTGACAAGGAAAATTTACTCCACTCTGGTATTCACTTGCTCAGTGGCTTGAACAATGCAGAGTTCTAAAGGTTAACTTTCTGTCTCTCCCAGGAAACCAACAACTATTTCCAAGAGTTTTACCCATTTCAGCTCTCACCCCAAACTAGAGGGAGCAGGAGATGCCATGTCACACTTTACCACTGATGTATTGGCAGGACATGTCGTCATCAATGGCACAGAGCAATGACATGGCTCGCTACAGCGTGGCAAAGAAAACTCATGTTTGGAAGAAAAATAGATCATAATTTCATCAGCTACATAAACTTCGGGGTAGGATAGATAGATGTCTCTCTGTGAAATCAAAGACCAGAATGCCTACCCAATCCCTTGTCACATACTTTCTTCATTCTTTGATTGGGAGAACTAAGGTAAAGTACACTCTGGTAAGTAATTCATGGTCAATGTTGACAGATAAGATCTTTTGCATTCTCCATCAGCAAGCACTTAGGGACTGACAACTTTCATCAACTTTGATCAACTTTCATCAACGCTTTGAAACTGCTACTGTTTTCATTTGGCAGAAGGTGGGAGGAGGATGGGGCAGAACTCTGTTCACAATGCCTGTTCTCACCCAATTGGCTAGAGTTTCCTACCCTGGAGTCTCCACGTTGGGATGAGAAATCTTGCAATATAAACATGGATGTTTAAGGGCCCAGGGGTTTGAAATGAGTGAAACTCATCAAGTACATAAGGAGCTGAGACTTGATCCAGATCACAACATGCCCTGCTGCTGCCCCACCTCCAATTTCAGGCTGTAGGATGATGCCGTGCCACGCAGGGCTCTGGGCCACCTTTTGGGGCGAGCAAGCTCCCAGCTAGACGCGGGGCACTGCTCAGCACCACCCCTCCTGGTACTACCAGTTGCATGCTGGCCACGCCCCTCCTAGGGGGTAATCTCTCTTTCTAGGAGAATCTGTGCCGTGGGAGGGCTTTCCTCAGGTGGTTTGGAGCAACTAATTAGGGGTTTGTGAAAACGAATTGTAGGGTAGGAGGCATGGGGTTGTTCAATTGTTTGTTTTGTGTAACACTTTTCCCATATCCCTTTGTCTAGGAATAAGACTCTTTTCTTATGGGAAATCCATTTTATATGATTCAGGGGGGCTAACTTCCCCCCCCCCAATGCCAAAGGGACAAGCATGAGATTCAAGTCTGGCCTATCAGAGTGCTCCATGCCTAAGAGTGGGTCAAGGCTGGCACATGGCCAAAGTCAGGTCAATCAGCCTCTTCCTTGGAACCTGACTGCTGGAACCGGTGGACGAGGGTCCTGGGCTGCAGCGTTGCTCGACCTTGCTGCCTGTGTCCCTCACGGCCTCCTCCATCACCCCCTGCCCCTGAGGCGGGGGTCGACCCCCTTCTCTCATTCGTCCTGTAGGGCTGTCCCCTCCTTGTATTTACCACACTTGTTCTTGCCTCTTGTGATGTTCCAAGGCTCCTGCCTCACTGTAAAAACCCCTGCGGACAGGGATGGTGCCTCAGGCCTGCACAGAGCAGGTGTGTTCCAAGAAGGAATGAATGACAAGCCACAGGGAAAGCAGTTGGGGAAAGTACATCTCGTCTCAACTGCCCTCCCCAGAGGAAGTCAACTGTGATTTCTGCAGAGCAAAGCATCTCGGGTAAATGAACGGTTCTTCTCCTGGTTCATCTTCTCTGCGACTCTGGATTTTCACTTATTCATTTACATCAAATGAAGTATTGCCAGGCTGTCTTATGAGGGAAGAAGATACAAGGTCATGAAAAGACATTTTACTTCCTGGAAAGAGAAAGTGTCATTCCCTCAAAGTTTAGGCAAAATAAAAAACCTCGTAAGTAGAGCAACCGGAAAGGGGGCTCACTGCTGACCTCGAAGCAGATACAGCGCTTGCATTAAAATAAAACATTGTTAAAGGAAATGGACTAGGAGACACAAACACCAGAGACAATTTCCTGAACGCCTTGGCTGTCCAGAACCTGCTGATGCCAGTTAGGATAGGGGAGGAGGGTCCAGCAAAGTGCCCACGTGGCTTTTGAGATAAAATGGCCAACAATTTAAAAAGGGTAAATGACTTCTGTCCACTTGTAAGATGTTATAAAGGCACAGATTTGGGTTCCAAGTTGCTGCACTTAAAAATGTCTGTCTTCATGTTTTCATGAAGACAGGAGACTTCATGTCTGTCTCTCGAAAAAAATGACAACAGTTTTCTTATTGCTACAATATTATATCTAGTTACAGTCTTTGAATTCTTAATAATGGAAGACTTAGATGTTTTGCCATTATCAAAAGATAAAATTTAGCCTTTCGGAGGGAACTTCGCCATCATACTGTGTTTATAATTATACAGGAGTGATGGATTTTAATTACCAGCTCTGTCTTCAGAGTGATATAACTTATATTCGTAATTGTAGTTGGGAAGTTCCCAATGTCATTAAGTCTTTTGAAAGAGAGAATGATGACATCTCGAGTTAAGCCCACGATTTACTTGATCTAATCTTTTCCTTAAAATGACTCCAGTATGCAAATGTACTTCTCCAATTCCGTGAAATCAGCTCCTCCCTCCTTGTCACTAATGTCCCTAACCCCTGTCACTAATGTCCACAGACAAAGGCATTTGTATAAACAACTGAAGGCTGTCTTGTTCTCCCTGTATTTCTCTTTCTGTCCCTCTTCTCCAAACTGACCTTTGCATTCACCGGAAAATAAAGCCCAAATGAAAAAATGCTATCATTTCCTTCTCACACAGTGAGACAAAAGGGAGACTTTCCCGACTCCTAAACAACATGACTCCTGGCAAAAATATCTTTTCTTCCCATCTGTAGCCACCAGAGTCGTAGATGATTAGTAAATGCACTGCCCCAGGTGTGCCATAATAAAGCAAACCCATTTAACCCAGCCTTGAAGATAAACACTGAATATTTACCAGCCCATAAAAATTGTCTGGCCAGCTCACACTGCATAAATCAAGTGACACTATTTTCTGGTGAGTGATACAAGAGATAAAACTAACATATTTCAGGACTTTCCTGATGCAAATTGTTTGTGGCTCTAGACATGGAGTTATCTGTAAGATTAATTTCCAAGTAAAGCTTTCAGGAACCATGCTAGCGGTTTGGATAAACAACATTGGCAAAAGTAAATTTTCTGCCTGAAGAAAAATATTCAGCTGCATTTCAGGAGGAATAAAGGTCATGTCGCATTGACAGAAAATCTTTGTGACTATTCAGACTACACTGGAGAAAGAGAGCCAAATACGGGTTACAGTTTGAACTGCAGATAACGTTTATGTGCTTGACATCAACATATAAAGTCTTCAGATAGAAGATTTGTGCGAGAAAAATCAGTGAGAAAAAAATGTAAACTCCTAGCCAACAAAGAACCTCATCAACAATAATAATTGGGAAACAAATGAACAAAACCCCAAAAGGTATTCTCAAAGTGTATTACTTTGCCAGTTAGGAGTTGAAGGCATATGTTTTGAATTTTCCATCATTTTACTTGTAGAAAGATTTGGAAGCAGAACTATTTTATTGAAATATAATGCTGGATTGAGAAAAGTCCATTTCAAAAGGGAGTAGTTAGCTGGAAGGAAGGGCTTCATCCGGTCAGCGTTTGGGTAGCCAGATCTGGAGAGTGAGTGACTGACTTCCTGACTGTAACTGGAGAATTCGGGATGACTCAACCACTCGGCCAGGTCACCAGGGTGCAGATGGCACAGGCCAGCAGAGCAAGAACTCATGACTCCTAGAGTTCTGAGTTAAGTCCTTCGTAGGGGGCCTAAAGTGACCCCAAAGCAAACGTGGTCCAGATCCCAGAGCATCTGCTAATGGATGGGGAAGTGAAATATTGCATATGCGTCCTTGACAGTAAGTTTTCCTTTTCTGCATCATGAAAAGCTATTCAAGCCAACCGCCGTAACACAGCATTAAAATACTCTAGCCCAGTGCATCTAGCTGGCCAGGGGCCTGGCTGAGGAAGTTACCTCCTCCCCCAGGATTGTGACAGTCACATCCTGACTCCACTCCAGGTCCGGCAAGAGCGCACAGGACTGTGGGAAGTATGTCACTTTGGCAGAATCTGTGCTCTTGAGTCAGCATCTTACAATAGCCAGACAGCGATGAATATTTAATAAATGAGAGAATGGAGTGACAGATGAGGATTTCTGCTCTCCAGGTCACAGCCCGAGCTCTAGACAGGCAGAACTGCCTGGAGTTCCCTGGAATGGCCCCACTGTTCCTGTGCGCCTTGACCTCTTCCCTATGCCGGAAATACCCTTCCTCTCCCACCCCTGGCAAATGACTACTCCAGGGCAACCTCATCTATGATGCCTTCCTGGCTGGCTCCACCCTCCAGGCTGAGCCCCCTCTCTCTTCCATGCCCCACCATATCACAGCCCTTACTACAGCCCCAGGACTTAAGTGTCTTGCTCACTAGTCTGTGAGCTTCCTGCGAGCTCAGTCACATCTTATTTACATAGTTTCAATTTCCTAGGAACTGAGCATCGAGCATGCTACTGCATGTGATGTGTCACATAAAATAGACAATAGGCCATGTTAGAGGACAATATATCCATGGGGTAGGCACAGTCCTATACCCTTTTTACAGATAAGGTTCAACATGGTTGGATAACCTGCTGAAGGTCGCCCTGCTAGTAAGGGGTCTGTTCAATGCCTGTGGCAGGCAGAAAAATGGCCCCCAAAGAGGTCCACGTTCTAATCCTTGGAACCTGTGAATATGTTACCATACATGGCAAAAAGGGACTTTGAAGATGTGCTGAAGTTAAAGATTTTGAGATGGGGAGATTATCCTGGATGATCTGGTCCAATATAATCACAAGGCTCCTTATAAGAAGGAGGCGGGAGGTTCAGAGTCAGAGAAGGAAATATGACGACAGAAGCAGAAGTCAGAAAGAGACAAAGATTTGAAGATGGTATGCTACTGGCCTTGAAGACAGAGGAAGGGGCCATGAGCCAAGAAATGTAGGCAGACCCTGAAAACTAGAAAAGGCAAGGAAATGGATTCTCCCCTAGAGCCTCTAGAAGGAAGGCTGTCTTGCCCACATCTTGATTTTAGGACTTGTGACCCCAGAACTATAAGATGATAAATTTGTGTTGCCCTAAGCCACTAAGTGTGTGGTAACTGGTTACAGCAGCCACACAAAACTCATACAAGCGCCCTTGAACTAGACAACGAGGCAGCCACACGGATACAGAAGAAAAGGAACACACTGTATTTGCAAAGGGAGTGGCTCAAGGCACTGCTAAGAAGCCCCCTGGCACGGAGGGCCACAGCTGGTTCTGGCATACATGGTCTCTGCTTTCCTGAGGAAGTCTGCGTGGTGATTTGAACTACTAAGAAGGGCTTGGCTGAGGCAGACTAAACCCCAGGAAGTCACCAGCCTGCGATGCCTCCCCTCCACGGTCCCCATGTTTGTCGTTTCCAGGAACTCGGAGCATCCCTGATGCCAGGGATGTATAGTATATGTGCAATCACCCCCTCGAGGCAAACCCACCACTGCCCGGGCAAAGGCCTCCTCAGTCACCAGAGTGAGGGCAGGGAGGGGAGAGGCGAGGCAAGCCGGGAGCTCCTGGGCAGCAGTCCCTCCTCGGGAGATGGCGTAGGTTCCCGGCAGTCAGGCCTCAGTCCCCACCCTCGGTCACAAGGATGTCGAGAGTTCAAAGCAGGTAACATCCTACTGCTCTTGCTTTTGAAAGCTCAGTCCATGAGTCAGGTCGTCAGTTTGTCTGCCTGTCTGGCTCTCTCTCTCTGGGCAGGCAGCTTGAGAAGGACTAACCCGATGAGATAATAAACACCAGCCTCGGTCACCATGAATCAAAGGCATGCAGCCAGCTGAGTCACACAGTGGCGGTGGCTCAGAGAGAGCCGTGGAGCTCCATCTGACCTCACTTTGGAAATGGGGCCAGATGCTATAACGCAGCAGGGCACCGAAGAGCACATTTCACTCCAAAATCTCCAAGTGCTATGTGTGCTCTGGCCACGGAACGCTCCTTGGAAGGGAGCATTATAACGTCTCTTGTAACTCAAGATGGGGAGATTATAGAGCCGGGAGAAAGGCTGGGAAGGGATGGCCACTAGGGATGCTTTAGGCCATGAAGATTGGGTCTGCAGCAGTAGCCCCTGTCCCAAAGTGACCTCACTTGGCTACAAGGCGTCTGAGGTCACTAAACATTCAGAGCCCATCCAACCATTTCACACATGCACAGCGAGTGCCCACTTTGTGCTTGCCACTGCAAGGCCTTCACCTTTAGACCACGAGACCCTACCCCAGCCCAGCAGGCGAGGAGGCTAGCGCTCAGGGCTCCTCAGATGAAGCACTAAGGCCCCAGGCACCACAGGCCTCCTCTTTCCACCTGCCCAGGTGCATTAACAAAGGCTGAGGAGCACTGGCAGAACTCCTCAGAAGGGGAGATAAACGGAGGCTGCATTAGCCCCTTGCTGCTGCATCCAGGCTGCTCTTTCCTCTCCCTCAGAAAGTTCCCTGTGCAGAGGGGCATCTTTGGCTGGCGGGGGTAGTGGGCTCTGTGACAGGACCCAGGCCCTGGAAACATCTGTCCTTGTTTTCCATACTTAGGTCATTGCTTTCACATCACATTTAAAACCCAAGCTTTGATGTTTAGTCATCATTTTTTGCTTTAGTTTACTTCCCTCATCACTCCTAAAACCAAAACCTCACCACCAAAGTCTGACAAAGGTCCGTATCGAATTTCTCCCCCCTTAGACGCATGCCTGAGCTTGCCTGGCTCTCTGCCTGGCTGACCACAGTGGCCTTACCACAGCTGGGGTCCCTGGCCAGAACTGAGGTCACCCCTGCAGCCAGCGGGAGAAGGAAGAAGAACGCCAAGACAGGCTGGGGCTGTGCTCTTGGAAAACACTCTCCGTGGATTCACTGTGGGAATCCTGGGAGCTGGAGACAGACGGCACATCCTGGGGTGAGGACCCCACGGGGCCCTGGACCTCTGGCCCAAGAAGACGGGGCAACAGAGGAGAGACACACAGGGGACCGGTTCTTCCCCCTTTGGCATCCGAGCGTCTGTTTAATTTTAGAGCTTCCGTGGAACTTTAGTTCAAGACCTGGCTCTCTGGGGTGACTGTGCAGCGTGGAAGTCACACATGGGCTTTGGGGCACAGTGGCCTGGGGTCAAATCCCAGCCTTACAACCTCAGGAAACTGACCTCTGGCCTCTGAATTTGAGCTGCGCCTTCTGTAAAACCATAGTCATTGTCTCTACCTCAAGGGTTGTTAGAGGGTTAGAAGGGACAAAATCACACCCAGCACCCAGCCTACCATCCCACACAGGAAGTGGGGAATGGACAGCCTGCAACTGACCCACCAGTGCAGCAGCGGCTTCCTGGCCACCGTCCCACCTGGGTGCTTTCTCTGGAACACACGAGTCCATCACTCCGCCTTCACAACCAAAACGGCAGTCAAGACCCTCAAACACCTGTCTCCATGTTCTTCCTCCGAGCTCTGGTGACCAGGCCCCTCACCCCAGCTGTCCCTTCCCTGTGTCCTCCTGTTTGAACGCTGGTGCGCCACTCCCTACATCAGGAGTGACCTCTCCCTGTCCTTCCTGGTACAGAGGACGCACCCATCACATCATGACGCGGCCGCCAGCCCCGCCACACGCAGTGACCTCCTCTCCGGCAGCCTCAGCTCCTGCTGGGGGTCCTCGTTTGACACTAAGCAGCACTGACACTGTCAGAGTGGCAGCGGGGAGTTCTGTCCATCTGTCTGCCCAATTGCCTGTTAAACTGAGGGCAGGCGGCATGGCTGATTTGTCCCTGTCACACCACAGGGCACACAGTTGGTGCTCACACATCTCTCGTTGGACCACACTGAGCTCCTCAGGGTGGGCTCTGGGCAGCGGCCATTCTGGCAGGCTGGGTGTGCACGGCCCCAGCCCTACCAGGGAGCCAGTCACTCCAGCTGAACGGAAGGTAGCTTTCGAGAGAGCACACCCCAGGGTGACACTTATGGAGAGTGAGCTCCCCAGCCCCACTGCTCTGTACCTAGCTGGTGGCGGCCACGTACCTGGTCCCCAGAGTGTGACGCACTGCTGCTCGTGGGTCTGACAGATGCCGTTGTAGCAGTAGCCGTCCACCCCCTGACACGGGTGCCCGTCATGCAGGTACACGTTGGCCGGGCAGTGGGGGCTGGCCCCTGTGCAGAACTCCGGGAGGTCGCAGGAGTTGCTGGAGTCCCTGCACGCTGTTCCTGCAGGCTTCAGCTGAAAGGAGAGGGCCGTTTATAGCACATGCGCTGCAGGGAAGGGGGAAGCACGTTCCCAGCAGTGCTCCTGGGATGGAGCGGAGCAAGGCCATCCTCACAGAGCCTCAGATACAGACAGGAGTGAGGATTTCAAAGGAAGCCCCCTTACAGCAGAGAGAGCTCATTAAATAAACAGTCTTGCTTGGGGTTCCCCCTTCCAGTATGTGGGGGCAACCAAGAGCAGCCTCTTTTTAATTTCATGCAACATTAGGGTTTTCTGATGAGCAGACAAGCTGGTCGCTGGCACCTGTCACCTCAGAGGAGGAGGATGGCGTGTTGCTGCTGGGCTCATTGATTCCTAAGAAGAGCTCTGGTCACCAACACCATCATGTGTTCTGAGATGATGTGTGCACTTACAGTGTTAGCATTTGTGGGCAAGTTGATAAAAATAAGTCCAAGTCCACAATCACAATAGCTATTTTACTTTGTCATCAAAATATAGAGCTGGAAACCTCTCTGTAGGACTTTATGAGGAGAGACAGAGTAGAAGTAAAGCAAGGGAGCAGTAAGGGATGTCAGGAACCATCCGACCAACACCTCATCTTTTTGCAGGTGAGGATGTTTAAGGCTCAGAGCGGCTTGTCTGAGGCTACGTAGCCAGCGACCTCCCCCCAGCCCACCTCCAGGCACCTTCCACCACCAACTGCTGGGTGCTGGGGGTTGGCTTCTCTTAACTTTCCACCAAAATTAATCACGAGTAGGAAGGGGATGAAGACTATTTTGAAGCTGAACGTAACATGTAATGCGCCTCTGAATCACCGTGCTCTAGTGGGCCAGCTAAGAGGGAGTTCCTGCAAGCAGAATGCCAAGATCAATCGCTTAATTAAAAAGAAATAAAACTCTACCCTTGCAACATTGGAATCAAAAGGTCACGCTTCTACTCTGTGAGATCTCAGCTCTGAATAATGAGACAAACAGAATTGCCAAAACAAATGCGGTCATGGCAGCAGAAATGGCCCAAGTATAAAACTGCCACTCTTGGCTGGGCTGGGTTGGGCCGGCCCCTTCTGTTAGGAGGACATAAGATCAAGATGTTTACACAAACCCCGGAGCAACCTGCACGGCTTCTCAGCCCACGAGGCAGATGGTCTTAGGATCAAGCAGAGGGACCCAGAGTAAGGCTGAGTGACGGGAGTGGAGACTTGCTCTCGAAGCCGTAGGTGACAGGACCGCACATCCAACAGCACAACTGGGACATTTAATGTCCAGCTTGAGTTTTTTGGTCTGATTACTTTTCAGCCCATAAATAAATTATCACAGATGACTTAGCAATTAAAATGTGCATTTCACATGAAGATTGGAAGATAATAAAAACAGGAGGTAGATAATACCAGTGTTTGTGATAAGGAGTTACAGTTTCCACAGCAGCGAATATCAGGAAGTCAGCCTGCCATATTGCTTGCCCGCGTCGGTGTTGAACCACCTGAGCCTCTGGGCGACCTTGGGGCCAGGTGGACTCACCTGGCAGTCTTTACAGCACAGCCCGTGTGCGCACACAGCGTCTGGCTTCAGGGTACAGGTGGTGGCATTGCAGCAGAGATTCGTACATTCCTGGAGAGGGGAATTTGTTCGACAGGGTCATATGGAGCAACTACTTGCTGAATGCAAACGTCGCACCTTAAGTAACTGTGAAAGGGAAGAAAGAACCAGAGGGCCTGGCTCTTGAGCTGAAAACCAGCCTGACTGAGGATTATCTTCATCTGTAAGAAAGCAGAGCTTCTGTTAAGTGTTTATGAACTGACTGAGTCTGAGAGGCCCTGGGAAAAGTCAGCAGCACTCGAGTGCCTTTCATGACGTCTTTCATGAAGGAGTAAGGGACTTGGCCAGGAAGGCTGGCGAGGATGTTCATTCAAGTCAGCAGGATGCTGGGGCTCTGTAGGGGCGTCTCTGATGACTGCAAGTCTTACTGCAATGAACTGGATCAGGATCACTGGGGTACTTTTTCTTACTTATTTAAAAATATACATAGCTGCGTACTAACTTGACCCTTCAAAGACTGGTCCTTTTGATCTAGAGTGTACTGGCAGGAAATGAAATCAAGTCAATTGTGTTGGAACCACGTTTCCCTGAAATTCAACCAAATGCCGTAGATGAGACCATTACTCAGCACGGGTGGGCTGCCTGACCTGGCAAGGCTCTCCTCAGATCAGCAATGCACATTAGAATGACTAAGAGGCCAGAAAGAAGTCTGGGGGCTGTGCCCATTGGTTTGCAAGAGATTTAAAGAGATAGATCAAATATTAGACATACTGTCCTCTCTGAAATAAAAATGAGAAAGGAAATTAACTCCTTTATTATCCTGTGCTTACAAGTACCCAATTTTTTCTAAGAAAAAGAAACAAGAGATTGACACCTTTTGCTTAGCTCTCAACAAAAGGCCTATACACATTTATCTAGTGTATTTATGAAGTCCTTGTACTTTAGAACATTCCAGTAACTTGGAGCTTACACATTTTGAAATAAATTGAATCATCAGAATAAAGAAGTGTTCATAGAGTCTTTAGTACTAATTAATTTATCAATGTCTTTTTATTTTATTCAATATATCATATATGCTGAGAAATTTATACACTATCGGCTAGAGAGAAGCCAATCAAGCACTAGCTTAATTGTATAATAATTTACTCCGAAAAATCATCTTTTGTGAATGAATTTATCATTAGTATCATAAATGTAATTAATAAAATTTTGTCAATAATCCAGAAGATTTATGGCTAACCTAGATATCTGAGCTGTATCCTGTGTAAAACTCTGAATGGTGCTCTCATTTGGTGCTTACCATTTTCTCCTATTATACATACAGGCAAAGTTATTAAATTTGTTCAAGGACTTTATAAACATCCGGAGTATATAATATATACAATAAGATAAAACTGCCAACCAGAAGTCATAGCTGTAAGTTTCATGACAGTAAGGGTTTTTAACTCATGGGCTTACAATCCTAAAAAGTTTAGGAACTTGCTTTGTTTTTTTAATAGTCCATCAATTGCACTCCTGCTCAGTGTCAACAAAGGTACAGCAATGTCATCCTGTCCATTATGGTCTAAATGGCTCTACTAATGACATATTAACCAAATTACAGATTTCCTTGAACTTCTAAGTTAAATCAGCCATCCTAAAACTGAGTCCTAAGATCCCTTAAGAACTACCTCCCCACCCCCACCAAATCACTAAATAATATAAGCAGCAGCTCAAATGGAAATGCAGCCAAGTAGAATGGCTTTGACTTCAAAGGGGATTGATAATGTGAGAAAGATAACTAAGTTTAAAAGATATTTGCAAGCTACTGGCATCTTATTGACTTTAAACACGGAGATAAGGCTGCTTTCCCAACCCTGTTAGCTGGAAGAATGAGTGAGTTGTCAGGATATCCTTATGGTTGATGTAAATCCAATGCTCTGTACGGAAAGCCATCAGCAGTCACTTGCCTTTTTACTATCCAGAATCTATTTCTCCTGGAGCACTGTATTTATCAGAAGACACAAATTTTTCATCTGTTGATACATTTATTTTAGTAGTCAATAGAGAAGTTCAACAGAGCCAATGAATACTAAGTCTCCAAAGAAGAAAGACTAATGAAGCCATTAGAGAATTCTCTGCAAGTGCCCTAATTGTCATTCTCATGTTTTAGGTTGTAGACATAGATTCTTAATCACAACGAACTAGGATAAGACTATAATGCATCTTCTTGAAAATAGTGAGGATTATTTCTGGGAGCAAAGGAGCAGAAGCTGGTTCCAGTTGTGAGCTGGGGAAGTTGTTCTGACCTCACTCACTTACTGATGTAGTGACGCGCTGAGGCCCTGTATGGGCCGGGGGATGTGAGAGCCAATATGAAGCAAAGGTATGATGCACATTTCCAGGGCTGAGCACTGGGTAGGGGGAAAAAGAGCCTAGGTTGACGGGTCTGACTAAAAGTTTTGGTCAAAGCAGTTTAGAACCTGGAAATGGGCTGTCACACTGCTAGACATGGTTTCAGCTTCAACTTTGAAAAGCAAAAGATAAAAAAAAAAAAAAAAAAAGTGAGGCAAAAGGCTTGCCTGCGACTTTGAAAGATTTCTTGGAAGAAAGAACTTTGGATGAGGAGAATGAGAGTTCTCCTCAAGTATCAAGAACTTATCCTATGAAATAAGGACCCTAACCAAAGAAAGATAAAGTTGGGAATTACATGCAAGTGGAATTTGGCTTTATATAAGGAACGAGTTTGATTTAATCAAAGCTTCCCTGTAATGCAGCATGGTGGCTGGAGAGACAGCAAGCACCTTGTCAAACCTGAATGACCCCGGGATGGAGATAAAAGAGAGAATCACAAACATCAGTGGCTGGCAAATTTCAGGCACTCAAGTGTTTGCTGATATGATGCTGGCAGTGGTAATACTGGTGATGGAGATGATGCAGATGGTAGTGATGGATGTGGTGGTGATGATGGTGGTGAGGACGGTGGTGGTGATGCAGGTGCGGTAGTGGTGATGATGGTGATGGTGATGATGATGATGGTGGTGGTGGTGCTGATGGTGATGGTGGTGGTAGCAGTGCAGATGATGGTAGTGATGATAATGGTGGGGTGGTAATAGTAATGATGACGGTGATGGTGATGGAGGTGGAGATGGTGACAGTGGTAATAGCAGTGAGAGCGGGGGTGGCAGTGAGCTGGTGGTGGTGCTGGTATATAAAACAAATGACTGCTAATAGAGTCATTCCAAACCTGAGAGTTCATGGCTCCATGAAGAGCTGTCAAATTTATTTAGATTAATAAACAATTACAAGGAGTTCAAATCAAAGATAAACCATTTTAAGTCAACATGGCCTCTCCTGAGAAATATGTGTAATTTAAACTAGTTTTGTTTTTTTCTTGAAGTAATTAACAAGTCTCCAAGAAATTTCCCTTCTGCATACCCCATCCCATGATGGTTTCAAGTTTTCCTCCACTCATCTTAAAGAGTTTCTGTAACGTCATAATTAGGACTTTCTCTTGCACAGCAGCCACTCTGCCCATTGTGAGTAAAATTAAACCCCGCTGTGGACAGCGCCGCTATCACTGATGGATCCCGAGTTTGGCAAGGGCACAAAAACACTCGATAAAGCCACCTCTGTAACTCCCATCCCCAGTACGTATTCATGCCCAACATTTTTGCAGAAATGGTCAGACCGAGACCAAGATCAATCCTGCTGGTACGGGAAACTGCAGAGACTAGGAGATTGGGATATGATGAAGATGCTGTAACCAGTTGTTTGTTTGATGAACATAGGAGTTTGAGGGATGTCCCAGAGTCTCAGCACAATTTTCCTTCCACCCCAGAATTCCCCTTCAGAGCAGCCCTCCAAGACATGCTCTTCCTAAACCTGCATCAACCCCATGTACGAATTTAGCTAGGACCACCTTGAACTTGGCTACCATTTCAGCTTGCCTAAGTTCTCGGGGAGAGAATCCCACACGTAGACTGCCTGCTATACAACCTACTTGCTTTGATTTATTCTAAACACAACCTCCTCCAAGCTTTGAGGGGGCACTTGTTTTACCAGAAAGTCTCCCTGTGTCCTGACTTTCTCTATCCTTCTCAAGATTATTCAGAGATTAAAAAGTGGCTGTTATAATTTTTATGTTGATTAACTGTATCTTGGGCCCTACAGAAACGAGGAAGTTTCCTGACATTGGCTGGAAAATAGGGTTAAATAAGCCTTTTCTGGATAAAAATGTTCCCGGCTTTAACTTATTGCTTCAGAAAGCTAACAAGCAGAGGCAGAAGCCTGGAGCCTCTGATCCTGCACACAGAGGAGGCTGCAGCAGCAAGCGCAGAATTTCAACTCGGGAGGAAGCTCTCGCTTAAAAATGAATGTTGCTTATTCAAATTCCCCTCTGGTTGCATGCCTTACAAAGAGAAAGAAATGGTGCTTATTAGCCATTTGAAGCTAGCACTCCAAGGCTTTCTTCTCTGCCAAACTCAAAGCTCAATGCCTTTTCATTGCTTTTGTCCTCATCTCGCCGAAAATACCACGTCCTTCAATAGAGAAGATGCTTCCTCTTTTTAAACCAGTGATATGACTTATTCTGTGCAATAGTTAAAATTCAAGAAGGCCAACCTGGCTTGTGAGGCTTGTTCAAGGCGGCCATGCAGGACTTTCCCATCCTGAATTTCTAGCTCTTTCATTCTGCTGCACAGCTCCTCCAAGTTCTTGCTGCTTTGCCCAGCCGTGAACGTGAGGCACAGGTTCTGGAAATGGCTCTCTTACCTCCGGCTCCCCGCAGTCACACTCCTCTCCTTCCTCAACGTATCCATTCCCACACTTCTGGCCCCCGAAGGACTGCTTGACTTCTGGCAAGTTAAAGAGGCACATCCCCATGCCTTTCTCCAGGCTGGCCTCCAGGTCCTTCCTGCTGCAGCTGCTGAACACCATGGGGAACGGGTACCTGCGGAGAAGAGCCCAAACAGTCAGCGGTCAGGGCACGCCATGGTGCCGCTGTTCACGGTCCCCACTGCCGACGTCTGCCCAGCTGTCCACTGTTAGTCTCAGTGAACAAAGGCTTAACCACTCAGTGGAGAATGAGGCACTTCCAGCTACATCCTGAAACCCACCCCTGTACAGTGCCAACACCACCACCGAGAGGTGCTTTATCAAAAAAGAAATGATCTTTTGACAGTTTTCAAATCAGCAGGTTTAGACAGAGTGTCATTACAGACATTATTAATAGTTCTGTGTGAAATGATACAATGGAAATGAGTTCCTAGGCTCTGTAGCTTGTAATATGAACACATACTGATGTCCTTACTAGAAAGTGCAAAGAAGAAAAAAGGACAAATGACTGTGCTTATCAATTCCCTGGTTCCCTGGACATAACCCCCAGTGTAGGCCAGGGCCGGCCGATGCTGGCGCTCGGGTCTGCAAAGGGCAAATCGCTGTCTCCCCCAAGCACAGCTATTAGAGAATGCAGGTGGCCAGAAATGCGGGTCCTATTCTTGCCTCGAAATACCAAGGCTACAAAGGGATGTGGCCGAGTTGGCCAACTTCCCCACAAAGTTCATGCTCCCCCTTCCATGGTCTAAAGGGGCACCCTTGTACTGGGTGGGCTGTGTGACTAACTCTTGGCAATGGAACATGAGCAGAAGTGAAATGATGTGGGTCACTTCTGGTCAAAGGAAGTTAAGTGATTCTTCTTTATGTCCTTTCTTTCCCCTTCTGCCAGCTGAGCTCCAACAGGTATTCCGATGTCCTAGGAGATGGGGGGCCAGACCCCTTCATGACTCACCGTAGGGAGGGGAGCCACCTGCAGCTTGGAGCCCCAGGGTGTCGTATGGAAAGGAAACACACCTCTATTAAGGTAAGCCCCGGAAAACTGAGGGTTTGTTTCCTACATCAGCTAATGTTACCCAACATATATACTGTGTCTCACTCTCTTTTACACGTGCATTTTCCCATGTCTTGAGGTAGCAAGGATTAAAAGGGACAAGCATGTTGGAAACCCAGCAAGTTTTATTACTTACTGAGGAAGCAGGACATGCTGAAGCCAGCCCAAGCACCCTCTCCTCACACAGGCATTTACAGGATGACATTAAAATTGGATCCTAATCAACTGGTCAAACCAATGCAAGCTGCTACATTTCCCTGAAGACGGCAGACTAGCCGCCATTCAATGATCAAGTTTGGCAATATTTCGAGATCATGATGATTTCCATGGCCAAACTGGTAACATTGTCTTATCCTCCCCAAGTGTTTTCTATCAGTCTCAGGTTATTAACTCTGAAGTATAATTCTAATCTACAAACAAATTAATAAATGCAAGTCCTGCTCTTGGATGCAAAGGCAATAAGCCAGGACTTATCTGTAGTGCTGTAACAAAGTTCCTTTTGAAATCTTTATAACTTTCCTTGGCAGACAGATTGATTATTCCTGGTATGAAGATGATGCTGAATAGCTTCAAATGATGATCCACAAGAAAAACTGTAATTTTATCAATTTAGAAGGGCTTCATGTTGGACAGACAATGGTACATTACACAGGGAATTGACAGCAGTTCTTCTCTTCGCAAAGAAATAAGCTTCATCAAGGCACAGATCAGACTTTCTTTGACGTGTGGGAGTTCTCCTAGGAGTCATGCATGTCTCAGGGCCTGATCCGGGAGACTAAACATCATTCTCATTCAATGATACGCAACCGGTATTATGACGAACTCTTATCAGTTCATTCTGGAAAGGAACTAATTTCTGAATATGTTAACAGTTAATTAGGGAAAGACACCAGGATAAATCGTAAGCCTCATGAAGGGTTTATAGCAGGAACAACAGTAGTTGAGAGAAACCTGATGAAAGAGTGGTATGAATCACCCGGCCTCACAAGTGAGCGGAGAATGTCCACCAGCATCCAAAGACCAGAGGGCAGAGACTGGCTAGGTCACAGCACAGACAGGTCCTCCAGCTCACTGTCTTTCAAAATACATTCTGGGCTTTTGGGGGGGGTTGACATTAAAGAGAAGGATAGAAATAAGATGAACGAGATCAGTTTAAGTCCAGGATTTAAACTTGGGAATGTTTGGGAGAGGGGAACAGATCATTGCTGGCAAAACTGCATCTGTGTGTCTGTGCAAGATGTTGTCAGATGGAAACGTAGTTATCTGTGCAACAATAAATTTCTATTTCTCTTAGCTCTTTCCTATTCTGTTGAAGGACAAACCCCAAATGCTTTTAAAATTTGCTTTCATTTAATGGATAAATAATATCTGTCTAATTCACAGGTTTTCAACCTTGCTGCAAGGAACTATGTCCAGGCATTAATTCCTTGAGATGCCTCTGTTAATAACAAAGCCCCAGTGTTCTCCTCAGAAGCCAAATGCGGCACTGATGAAGCTGACACAGAAACCGGTCCTTTCTCAGAGTTGCTCACAGACATCACAGAGCACAGGCCACATGGCCTGTTCATCAGCGCGCTGCCTGCCTTCAAAGTCAGTACAATAAAAACCTCTAGCAACGCTGGCCGTGGCTCACAGCTTCTGCCACGAGCACGTGTGAGTGGGTCTTCTTCTCTCCCATCTGGGTTCTTTCTGACTTGCTCAGTGAGGCCCCTTGGGAAGCCAGCAACCCTTTGCCAAACATTCCTGCCTTTTCCATGGACTGGGCCAGTCGACATTCATATCTCTGTGTGAGGGTAGAGAAACACCTCTGCCGTCATCCAAGAACTCTCCTTTGATGACAAATGGCGATGAGACCAACAAGTGTTTTGTATCTGTCGAGCACCTTTGCTGATTCCATCCTTTCATGATTTCTCATCAGAGAGGACAGGTGACTATTTCACTCTGACAGAGTATTCCCGAACCCTATTTGGGCATTTAGAGGAAGTCAGGCTTTAGAGGAAGAAAAGTAGAGCAACCTGTCACTCATCATTCAATTATTCTGCAAGTGTTTATTCAACAGCTACTATATGCCAGGCATTCTCCTAGGCTCTGGGGATACTGGAATGAACAAAGCATATAAAGAGGCAGCCGCCAGGGAGCTTGCATTCCAGAGGGGCAGACAGATAGTACATAAGATGAGGGAGTCAGTTAAGTGTGTTAGAAAGGGATGAATGTTAAGGAGAAACATAAAACAGGCAAGAGGGAGAGGATGTATGTGGGAGGGACTGAACTTTTAGGGACTGTGGTCAGGGAAGACCTCATTGTGGGGGGTGGCATTTGAGGCTCTCACCAGGATGTGAGGGAACAAGCTGTGGGCATATCTGGAGGAAGAACATCCCAGGCAGAGGGATGAGCTGGTGCAAGGGTGCGTGGACAGGCGTGACTGGCCTAGAGGAATTTGTTCAACAGGACAGAAGCAGGCTCTTCTTTCCATAACACATACCCAGAGAAGCCACCCCTTCTCCAGAGAAGCCCCTCAGCCACTCAAGGTCATACCAATGGCAAGAAGACCACCATGGAGTATCATTAAAAGGGCAGAGGGGGTTTGCCCTGCATGCACCAGGCACTGATCATGGCTGAAGGTATTTTTCATAAGAACTTCAAACACTTCTTATTTTCCCCTTTTTTAGCAAACTATTTTTGATTGACAAGCAGGGATCTGCTCATCATCTCCCTTCTTCTGCTGAGATCCTCTCAGCTGATTGGTGTGTAGCAAAAAGAGAATATCTAAAAATTGTATCTAACCCAATGGCCCTCCCCCAATAAACAGAATTTAGTGATCTAAAATAACTTCAAATCTCAAGAGATAAGGGAATTTGATGGTACCAAACATTAGATTCTTCTAATTATAATAGAATCATAATCTACACATATTTGGATATCTTCTACACCCCAAATAGCCACTGGTTGCACAGTGCCTAGTGCACAATAGGTGTCATTGACTACTGGCTTGAGGAGTCAAAGAGCAGTTCATTGGTTTGCATGAAAAATGTGCCAGCGGACCACGAGCAAGGCATGGAACCCACTCTTCAGCACAGCGTCAGGAATCCATGGACAGGATCTGTCTGCAAAACGATTATTAAGACTGCCATTTCTCCAACTCAGCCACATGTAAAATAACGACACCAGGAAGATGCCTGGCACAGGCAAGCTCGTCATCCTGCTTCCCAGGTGCCAACTCTGCCCCTGAACTTTTGATGAGAGCAGAATTGAACCTCTGGATGGTATTTTCGCTACTCCTTCATCCACCCACTCCCTCGAGAAGTAGTCTTCAAATGTCTATTATATTCAAAGCCTGAGGAGGATCCCAAGACAATTAAAACATAGCCTGAGCCCTTCCCACTGGCCCCTTGGCCGGCCTCTGCCAAGGCAACTAGTAGACATACCCACTCCCCACATTGCCTCCCCATCCATATAAATAAAATATAGAGATATATTTACATATATATAAAATAAATATATCATGCATGTTTATCCTTATAAATAATATAAAAATTATATAAAATTATAATGCACATAATTACATTTAATTGCTATATATTTATATATAATTTTGAATAACTATTTGTTGAGAGCCTGCTGATATGAGGGCCACTTTCTCATGGTAATATTTTTTCCTTTTTTATACTTTCTTATTTTTAAATTTAAATTTTCAAAACAATCCAGCAAGACGTATTATTATTCCCATTTTGCAAAAGAGGTGAAGGGACTTGTTTAAAAGTTCACAGAGAATTACAGAGACTAGATTTGACTCCAAATTCAGTTATTTAAAAACCCCATTTGTTTCATTACTGACTCCAGTTCAGCACTGGATTACCTGTAGTAAACTCTGGAAATGTGGACAGTGACCAATAAACCTTGATGTACTGATTTAAATACAAAGGATGAGCCGTCCATGACCCAACATACGACTGGACCAGACGTTCTCCAAGTGTGGTCCCAGCATCAGCATCACCTGGCAACTTACTAGAAATGCAAATGCTCAGGCCCCACCCACACCTACCGAATCAGAAAAACTCAGGGGTGGGGCCCAACAACCTGTATTCTAACAAGCTCTCTGGGTGATTTTCTAAAAAATTGAGGTAAAATTCATATAACATAAAATTCACCATTTTAAAGTATAAAATCCAGTGGCTTTTAGAACACACAATGTTGTGCAACCATCACCACTATCTAATTCCGGAACACTATCCCCAAAACAAACCCTAGGCCTATTAAGCAGTCACTCCTCATTCTCCCCTCCCCCAAGTCCTTGTCAAAGCAGATTAGTATCTGCTTTTTGTCTCTATGGATTTGCCTTTCTGGATATTTCATATAAATGGAGTCATACAACATGTGACCTCCTGTGTCTGCTTTCTTTTACTCAACATCATGCTTTCAAGGTTCATTCGTGCTGTAGCACTATTAGTACATCATCTTTTTTATGGCTGCATAATATTCCACTGTAAGTAAGACTACCCCACAGTTCGTACATCTGTTCATCAGCTGATGCTCCAGGTGATTTATCAAAATTAAAGTTTGGGAACAACTGGCCTAGATTTAAAATTCAAACGTTGTAAAGATAATACATGCACAAATCCACACTTATTTGTGTCAAAAAAAATAAGAAATATAATATAGGCTCATCACAGGTCACCTTTCATGCACTTAACTCGGAAACAGTTCTGTTTTATACCGTGCTTCCATTGCCTAAGAAAAGCCCAATGTACAGCAGTTACAAAACTTTGTGATTTTAGACATGCGCTAAAAATTCCATGAGTATCTGTCTCTTAAAGCCAAATTCAAATCTTGAATGAATTTTCAAATATCTTTAAGTATTTTACCAGATTGACTGACTAGTCATCACACTATATGCTAATTAAGGTGCCAGGAAAGGTTCTGATTGTGAATAGAGTGATGTTTCTGTTCTGAAGCACATTCCTCCCTCTTGCTTCAAACTCTAGTGTATGGTAATTATGCCTTCCTTTGGCTTACATTGTTCGTGGCTAATTTTATAGCTTTATTCCCTGGAGTACTGATGAAAAGAACAGTGAATTGGCCCATTTAGTTGCTCATGACATCAAAGACCCTGTGTAGCCATGGCCAGTAGTTTAAAAAGACAACCCTCAGTTTCTTCCATAGCTTTCAGCAAGCTCGTCACAACGTGCTTTTTAATACTTCTCATAAATTATCCCAACTGTGTCAGGACAGCAGCTAATTGAATTGACATATAGCAATGATAGACTGGTGCAAAGCAATAAAATTGGAGAGTTATTCAGAAAAGAAGCTCTTTTGCAAGATACTTTCCCTTGGCACCAGGACGCTTTAAAATGATTATACTTCGGACCCAGAAAAAAGGGTTATTTTCAGCTGGCAGGCAGAGAATTTCTCTCAGACACCGCGCCAGGATGACAAACTCCTGCTAGATGTGACCTCTTCTGTTACACACATCCGCCTTTTTCTCTAATATTTAACTACCAAGGACACGGGGGCAAATTTACCACGTTGAATGCAAGGTTAGAAATAAAAAGTGGATGAAACAGACAGCTGGGTGATTTTGGAAACCCCCCCCTTCCCAAAACCCACTTTCAAAAGGAAGAATGCCACTGAAGGCTTCCTACCATAAACGCAGTCACAGCTTACCATTTTAGCCGTCACAAAGCTGCCAAGTGAAACATTATTAGGGGTTACTTTTACTTTGACAAATCTGCAGTCAGAAAATTCTTTTCTTGCAGGAGCCTATTGTGCATTTCACTGCTATATTCTTGGGGTGAATCATACTAAGCCAATTTATCAACCTTGACAGTAGAAGTCGGGAGTTATCTGCCTTGCAGAAGCTCTCTGGGAATGATTCGGAGACAACTGCTTTTCTTGTTGGAAATTAGACAGCCAGGGGAAGCAGCCGTAATCAGGCTGATTGCCCGGACCGCAGGTCACTGTTCTCGACGTTTCCTTTGACTCCGCTGCCTCCTTCATAAACATGTGCTGGGTCCCAGAGAGTCCGGGTCCCCGGCTCCAAGGTCTGGGGGTGACATCGGTCCTTGGGCTGACTGTGGGAAAGAAATGCAAGCGACTGGAGGAAGAGGGATGAAGCTGCTGAAAACAGCTTGGAGCTGACACAACTGTGTGACAGGAAAAGCCAACGTCGCAGGAAACCGGCGATGGACGGGAAGCCATCCAGATTTCTCTGTTTAAATCGATTGGGGAAAAAAAATGAAAACCTCACATCTTCCCCCCGCTGATAAATGATTAGACAGTGAAGGGATAACCAGTTTTAGAAAATATGTTGCTGACACTCTGCTTCCCGCTGATTTCTCTTTGCAGACTGGAATGGAGTTTTATTTTCTCCTGACAGCAGAAGTGACAGATTCAGCAGGGGGCTCTTCTCTACCTGGGCACGTGGCACGGAGGAGGCGGAGAAGAATTGAACTTGGAAGAGTGAGTCTGAGCACCCCATCTATTTAAACTAAAGCTCAGTTTTAGACCTAAGCCTCAGTTTTCACATCTATAGAATGGGAACAACAACTCCCTCACACGCTGAGGATGAGGATCAAAGAGCTTCAAACAAAAAATGTGCAAGTCTTCGGTTAACTTCAAAGCACCGTGAGAGGCTAGTTACCAGTGTTTATATGAAAAAGATGTGTATTTCTTTTTCTCGTTTAGAGTGCCACTTTGGCTATTTCAAATTACCGACTGCCAGTGCCTTGTACGTTCTAGGGCTTAGAAACATTTCCAATGAGGTACAGAATTTATTATAACTGTAGCCAAAATGTAGCAATATTTAAACTGTAAAACCACAAGTACAAGTAAACTTGAGAGGAAAATGATTCAGGAGGCAGAGGAATGATCAGGCAGTTAAATATGATCCCACAATTTAATACATACATGGTGCTAAAGGAGCAACAAGACCCTGCTCCATTCTGGAAGGGCTGGGTTTTCTCCAGTTTAACCAGAACACGGACGTAGGAGCATAAACAACCAAAAAAACCAAAACAAACAGAAACGCTGTTTTGATGGCTGTGAGCCGCCATGCACCCATGGTTGCTTTCAGTTCCTGGAAGCTTTTTCCAAATGTCTTTCCCAAAGCTCGTGACACGTGAGCACCCTCCAGGTAGACCATCCTCTTACTTGACAGCCAAGGCCAGGCACCGAGTTCAGAGTGGAATATGGCCACAATAGGTCAGACCTGGCCTCCACTCTCTGGGAACACGATCTCATGACTCTCATTCATCACTAACTCCACAACTAGCTGGGAGACCTTTTTCAAAGACAAACAATAATTCACAGTTCAGAGGCAGTTCTACATACTCCTGGCCCCTCCAGGAGTGCAAGCCCCACATCATTACCATCTTCTTTTCCTAGTATAGCATGAGCCCACTAACAGCAAGAGGGTGCAAGGGGTCACAGTTGGGATGGACTGGGTGTGGCCAAGTTTCAACTCAAAAATTCTAGGGCCATCTTCAGAAAAATCTTTAAGTTTTCAGAATTATGCCCAGGAATAAAACTTGCAATTACCATGCACAGAATTTAGGTGCCACCAAGAAGAATGTCCTGTCAGGGCCGGGTGGTGGGGTCTGCACCAGCATTGACTCGCCTTGTCCTCAGCAGCCTGGCAGGACGGAGGTGCAGCTCAGGGAGGTCAGCTCACTTCAGGGGCCTTTGACTTCATCTCGCCTTGCATGTCAGGGAGGATGAGTGTAAATATTAAGAGCAGTTACCATTCTTTAGGGAGCCCCTGACATGAACAGAAGCTTGGTGGGCATTTTCACTCACTGTCACCCCTGTGAGTCAGATTATATCATTCCTATTTTACAGATGAGAAAACTGAGGCCACAGTCATGTGGGTCCAGAGTCAGGAATAAAACACAGCTCTCTGACCTGAAGGCCCGTGTTCTTCCCACTGCCACACTGCCTCTGTGGCGGCACTCAGGAGGCCTCCAGGAGCGGCTTCCAGGTGTTACCCCCAGGGCAAGGGCCCCAGGGCAGCCCCAGGCATGACCTGGCACAAACGGTTGAGCCAGGAGCATTAGCATCAATGGAGGAGATGGGCAGCTGCCCAGGTGCCTCGAGCTCCCTGGAGTCAGGTGCAGGGAAAAGCGAACCCCAAGGTCCTGCATGTTTCTCCAAGTTCATCTTCAAGTACCTCCCTGAACGTCTTATGTGTGATGGAAAACAAAGCCAGGTGTTGAGATTTATCCAGCACACCTGAGGTCAAGCACGGGCCAGAATGTACACCTCTGAGCGAGGCTGTGAGCCCGTTTGGGTCCTAACAAGCTGTGGGCAGAGGAAACGGTCTCCACCTGGAAAGCAGCATGACTCTACCGGACGACTTGTCTGGGGCGTGATGGGTGATGGAAGCAGACATGAGTCCACACTCTGCCCAGCCAGGGGTGCACGGGCATGACACTGAGCATGTTGGTTCACACAACAGACCGGGACCCAGGGCAAGCCTACAGGAAGGATTCATCCTTGCGCCAACTCCAGGAATAAAACGTATCTGCATTAGGACCAAATGCTGACCCAGTGGGCCCGCCAGATGGGCCGCAGACGGTGATGGAAACCACCAGGCCAGAAGCGAATAATCAAAAATGTCCTTAGTAGGACAGTTCCATTGTTAATAGCAAACACCTGGGGCCCAGAATGTAGCCATCTGCGGCACACAATTCATGTTTTTAACATGTGAACTTTGACCTCTGCTCCTCCTCTCTGGAAACCAATTAAAGTGCAAATGTAATTTCCAAGAATTTTTAATAAAGAAAGATACCAACTGAGCTCTGGTCAGTTGAGGTGCACAGGAGGCCTCTACACAAAGGTCACAGGAAATGTGACCTCTCACCTCTGTGCTCTGATGGCTGTTTCCTCTAAACCCAGTCCTGAGAGGGCACTCGAGGGCAGGAGACCCAGCACCACACTAAAGGGACCCCAGCCATCAGAGGCAGCATCTTAGACAAGGCTCTCAGCTTCATTACAGGAAAAGGCCACTGTCTCTGTGTGGGGCTCGTCGGGGATGTGGCTCTGGTAGACATAAACAGATCCAGAGGTTAATAGGGGACAGGTGACACTTCTGAGATAACTCCGCCCTTTCTTCCTACCCGAGTAGACAGACATGCAGAGATCATGCCAGTGGCTTCTGCCCCCTTGCAAGTCTATAACAAGCAAGACACTTGTTTTTGTGTGTGTGAGGCAGATTAGCCCTGAGCTAACATCCGTTGCCAATCCTCCTCTTTTTGCTGAGGAAGACTGGCCCTGGGCTAACATCCGTGCCCATCTTCCTCTACTTTATATGGGATGCTGCCACAGCATGGCTTGACAAGCGGTGCATCGGTGTGCCCCCTGGGATCCGAACCTGCGAACCCCAGGCCACTGAAGGGGAGCGCGAGAGCTCAACCGCTGAGCCACGGGGCCAGCCCCGCAAGGAAGACACTTGTAATCAAATGTGATGGAAAAAGTGCTCATGGTAGATACCTCCAAGCCACAATGAGGGCTGACGTCCGTACAGGCCCTGTTCTCGCCTCACTGAGCTCCTGATGCTGAGGTTGCAATCAAGGCAACCAGAACTCCCCCCTCGCTCCTGTCAGTGATGGGAAACCAAAGGCTTCTCTGCTCACAGACACCTGGTGAGGGGCCAAGGACTGGGCCAGGGGCGAGGAGCCAGGAGCTGTAGGCTGACATCTTGAGTCTGATCTTGACCAACTGTGGGGCCTTCCTGAACCTCAGTTTTCTCATCTGTAAAATGGAGGTGATTGTGTCTGTCCTCTCCTCTTAGGGCTGTGATGATTAAATGAAAAAGGAGATGTGAACATTCTTTGTAAACCGGAGAGCGGTCTATGAGGTCTAAGGGGTCTTATTCTTACAACTACTTTCCGTGTTTATATTTTGGACCCCTCTCCTTCTACTTTAGCTAAATCAAGCAAAGGCTTTCAGGAGAAGCCACTCTGGAAGCACTCTGCTTTTTTGAAAGCAAATTGCTCCTGTCACCCTGTCTGCCATGGAGTATTACAAAAAAAGCAAGGGACTCGGCCACCTATTTACTTGGAGCTTCTCAGCCCTTATTCTTTTTTATTTTATTTTTGTTTTTCCATTTATTGTGTTGGATCTATTCTTGTAGGCTGTTGTAAATCCATTGTGGAATGACGAGATAAACGATAAACGAAAATGGTAATGCTGCAGCAAATGCTAGAGATAGTGTAAAAGCGATGACCTCAGAATCTTCCCCCCAGAGGTGTTGCCATTACACAAAAGGTGAAGAGATGGCCTCACTCTGCACACATCTGATTGTGCTGTAATCACCATCCATCAGTCATCCATCCTCCCACCCACCACCATCTACACATCCACTATCAACCCACTCATCCACCCATCCACCCATCTATCATCCACCCATCCATCATCTTCCCATTCATCCGTCCATCCATCCATCCATCCATCCTTTCAGTCAAGAAGAATTTATTGAACTCTACTATGTGCTAGGTACTGTTCTAGGTGCTGGAGATTCAGCAATGAACAAAACAGACAAAATTCCTGGCCCAGTGGAGCTTAAAGTGGATCCTTCTGGATATTGCTGGTTGCAGAGAGGCCCAGAATTTACCCTTGACCTCACACTGCGGCCTCCGTGCCACATCTCATGGAGAGAGGAGGAAGCCACCAAGAGTGTGTGTATGGGGGGAGGGGAGGGATCAGCAGAATTTCAACTGTAATGTTTTCACACATGTTCTACCACAAGGAAAATGCTGGATTAATGGGCAATGACAGGAAATAATTCTCTGCTGTTGTAACATAAGTTGAAGGAGGTTTGAAGAACTAAATGGCTTAAAAATGGGGTAGTCTTCCTGCTTCCCAGAAGTTGCACAGGGATGCTGGTCCGTACTGAGAAGGTTTCAATCCTCACAAGAAGCCCCAACATGGCAAACACACTGGTGGCCACGCCCATGTGGCAATCACACCAGGAGGGCTGACTGCACGGCTGCCTTTCTCATTCCCAGTCTTGCTGCAAGGGACTCCCTGGAAGCCTGCAGTTGGAAGCTGAGCGTGGTTTTCCTTGACCAGGACCCCAGGATCGATGCCTTTCTCCTCTTCCTGAGGTTTATAGCTGCTGCAAATTTTTGAGATAGGTAACACAAAGGTGGAAAGGCAGGAGCGTGGCTCCCGGTGACTTGGCCTTACGTTGTGTGGCTTCTATACTTGGGCAATTCATTTAATTTTTCTGAGCTCCAGCTTCCTTTTTTTTTTTTTTTGTGAGGAAGATCAGCCCTGAGCTAACACCCATGCCAATCCTCCTCTTTTTGCTGAGGAAGACTGGCCCTGAGCTAACATCTATTGCCAATCCTCCTCCTTTTTTTTTCCCCAAAGCCCCAGTAGACAGTTGTATGTCATAGCTGCACATCCTTCTAGTTGCTGTATGTGGGACGCGGCCTCAGCATGGCCGGAGAAGCAGTGCGTCGGTGTGCGCCCGGGATCCGAACCCGGGCCGCCAGCAGCAGAGCGCGTGCACTCAACCGCTAAGCCACGGGGATGGCCCCGCTCCCTTATCTTTATAATGGGTATAATCATACCCACCTCACACAGTTTACGGATGAAACAGGACATCCCAAATGCAATCCTTTAGGGTCAAAGTCAAGTTTGCCTACATTCATCTCCCCCGAACTGGATATTCAAGGAACTGTGGCTGGGCAGACCCGTTTCCCTAGCTTGACCTCTGTTTTGAGTCCAGCTTAAGAGGGGAGGACAATTCTACCATGCCTTTGGGCAGTGACTTTTAGTATTCCAACTCTGCATTAATTGTAGACAAATTCCTTCATTTTCCAATGAGCACTATCCAATTATACGGAGAGGAAACAAGAACATGCTCTCTATTGATGTGCCCTCTTGAACTGTTGTCAAGAATCTCTCCTGCCAGTTCATTTCCTCCTCATGATAATGTCGGGACGCAGCCAACAATTTACTCTGGCTGGATAATTAAATGGATTCTGACCAACAGTGTTTTAATGTTACTAGAGTTCCTCATTTTGTAGCTGCTCCTCCTTTATTTTTCTCCTTGGATCAAGATTTCCACTTTTTCCCCTACACTTTGAAGAAGGAAGTGAAGACTTTCTTAAACTTTTCATTAAGAAAAAAATAATCAGGGGCTGGCCCTGTGGCATAGTGGTTAAGTTTGCACGCTCCGCTTCGGTGGCCCGGGGTTCACAGGTTCAGATCCCAGGTGTGGACCTACACACTGCCCATCAAGCCATGCTGTGGCAGCATCACACATACATAATAGAGGAGGATTGGCTCAGATGTTAGCTCAGTGACAATCTTCCTCAAGCAAAAAGAGGAAGACTGGCAACAGATGTTAGCTCAGGGCCAATCTTCCTCACCAAAAAAAAAAAAAATCACCTTCAAATGAAGAGCTGATATGGGGAAATAATTTCCTCTGATCCCATTCTTGAAAAATTCCTTTATGATAAATGTATTCTATGATCTCATATAGCTCCTCAGAGTTCAAAAGGGGGTAAGTTTTAATTATATGTATTCTGCACTGATTTTCAAGAAAGCAAGTTCTACGAAGAGTATAGACTTTCCCGATACATAGAATTTCTATCAATTCCTACCACATCCAAAACTCTGGGGGAATTTTTCACTGAAAGATACAGTTTATTTTAGGCTCTTGAAACACATTTTCAGATAGAGGCCTTCTCAAAAAGAAATCTAGTTTTCCCACAATATGAGCTAAGAATTCTCAGGGAGAGTCTGCCTAACCCCATTCAATTCTTCAGGGATTGGCTCAGACTGGACTTTATTCCAGAATGTCTTCCCTGCCCACCACCCCTTCCAACTTTTGCTTCTTCTTCACAATGAATTATTGGTCATTTTTAAAAAGGTATGAAATGGTATTAGGTTACATTTAAAAATTGTGTAAACAG